>NC_080101.1:19596153-19921153 GCF_950005125.1 Chionomys nivalis | reverse complement strand
CATATCCACGTGTCTAATATCAGTTTGTTAGTCATTAGCTCTTAGGAGAGGGGAGTATTGTCAGCCCATATGGGAAATTTTCATTTAGTGTGTGTGTGTGTGTGTGTGTGTGTGTGTACAATATTGTACTTGCTTTGAACTCCCTCCCTAATAAAGCCTTCCACCACTCAGAGTTTATCATTTACCCTGCTGTTCTTTCTATCCCCCTATGACACCCCCCCCCCCAATGTTCTATTTTGACTTTTGTGGTCTCTGTTTAAATGCTATTATTTAAGAGAGTGAACTTCCTTAATGTTTTTGCTTCTTTCTCTTCCCTTAAGTTCATTGTGGTGTCCCTCAAAGAAGGTATGTTCAACAATGCAAACGTCCTCTTCAAAACCAAGTTTGTGGATGGTGTTTCTACAGTAGCTAGGTTCACTCAGAGTCAAAATGGGAAGATTCCAAAGGAAGCAAAGTCCAAAGGAAAAGAACCCAAATGAACATGTGCTGGAAGTTCAGAGAACAGACTTCTTACCTTGGCCTGCTTTTACACATTAATGTTCAAGAATTTGGGTCTAAGTTGTTTATATAATAACATCATCATTATTTTACTTAAGTCTTCTTTTTATCACTTGTAAAAGAATAGATTCCTCTTTTCTTGCCTAGTGTGATTATGATCTAATTATTGTATCTATGATTACATGAATATCATCAACTTTTTTTTTACTTAGAAAAATCTTTTTATGTATTAAGGAACCTGAGATATGCCTCGCTGTTAAATTCTGATGCAAAAGCCAAAATATAAAGAAACAGATGAAGTTATAGGAAAACTATAGCTGACAACATTTAACTAGTTTAATTTCTAAGGGCAATATTAATGAATTTTCTTTTGCTTATAAAATCATTTGAGTCTAGAATATTTATAAAGCATGTCTCTGACCAGCAAAGGGAACACAGCAATGATGGATGCACTGAGCTGAGACCAGTCCTGTGGGAATACCATGCCAGATTCTCAGATGGGAAATGGAGATTGAGAAAATGTTTCACTTTAATGGTGTTGGGCTATCATGTTTGTATATGTGTGATAATTGATTGGTCTTTGGGAATTTTAATAGAAGCTTGGGGAGAAATGTGCTGCACTGTTTTACACTTGTTTCCCTTGGTATTACTTTATCTAAAGTCCTCTAATATTTTTTCAAGGTTTTTGTCAGATTTTTCATAATCCAATCAATAGCCTTTTGGTGAATATAGGACGTAGCAGATTAAGTGAAAAATATATTTTGTAAGAATCTGATAAACCTAAATCTGTCTTTTCTACCAAAATAGCCCAAAGGCTTGATGATTGATTTAATTAGTGCCTTCTGCCTGTCCTGATCAAATGGTGAGACTCCTTTAGGAAAGCAGGAGGCGGAGCTAATACCTGAGATCCTCACTTGCAGTCTCTCTAGACAAAATTCCACCTCAACAACACCTCCACACTTGGAATCCTCAGAACTCTGATGTGATCTAATCTGATTTTACATATTTTGGTCCCATATTTCTTCCTGATATATAAGCTTTAGTTGCTTGATGTTCTACTTTTTCTCATATATTTTACAAACCCTGAGTTGGACATTTCTCAAACTTCATTTGCCATACATATCTGTGATGCCCTTAGGTAATTTGTACCCTGGGACATATTAGAAATGATTTCGTCTGGAGTAGTTCTGTCTACTTTGGGAGAGAAGAAACTAAGCTGTAAATACTGACCTACAGACAGTATTGATCACAGATAATGGACATTTCCCCAAGGTATTATAAACTGTTGGTCAAAACAGTTGTGTCTAGTCACAGTATCAGTCATACAGTATTCTAATTTGATCACAATCTAATCAATGCAAACTGTTAATATTTTAGATTATGCAGTTATAAAATAGCATTGAATTGCTGTTTTAGCCAACATTTTTAAAATCACTTATAAGGTTGACCATTTTATGTGTTTTCCTTTCTTTGACTATAAATTATTTCCTTGTATGCTTTTTTTTTGTATTATGTATAATTTTGCTTTTTGAAAATTCTTGTGCATATATTAAATTTCTGTAAGACATTAAATTTTTTTAGTAATGTTTTTTTCAGTGTAAGGAAGTTGTGGTATTTTATGTATATATATATCCATAAGACAGCGAATTAACGTTAATAACTTAAGCCGGACACTTTTCATTTATATATATTTTCTTCTTTAGGCCTCACATAACTCAATGAGGTAATCTTTATCAGCATTGTATGACTGAGGAATCACTGAACAGAAGTTAAGTAACTCACACACAGTAATAACACTTAGAGGATGGCTGACTCTAGCACTGGACGCTTAGGATGATCATGTCTAATCCAGAAGTGTAGCAGATTGGGAGTTGCCTTACTTGTTTTTCTAATACTGTGATAAAACTCCATAACCAAAGATATATATTTTGAAAAATTTTATAGTGTACTGACAAACTTTATATTGATGAGTGTTCTAGAGTTACTACATTTTATACTTTCTATTGCCTCCTATAATTGTGAGGGCAGCAGATTGAACAACTGAGAATACTGTTTGACCTGTGTACCACCTGACAGGGTAGCTTCAAGAAGGACACAAGAGAAGGTTCAGTAAAAAGTAAAACAGCTTTATCCCTTAAGAGCATATGGCAAGGCAGAGACTCCGTGGTGTAAGTGCCATTGTTAAGGGCACCATGTAGAATTTACAGTAAACTCCAGTGGGATCCCTAAGTCAAGACCATGCTATCTACATCAACAGCCTCACCATCTTCTGAAGCATACTAGTGTGCTACCAGACCTTGAGGAGGAGGAGCATCTAACCATGGGTAGAAAATAATCATACAGCCTCAAAGCCCATCTTTATCTCTGTTTTGTTGGATTCATCAACTCATGATTGCCGGGAGCCATCCCTGGCAGTACACAGGTCCCAGCAGGGGATGTAAGGAATAGGCCAGGCATGGAATGAGCCATTTTAATATCTGACAAAATAGACTTCAAACCAAACTAATCAGAAGAGATAGGGAAGGACACTACATACTCATCAGAGGAAAATTCCACCTAGAGGGTATTGCAGTTTTTAACATCTATGCACCAAACACAGGGCACTGAAGTTCGTAAAGAAGCACTACTACATTACAAATCACACAGAGAACCTCACACATACATAGGAGACTTCACTACCCCACTTTGACAAACAGGTCACCAAAACAAAGATGAATAGAGAGATGCTGGCTTTAAATCATGTCCTAAATCCAATGGACCTAACAAGAATACACCACTTGGCACCTAATGGGACATTTTTCAAACTTGACCACATAATTCAGACACAAAGTAGTTCTCAACAGATATAAGAAAATGGAAATAACACCCTATATTCTGTCTTGTCACGTCAGATTAAAGCTGGATATCAACAACAAAAAGCTTTCAAGCTCATGGAAACTAAACAACTCTCTAGTGAATAAAAAAAATGGGTCAAGACAGAAATTAAGGGGGAAAAAACACTTTTTAGTATTGAATGAAAATGAAAACACAACATAGCCAAATAATGGAACACAAGGCAGTTCTAAGAGGCAAGTTCTTAATACTCAGTTTCTACATTAAAAAAAAAAAGTTGGAGAGATCCTATATTAGTAACTTAAAAAGACTCTAGAACAAAAAGAATAATACCAAATGTGAAGAAAAAAATCACACTCGGGGCTGCAATCAGTAAAATAGAAACAAACAAAAAGCCCAATACAAACCATCAGTGTTACACCGAGTTGTTTCTTTGAGAAAGTCAATAGGATTTACAAACCCTTAGCAAAATTAAAAGGCTGAAAGAAGATATTCAGGTTAACAACATTAAAGATGAAAAGAGGGCATAACAGATACTGAGGAAACCCAGAGAATAGCAGGGACATACTTCAAAAACCTGTACTCCACAAAAATCAGAAAATCTAGAAGATACAGATAATTTTTGCAACACATACTACTTATCAAAGTTAAATCAGGATCAGATAAGAGTTTTAAACAGACCTATAATCCCCAGTAAAATAGAAGCAGTAATTAAAAATCTCCCAACCAGAAAAAGCCCAGGGCTGGATGGTATTAGCACAGAATTCTACAAGACTTTCAAAGAAGAGTAAATCCCAATACTCCTCAAATCACCCTACAAAAAAAAACAGCACTGCCTAATTTTTTTTATGAAACCATGGTTACTCTGGCTCCCGAGCCACATAAAGAACCAATAAAGAATTACAGATCAATTGTCCTTATGAACATAGATGCAAAAATTCTTGATAAAATATTTGCAAACCAAAGAAGGCATCAAAAAGATCGTCCCCCACGATCAAGTAGACTTGCTTCATCCCAGAGATGAAGTGGTTTGGGGGTGGTTCAACATACAGAAATTGATAAACAAGATCCATCATATAGAGAAACCAGAGAACAAAATACACATTAGCACCTCAGATGCACAAGAGACCTTTCACAAGATTCAACAACTCCCCACCCCTTCAAGATAAGAGTTCTGGGGAGATGCAGTGAGACAAGCCATAGCATAGCCAACATTAACTATAAATCATTCCACTAAAATCAGGAACAAGACAAGATTGTCTCCTCTCTCCATATATACCCAATAGAGTACCTGAAGTCTTAACTTCAGCAATAAGACAACAGAAGGAAATGGCCTTAGAAATTCCATGAAAGTTAGGATTAAAAAATACACAAAAATCAGTAGCGTTCTGTGGTAGTTTAGATGTAATTAACCCCCATAATCTCATAGGGAGTGTGGCTTTGTTGGAGTGGGTATGGCCTTATTCAAGGAAGTGCCACTGTGAGGGCAGGTTTTGATGTTTCCTATGCTTAGGATACAGCCCAGTGTCTGGATGGACTTGCCTGTAAGGTGTAGGATTCAGCTAATTCTGCAGGGCACCATAATTATAATGACCTGAACCTCTGAACTGTAAGCAAACCACCCCAATTAAATGTTTACATTTATAAGAGTTGCCATAGTCATGGTGTCTCTTCACAGCAATAGAAATCAAAACTAAAGCACCTTATATGCAAAGAATAAACAGACTAAGAAAGAAACAAGAGAAACAAAACTTTTAGCAATAGCTTCAAAAACCATTAAATATCATGGAGTAACTCTAACCAAGCAAGTGAAAGACTTGTATAATAAAAATTTTCACATGTTGGGGAAAAAAATGAAGACGATATCAGAAGATGGGAAGATCTCTCATGCTTATGGACTGGTAAGGTTAATATAGTAAAACTGGCCACCACACCAAAAGCAACCTACAGATTCAATGCATCCCCACCAAAATCCCAATGCAAACCAGGCAGTGGTGGCATACACCTTTAATCCCAGCACTCGGGAGGGAGAGACAGGTGGATCTCTGTAAATTCGTGGCCAGTCTGGTATACAAAGTGAGTTCCAGGACCTATTCCAAAGCTACACAGAGAAATCCTGTCTCAAAAATAAAATAAAATAAATAAATACTAACTTAATTCTTTATAGATCCTGAAAAAACAATTCTCAGCTTCATATGGAAACATAAAAAACCCAGGATAGATATAACATTCCTGAACTGGTGGAGATAGCACCATCTACAGCTATATAAAGCTATAGAGCTAAAAGGACATAGTATTGGCACAAAAACAGACACATTGATCAATGTAATCAAATCGAAGACCTAGACATAAGTTCACCCACCTATGGACACCTGATTTTGATAAAGAAGCCAGAAATGCACAATGGAATATAAGAAGGCATCTTCAACAAATGGTGCTAGTCAAACTGAATGGCTGCACGTACAAGAATTCCAGTTTATGAATTTGGTCCAAATTAGATCCATTCTTATCACCCTGTCCAAAACTCAAGTCCAAATGGATCTAAGACTTCAACATAAGGTCAGCTACACTGAATCTCGTAGGAGAGAAAGTGGAGTCTAGCATGGAACTCATTGGCACAAGAAAAAACTTTCCAAACCATACAGTGTTAGCACAGACCGTAAGAAGAACAATAAACGGGACCTCAGGAAACTGAAAAGCTTCTGTATGGCAAAGGACTCCATCATTCAAAGTGACAGGTCACATGCAGAATGGGAAAAGTCTGTACTTGGTACAACTCTCCAGCATTGGATTTTTCTAGTTCAGAAGCGGTTCTAAAGAGTAGGCTGGAACTCTTCAGGCCTTCATCACAGCTTGACTTCCCCCTCTACTCAGTCTTATTTCCTTTAACTCTTTTATAGAGATTATTCCTAAGGGAACACCTCCACAGCCAGCCAGCAATCCAAAGTGAGCCCTTGAGCTGGCTCAACCACTCCTCTCATGCTGTGTCTTTAGCATCTTATTCCACTTCTCCTATGAGCTTTCTAGAACACTTTATCCTAGGGACACCTGATAAGTGTTTTACTCTTCTCGTATTGGCTTTCCAGAAAAGGTATAATTTTAAAATAAAAAGCACATAAAGTAGCCAGAAAGAAAATACTACAATGTATCTAATCCCCTCAAGGACTACATAAAGTATCCAAGTCTTTTGATTTAATAATCTTGCTCCAATATAATGACTTGCTCATAAATGTGATGCTGGGAACACTGGTCTCTTTCCAGGACTGGCATGATTTATTAATGGTATTGTTACTTTGTGAAATGATTTGACAAATCTGGGACGATTACACTTTTCATTTCTCCTGTTAAAAGTAAGTGGTTCCTCTTCTGATTGGCATCTCTAATGACAGTGTGGGGTTTGGCATTCTGTGCCCAGCCTCAAGGACAGCAAAAAGGTGAAAAAGCTGCCAGTTTGACTGGCACTTCAGGCAAATGACATGAATCAATGCATCTCTTGTACATGGCTCATTGAAAATTATAATTGTGTACTTAAAAATGTATATAAGCCATATTTTATATTGAAAGCATGTGTTTTGTGGATCATGTAACATATGACAAGAAACAAACATCATTACACTGCCCAGGAAATGAGGCCTCTAAAATAAAGCACATGATTTCATTCTTGAGAATGAAAAGTGTCCCTTTAGTGAGAAATTTTAATTATTAAAGTCTGTAACTAAGGCCCATAGAGGACTGTGATCCACATATTCTTTGATAACTTAACTGGTAATTTGGTTTGGAAACTGGAATGATATGAGGCTTCTGTCATTAAGAAGAAAAACTCATTAATTCCCAGTTTCTAATTTACTTTAGAAAATCATTAATGTTGAAAAGATTAGTTGGGAGAAAGATTGATGAGTTTAGTTTTCTCAGGGAACACCGAGGTTGTAAAAAGTCAACTGTGATTTATCATTTTTATATTGTTTGTACTTCGTCTCTTAATGAACAAGTTGACATTTGAGGTACTCAATTTCTATTATTTTATAGCTCACTAAGAGAATAAACTTTGGTGGAGTTTCCATCTTAGCTGAGATTTAACAGTGTAATGGATATAAGCAAAGACGTGAGACTCAGAAATCCAAATCCCAATTCTGGCTATTACCTACATGTCTAGATTTATCTTTCTATTATTATTAGCCAAATTGCACTTATCTGTAAAATGAGGGCGGTGATAGTAATCACTTAATGGACTTGCAAGGATTAAATGAGATAGTACACCCACCCTTGGTAAGTGTTCTCAGGCGGCAGCTACTCATTATAATTTCAGTGGAGTCAAGATTGAGAAACACTGCAATTAATGCTCCTTGAATATCAGAGAAAAGTGACTCTAACCAAATGTTCATGAATTCCCAGAGACTAGTGACAAATGAATAATCTGACTATGCTAAATCCCAATTTCGTGTCTCCCTACAACTTACCCCAGATACAACAGGCTGCTTTGTGAAGAGAGAATTTTGATAACTGTAGGTGAAATGTGCAATAGGCTTTTCTTTGGGACTCTAGAGGGGAAACTCGAAATCAGCATACACTGTAAACATTTGATGTGAGGTAATCACAAGGAAGAAATAAATACTGAGATCTTACATTATACCATACTGCTAAGTACTTTTTCAAAATTTAGTATCATCTCTATCTTTTTCCTCATGACACGTGAGCTGTCATAAAAAACATACTTCTTATTTTTGTATACACATTACATATACTATGCAATTTAATCCTCACATTGACATTCATTGTCATTTTGTCTGATCTATTATTATTTGGCCTAGTCTCTTCTGCCTAATCTAAATCAAGAGGTGAAAATTGAAGGACATTGTCCTGGACCACTCTGTGGATATTCACACTAAACCTAGAACCCACTTCTCTTCAGCTAAGCCCCTCCAGAGAAGACTTATCCTGTTCCAGGTCGCTTTGTCTTGGTTTAGAACAGAAAGAGCTGGAGAGTGTGATCTATGGGCAGCGCTGCAGAGGTCACACGGAGGGATGGCATGAGCTGTTAGCTGGGTCCATGCACACAGCACATCATCTCCACGGTGCCACAGATTCTTTGATGTGTTGTGTCCTCTGGGCATCGCTTACCAACACACAGATACTGTCGTGGCATAACGCACTCCCTCCCCATTGTGATGGTCCCAAGTTTGTCTACCCCCTACAAAACTCTCAGCTTCTTAGAGGGACCTATTTTGTTGCACTGTGTGTGGGTCATGCTTCTACACAGCGCCTGGAGAGACTGGCTTGTGTAGCATGTAAGCCTTGCTTAGGATGTGTGTAGATAGCAGTTCTTTCATAGTAATCCTGTACTTCGGACTTTATCCTGTTGACGTACACATGATGCAAGCCTTGCTGGCAGCGGGGCCTTCAGCTGTTGACAGAGTTCACTCAGGTTTTCTCCACTGGGGACTATCTAGAACCCATAGCCCCAACATTCAACTCATAGCTCAAAATACAGCCTATTTCTTCCTGACCATGTGGCCTCATAAATAAATTATAGCATTTCTGTTAGGAAATAAACCAAGTTAAAGTAGTGGCCTCATAGCCAAAAAGAAACATTTAATCAACTTTAGAGGTTCCAGGTAAATTTATATACATAATCTGCAAAGCCACATAGACTTCTGTAGATCGTTTGTATTAAATTTAGAATACTCTATTCAAAGGCACCAAGAGACACACAGAGGTCTCAAAGGGGAAATTCTGTTGGAAGAAAATAATATATTATTGAAGTAATATCTTCTTGAGAGAGAAAAAAAAAGGCCTAAAGCACCTGAGATGGTTTCTTATCTGAGGCATTGAGATCTCAATTGTGAAAGAGTTTTCACCTGGGAACCTGAAAAGAAAACATCCCAGAAGCTCTAGCGAGTTCAAAAGAAAGGTCACTGACTGAGACAATCAAGGTGAATGATGCTTGTATAATGCCCAAGGCCCAGATTGAGGACCAGAGGGACCCAAGGTTTACTGATTTCAAGGATAATGTGAAAGCTTAGCCAGCGAGCTGGAAGGTCAGTGGAGACATCTAGTAAATCAGACGCAATTAGTTCAGTACCCAGTGCACGATATGGAAATTGAGGAAGAAAAAGATCTGTTTGCCAGTAGCTTCTTGGACAGCGGTTTATGCCGAGATTTACACTGCAGCCTTCCGAGTTCTCTGCTAGAGCCTTGATTACATCCTCGCTGCTAACCGTGGCTGGGATATTTAAAGACTGCAAAAGCAGTCTTGGGGGAGGGCTGCTGCTCATGGTTCATGCCGGATTCATCATGAGGTTTGTGTGTAAAATATAGAAAATATAAGGTCATAACTGTCCTGCTCTGCAGTTAAGGTCATGGTACACCAGACAGGGTTATTCCATATCACAGCTGGCCTGGAAACCTGCGTCTTTTCATTTCCACCACAGTATTATTTTCCAGTGCATGTCCCTCTCAATAAAAGAATTGTCACAAGAAACAGGAAAAAAAAAAAAAGCATATTGTAAAAGAAGGCATCCAAGAACTCACTGGACATGCTGGCAGATTTTTCCAGGGCTGCTTACTTTCTGCTAGTCTCTTTTTTATTTCAACAAATAACTATTGTGCCCCAGATTTATTTAAACCTCTCAATCTTTTTGTTCTTATTTAAACCTCACAATATTTTTGGGAGGTAGTAATTATTCCACCTAGCAGTGATGAAGCTGAGGCTTTATGAGGTTAAATAATTCTGTTCAAAAGACCAAAGTAATTACCAAACTAGATTCCAATCCTCATGTCTTTTGATTACAAAGTCTACTGTGCTTTCCCTGGGGATTTAAGTATGAGTTTTGCAAGGAGGTCTGACCTGGCCTCCAGCCTACTTACAGTTTAACTGGTCAATTCCCTGGAGAATTCTGAAGTTGAAGCATGACTTCAGAGATATTTACTGATTGAGGAAATCGTTTTCAGGCATTTATATTTTGGCATGGGCCAGTCCTTCCATTAGCTGTCAGCTACTTTAATCTGTAGAACAGTGGTCCTCCAATTGTGCTGCTACCGAGGCATTTTCCAGCAATTAAGCTAAACCAGGGAGCTGGTGATTTATAAGTATACAAAAGAGCAAGAATGGATCAGCAAACGGAATAGCTAATCGCGGACTCCAGCAGGGACTGGTTGTTCATATGACAGCAGATTTTGTTTGTTTGTTTAACCAACATGTATTTCCTAGTTTAGACGCTGGCCACTTCTCAGGCCCCTCTGGCTTGCAGATGGCTCTCTTCTTGCTGTGTCTTTCCCACATGGGTACTTAGAAATCTAAATGTTTAATGCCATAATTTCCCTTTAAAAATGATTGTTTAACAGTTTGGAACTTATATATGATATAGTTTGGTCTTTTTAAAATACACATTGGTATCTCTTTCCTCCTTCCACTCCTACTGAACCCCTCTTTCCAACAAATCCCCCTCCCATTTTCTAGTCCTATTATTAATTTGCTGTATTTTATTGTGATCTTTTGAGCTTAATTAGGGCTGCCTAGCCAGGTGTGGTGACACACTCTAATCCCAGCATCCAGGAGGCAGAGGTAGGTAGATCTCTGTGAGTTCGAGGCCAGCCTGGTCTACACAGTTAGTTGGAAGGGAGCCAGGGCTACATAGTGAGACTCCATGTTGAAACAAATCAAAACAAAACAAAAATTAGGGTTGCTTGCATGAGTGGGTGGGTGTTCTTTCCTGGACCATGGATAACTTCATAGTGTTATACCACTGAAGAAAATGTCCCCTCCCCCAGCAACTGTTAACTACCCATAACTCCTCCAGGAAGGGTGAGGTCTCGTGCGCCACTCCCTCACCCATTATGGAATATTGACAGGCTCAGACATTTTTAGGCTTTCGTGCACATCACTACACTGGCTGTGAGTTCCTAAGGGCAATGGCATGGCATGTCTGGCAGACAGTGTTTCCCATCCTCTTGCTTTCACACTCTTTCTGCTCCTCTTCCTTATAGTTCCTTGATTCTTAGAGGGTGCCGTAAAGTCACAATGTTTGGGGTCAAATGCTTGAGAAGGACTTACTCTCAGCACCTGGACCAGCTACCAGTGCAGAAACCATCATATACCATCACTCATTATATAGAGAGGCTTCTCTGACCAAGATACACACTAAAAATTATTTTAAATTATGTGCATGCTTCTTGTGTGTATGTATCTGTGTGTGCATGCACGCATGTGTGCACTTGCCTGAGCACAGTTGCCTGTGGATACCAGAAGAGGGCACTGGAGCCTTTGGAGCTGGAGCTGGAGTCAGAGGCAGTTATGAGCCTCTAGAAGTAGGTGCTTGGAACTGAACTCTTGTCTTCTAAAACAACAACAATGACAACAAAAGCAGTATCCAAGATGCACACTTCTTAAGATGAGTGTTGACTTTGATAACACTGTTCTTTTCAGTCTGGAAGAAGACATTTTATGTGAAAAAAACGAGGCTATTCCACTTCACTATCTGAATCATTCTGTTTGTAAAATCTTAGCTGATAAATTGAAATGTTAGTCCTCAGTGAGATATAATTTGGTACCAACAGTTATTCCGTGTGTGCAGTGAAGATGCACAAAATCTAATCTGTTAACTTTCAAGCAAACAATTCAGTACTAGTATTAAATATGACCCCGTGGACATCATCCAGCCAGAACTCAGTATAGAATTCAAAAATTGTAGCTTTTTATCCTTCTCCCCATTTCCCCTAATTTCTCACCCTTAGCAGTCACAGTTCTCCCTATACTTGGATTTTGGAATTCATATTAATGAATCACATAGAATATTCTTTATCCACTTATTTACTTAGTGTAACATACCTGAGGCTCGCCCATGTTCTCACAAATGACAGAATCATGTTTTTATGACTGGATAATATTTATCATCTCTCTTCCTCTAAGATCTTGTGACCTTAGCATGTACACGATCTTTATTCTTCTATCTCTCATTGAACACTTAGATTCAAATTTCTTGTCTATTGTAGACTATTCTGCAAACACATAGTAAAGTTCAGTTACTTCTTTGAGATACTGATTTCATTGTCTTTGAATATATACCCCAAAGTGGATCGCTGGGTTCTATGCCAATGCCAGTTTTAGTTTTCAAGGAACCTCTGTACTGTTTTCCATCTTGGCTATTACCATGTATCTTCCACCAGCAGTGTTCAAAGGAACCTTCATCAACATTTACTATCTCTTGCCTTTTGTTTTAAATTGACTTACAGAGTAACATCTTTCTGTGTGGCACTTTTACACATTTTTTCATTTTGGTAGATTGTCCCCACCCTGCCTTGCTGAATCTCTGTGATCCCCATTTTACTCCCTGCATCCCCCTTCTTTTATTTTGATTTATTTTCTTCCCCAAACTCCTCTCTTACTGTTTCCTCTTTCTAGTCTCATAGTCTCCTTTGTAGATGTCTGGATTTTACCCATATTTCATCCCACCTGGATACATATGTTTAGCAATACAAAGGCTAAGCTAAAACACATGCAAGGAGCTTGGGTTATCTTGGTTAACATAATGTTTTCTAGTTCAATCTATTTTCCCAAATTTCATCTTTTTTTTTTTTTTTTTTTTTTTTTTTTTTTGGTTTTTCAAGACAGGATTTCTCTGTGGTTTTGGAGCCTGTCCTGGAACTAGCTCTTGTAGACCAGTCTGGTCTAGAACTCACAGAGATCCACCTGCCTCTGCCTCCCGAGTGCTGGGATTAAAGGCGTGCGCTTCACTGCAGACTCAAACACCGTCTCCTGTGTGCTTGACAGTGGCCATCATAACAAGTGAGGTGTTAAGGCATTCTGACTTTGATTTCTACTTCATTGGTGGTTAATGGTGGTAGTGAGGATCTTTTCACACATGTGTTTGTATGATTTCTTTGGGAAAATACCTACAAATACAATACATCTGCGGAAAAAAATGGTTCAAAATTATTATATACTCATGCGTGTGCACCCCCCCACACACACACACACTTGTGAGGAGTCAAAGTCATCTTGGGAAAAGAACAAAGCTGAAGGAATTAGACTACCTGATTTCAAACTATATGACAAAGCTATATTAATAAAAAATATGATATTGTCATACACATACAGATATAAAGACAATGAATGTAAATCCATACATTTAAATCCATCTTTGGCAGAAGTTACAACAGTGACTGGATTCAGTTTTACCTAACCACAGCCATCTTGAGTGGTAACCACAATGATTGCCCTGGGTTAACACTGGCTGATTTTCCCCACACAATCTTACCAGGCTGTAGACAGTAATGGTGTCAAAGCTGTATTTTGAGCTTTCCAATCAGAACCTGGTATCAGTTGGCTGATATTAACTTTAGCTACACCAGGCCCATTTCATTTTGAGTGTGTGCTGGCAGGTGATCGATCCTATCTACAACGGTTGGAATGTTAGGAATTTCCTTTGAATGGTCTCTTACTTGGTAGTGCCTGAGTAGTCTCAATTTGTGGTCTTGAAACCAGGTATTGTCTTAGGGTAAACTCCTGAGACTAAGGCCTCTATTGAGCTTGTCATGGCTGGATCCTACACTGACCAAGAAGAGTAAAGGGTAGAACAAAAAGTCGGGTACCAAAATGTCTGGATTATTTAGGGAAGAACAGCTGGAGGAAGAGCAACCCAGCCCCTAGGCTAAAGAAGTTTAAGAGAGAGGTTAGGGTCTGCCAAACAGGAGGGCCCAGGGTAAGAGGGTGGGACTGAGGGATGCAGGGAGAACCTGGCAGCCAGCTTGGCTTTGATATACTAGTGAGCATTTCAGTTAGCCATTTGTGTAGGATTTAAGCCCTAACAAAAATGGAACACTGAAAACCATACATTTCCTTGAAGAAAACACGTGGGGAGGTCCTTGGCATTGACCTCGCCGGTGACTTTTTCATTATGTGTGACTCCAAAAGCACAAGCAGTATAATAACCATAAATGAGGAAGAACTACCTAAAACCACAAAGCTTTCTTTCACACCGAAAAGAATGCAGTGTGAGGCAAAGTATCCCATAAAAAGGAAGAATTGCTTGCAAGCCACATAGAAAATGTAAATAATGTCAAAAACAAATAAGAAAGCCACACGCCTCAACAAGAAGCAAACAAAACCAAACAACAAAAGAAGTAATTAAAGAAAGAACAGACAATCAGTTCTGTCTTTTGCTTTTAGACAAGATCTAGTCTCAATCAGATTATGTCTAAACACAGAAAAAAGGGGTAAAAATTATTTTAATTTTTTTGTGGGTGCTGTTATGGTAAAATAATGGGCCACAAGACCTTATTGAAGTAAGTGTGGCCTTGTTGGAGAAAGTGTGTCACTGTGGGGGCAGGTTTTGAGGTCTCAAGCTCCACTCAGTGTGACACACAGTCCTGTTGCCTTCAAGGTGTAGGACTCTCAGCTACCTTTCCAGCACCATGTCTGCCCACACATCACCATGCTCCTCAGCATGATGATAATGGACTGAACCTCTGAACTGTAAGCCAGTCCCAATTAAATGTTTTCTTTATAAGACCTGCCGTGGTCAGGGTGTCTCTTCACAGCAATAGGAAACCCTAACTAAGACACTCATAATGAGGAGAAAGTAAATAACACCCAGACAGAGGGAATGGCTACCAAGTGGCATGAGTGAAAGAAAACTGTCATGATTAGATAACTCAGGAGGGTAGAAAACCTCAAAGAAAGATGACTTGGAATGTAGTCACCATATAGAAAACATGGACCAAAAAACAACTTAGAGTCTTTTACTTTTCTACATAAGACAGCTTGAAACTATGCTAGGTGTGACAGGGAAAGAAGAAATCAACCTGCAGGAGAAACTTGGTATTTTAAAGAAGCTAATCCCTTTTGCAGTGTGAGGAGTTTCTTTACATTTTGTAAAGTTCTCCAATCTCACAGTAATCTACTAGTATAAAACTCTACAGAAGAGCTGTGAGTGTATAGGCCAGCCCTCCAGTGGGTGCTCGCGTGAACGACCATAGTACAAAATATTTCCCACAGCTCTGTCATGTCCCTGAACTGCACACCTTGACAACATTTAAGGTTCTGGTTATATACCACATAAAATATTATTTTGAAATTGTAATAGCGAGATGGAATCTCAAAGGTTCTGGGGCCTAGACTTTTCTATTAGAGAATTTTTGTAATATGGAATGAACTAAAAAGTGGTTCTCGAAAATGATAGTGCTGTGAAACCACCAAGCCTGAGCACTCCATGGGTAGAAAGAAAGGTCTATCGGGGATAAACTGCCAAAGCTATGTCTTGGGGACCGAGAAAGACAAAATGGAAGAAAGCAAATGGATTTTATAAGACAGTGTGGGTGGAGTCTCTGAGCTTATACCAGCTGTTCAGATAAACTGGTGACTAGATGCCTTTGCCTGAAGGGGTTGACCTTTGTGGTGGTTAGGGGAGCTTCCTGGTAAAACAGAAAGGCATTTGAAGAGATTCCTGAGGAATGCTGAATTTGGACTCGTTTTCTATGACAACCCTCAGCACTTCCAGTAGCAACACTTCTGTACACCTCTCAGAGTCCTTCTGCTTAGGACACTGCCGCCAACAATCACTGTTCCGGGGACCACTTCAGATCTAACAGTCCTGAACTTGAGTGGATCCTTGAGCATGGTTTGTTCTCACAATGAATTAGTATATTTTAAAAAGGGAAGGTACTCTGCTGTTGTCTGCCTGATTGCCACTACCTGGACAAGAAGATGAAATAAAAAGGAAGGAAATAGAGCAGAAGGAAGAAAAGACTGGCAAATACCCAGAGTGGGTTTTGGCTTTGATTTTATGTTAAGCTAAAATGTCGATAAAGATATATGGTTGAACACACTGGGGTTGTTTAAGTGATAATTACTATGACTTCAGCTTTCTAATTCCTTGGCACATTCAGAAGATATTCACATCATGTGAGCACAAACCTCCCTGCTGACCTCCTCCATGGAGGACTGTGGGAGACAGAGAATGACAGAATGGCATCTGTCTTTAAAGTCCTGCAGTCTCAGCTGCAACAGTGGCACAGGTGTTGGGCCGCCCAACCAGAGTCCATTGCTGTGCACCATAAATTGGGGTACAGGGAAGGGATTCTATGGAGTGAAATTATGTGAGGTGGCACCGTCCTGACTTCCCTGCAGCCTGTATGCCAGGGTCTTGTGTGAGGACAGTTTTATTGCTTTTCAAACCAGTTCTACCAAGCTGGTGAAAATGTGAGAACTTCTCTCAGCATTTGGCAACAATATCGGCTATATTCACGGTGTAATTTGGGGGATCATGAAGTGTCTTAAAGTGGAGTCGAACAGAAAGTATTTCAAAAGTAAATTAATGCGAAAGGATCAGTCTCTCTTCAAATTCTAACTGACGTGTGGGTACTGAACTGCCTCACAGCAGAAGAAACGATACATTGTCCCCTCTACTGAAGGGGCCAAGGCATCCAGTGTAACACAGATGAGAGCTTTATTTCTACTTATTCATACGTTTGTTTATTTACACTGAGAAGAGGTCTCTTGTAGCCCAGTCTGTCCTTGAACTTACTTGGCAGTCCTGTAACCAAGGATGTCCTTGAACTTGTTTGGTAGCCGAGGATGACCTTGAGCTCCTGATCCTTCTGTCTTGGTTTCCCCAGTGCTGGGATTATAGGCATGTGCCATCATACCCACTTTTTGTGGTTGTGAGGATTGATCTCAGGGCTCTTTCCATGCTGGCAAGCACTCCGGTGACTGAGCTATGTTCTCAGCCCCAGGTCCATGTTTTAAATGATGGCTTCCCACACAATCATAAGATGCCCGTAAGATGATGGAAATTTGTCTATGGAGAAGAACAGCTTTCTCTTTGATTTACAGAGTGCAAATATGCAGTACATTAGCTGATAATAGTAGGCATGAACGAATAACATGTCGTGGACAAATAACAAAAAGGAAATTCCAGAAAGAGTTCTTTACTGGTTTTTATCACTGATGTGAGTTTTCTCATCTTTCTCCCAGTAAGCAGTTAGGTACTTAGAAACGTCAGTTATGTTAAGGTACATTGTGGTTTGAATGGGAATGGCTTCTATAAACTCATGCTTGAGTACTCGGGTCCCAGTTGATGGAACTGTTTGGAAGGATTTGGAGGTATGACCTTGTTGGAGGGGTTGTGGCACCTGAGGGGAGGCTTTGAGACTTCAGCAGCCTCTTGGCAGACCTAGTGTAACCTCTGCCTCCTGCTTGTTTTTCAAGATTCAAACTCTCAGCCGCTGTTCCAACCTCCCACTACCTCCTACCTCTGCTCTCAACCTGTGTGTCTTGACCCCATTGGAGGTCAAATGACCCTTTCAGAGGTGTTACCTAGGGCCACCAGAAAGCACAGATGTTTATATTACAGTTCATAGCAGTAGCAAAATCACAGTTATGAAGTAGCAACAAATGTAATTTTATGATTGGGGGATCACCATTCCACGAGGAACTATATTAAAGGAGTGCACTATTAGGAAGATTGAGAACCACTGCTTTAGGAAAGCACTAACATGCTACCAATATGATTGATTCAAGCACTTTTGCTGTAAATTGGGAAAGGGGGAATAACACAGAAAACAAGATGGCTCAAGACAAAATTATTGAAAGAAAAACAAATACAAAGAAGCCCTTTGCAGAGTTACAAGCAACTAAAGGCAGGAGTCCATGTCTGTGAGGGCCAGGCCAAACATTTTGTTCAGCAATGTTTACTCTAAGTTTCTTTTTGATCTGCTTCTAATCCTATCCTAGCCCAATGTTAAGTCCCTACCCACTGATTCCCTCAAAGAATGCACCTCACAGTCCAGTTCTCATTTTCCTGTGTAATTCATTTAATGCATCTGATGTACATGTCCCAGAGCATCTGTAGGACAGAGAGAGCACTTGGAAGCAAGGCATCTTCCTTGTATTCCAGGGGGATGTCACGCAGAAAATGGGTTGGGACTTCACTTTGAAGCCTAAAGAGGGAGATCATTACATCACATAAAGAGGGAAGAGAGGCAGGCAGTCTAGGTCCAAGGGCAACGTGTACGAAAGCAGAAATTTAGGGACAGGAGCTGCATCTGCAGGACACCAGGATGACAGTCTTAGAGGCTCGAGGCAGAGGAACACTTATGGGGCCTTAGTTAGCAAGCACACTGTCAGCTTCCTGGGAAAAGCGATCTTGACCTTTCCTCTGCTCTTGAGCTCCAATCCCAAACAGTCCTTTACTTACTTCCTAATCCTAATTAGCCTTTCATATCTCAGGGGAGAAAAGTCATTTCTTTTGCACCAGCAAACAATTTCTGTAGCCAATTAACTTACATATGGAAAGACAATGCATACTTAATCACCTCAACCCAATTAATTAGTTATTGAAGCTAATATTTGGGGAGATACCCAGTACATCGAGGACAAATCGCCATGAAACCGTAGTGTTAGGAGCGGGATGAGTTGTCTACCATCTTTAAATATCAGCTTAGACTTTTAAAATGAAAAACTATAGGATCTGCTGCATCCCTGAGCAGATTTCTACCGACAACACTGCCAAAAAGACTCCCTTGGCAGGCTGATTTCTGTGGTTCTGGCAGCTGTAATGTCCTAGGCTCAGCACCTACCCTCCATGGGACAATTAGTAGTGAAAAGCAAAATGAAGAGATTTATGCAATATGGCCACAATGGGAAAAGGAAAATAAAGTCCAGTGACCTGCAAGACCATCTTTCAAGTCCTGCAGCAAGATTTAGTCTTGAATAGAAGGCAAGAGGTGTGCATCACATGGTCGTCTGCCCATCACTGACCTGTCCATCATCTTCTAGGCTGTATTCTCTCCGGCGAGGTGTTCTGAAAGGTTGTCAGAAGTGTGCATTTTAAAATTCTACAAGACAGCTGTAGTAACCACGTCCCATCTGTTATCACCTGTTGATTCTCTTTTGTGGTTGAGATGTCCCTGGTCCTTGGTGTAATGCGTGATTTTTATTAAAACCTAACTATTTTGTACAATATGTTATATGACAAGGGCAGGGCTGACTTACTGCTGGTGAATGATGGGGATATTTGAGGCTTTCTCGTTAGTTCTCTCCCAATCCTACTGTGACTGGGGGAAAATGGGACACCGTGTTTCTGTTCCTCCTGTTGTCTCGCTGACAGCAAGGAAGGAAAAGAACGGCTTTGTCATCCCTGGGTGCTGGGGACTCCACCTTGTCTGATACTGGTGGTGAAGGAAACAGCTGCTCTGTTGTCACCAGAGAACAGGATCTGCCCTGTGCAGGTCCAAGATGGTTTCTTTCTTAACCAATGGTATTCACAGCATACAGAGGGGAATCCCACATCATCTGAAAATTGCTGTTTTCTTGGAGTTTTTGATCACCACTTGCTTGTACAATCTTTCTGCTTCCCCCCCCCCTTTTTTTTTCCAGATCTCTGAGCCTTGAGGGAGGGATTTAAAGAAGACATCCCACTTAGTATTGAATGCTCCAAGTCTCTTACTTTCTGAGACTGTCCAGTTGTGGGCCTCTGTTTGCTAGTTCCCATCTAATACAAGAGGAAGCCTCTCTGATGTGGTTTGAACAAGGCACTGATCTATGAGTATCCAACAGGTTATTAGGAGCTGGTTTATTGTGATGTCCCTTTAGCAGAATGATAGCATGAGAGTTCCCCATTAGACCCATGACTGTCTACTCCCAAGTTCTTGGCCACTTAGCAGCATCAGGTACCAGTTCCTTCTCATGGAATGAAGCTTACTCCCATTATATTCATGCCATCATTACACCAGTTTGTCCTGCAGGTGAATGAATCACTGTTGCAGGTCAAAGGGTTTGTAGTTGGGTGACACTAGTGACTGTCTTTCTTCTCTCGTTAAAGCAGAGTACCTTCCAGTACCATGAACACTAGTCAGTAGGGGATGAAACTTTTAGTTAGGTACTGTCTAACTTCTCCATGTTCGATGACATAAGTAAATGCTGTCATCAACAGTAGACCCTAGCCATCAAATTGTGGAGAACAACTAATAGCTTTGGTAATAGTCTGAGATGTTTGGGGGTTTCCGTGGTAGAGTTCTTAAGGATGTCTCTGGTCTATCTTTTATGATGACTTTTTAACATTCTTTTAGGAAACCCATAGTGAATTTCTGCAACCATCTTTTCTATTTGAATTCACATTTATGTAAAGATCATATGTGTTGTTACCAAACGTTCTGTACAGCTACCTAAAGCTTTTGTGTGGTAGCTGCTTTAGGAGTTGGGTGGATGTGATAGAGCCATATCCTCTCAGCCTGTCTGCAGAATCTTCTCACATCCCTATGCCGGTCATCATCTGCAATGTTGCTAAGTAAAATGTAAAATTTGCAAGTATATTTATTCTCTATTGAAATGAAAAATCAATATTTCAGGCCTGAAAACTCATGACAGTGACAACTTGTTTTCTTGAAGAGGCAAAAATGTGGAAATTATTGGAAATTTATTATTATCTATCAATCTAAGGTTGAAGCCTTAATCACTAAATATAACATCCCTATTTTATGCCATATATTGATTCTGGTAATGCTTTACTCCTATTTGATTACATAATTTACCCAATTATTTTACAAAACAGTTAATTAAGTTACAATAGACAAAATGTAATATTAATTTTGAAGCATTCACACAAAACTAAATATTATTGGATTAATAATTCAATATGTAATAGAAATAAATAAAATGAAAGGCTGAAATCTACTATCTTGCAATTTCTACCTTCTATGAAATAATTTCTTTCTCTGACTATAATTATTGTTAGTATTACCTGTTCCCTCATATATGTATATATTTTATAGTCATACACATTTGTTCAAATTTTGTAAAAAATTACTGTAATACATTGCTGTGTAAACTTTTTTTACAGTAGTAGACAGAAAAGTTTCCCATTCTTATAAATAATTTATGATTACTCAATAGACAAGGCATGTCTTCACTGATGTCCACTTAAGTATCATTTCATTTTTGTTGATTGGTTGATTCATTCATTTAATGAGTTCACTGGTTCCATATTATGTACCTATTCTCTGTCTGATACACAGGCTGAGTATAAAACAAATACATTTCCAGACCTCCAAGAGAGGAGCAGAAAGCAAAGTTATCTATTTCTGTTAAATTTTATGAAGTAAGCTGGATATGGTGGTTCACACCTTTAATCCCAGGACTCCAGACGTGGAGACAGGTAAATTTCTAGGTTCAAGGCCAACCTGGTCTACAGAGTGAGTTCCAGGATAGCCAATGCTTCACAGGGAAACCCTGTTGCAAAAAACCAAAACCAAACAAAACGATATATAGTTTAAAAAAAAGTGAAAAGAGACAGAGAATAATGTGAGATTCCACATTACATAAAGTTTCATACGAGTAAATTTTTTGATATTAAAATACACAGATGCCTCATTAGAAATGTGGGGGAGAGAGAGCTGTTTGATGGGACTAGCCTCTGTAGACAGCCTATGGCAGGAGTTTGTGGAGTTCAGAAAGATGAAGAAAGGCCAGTGCCATGAGGTGCTAAGAGTGGCAGTGAGCTATTAGCAGCTGCAAGGAGCTCTGGTCTCATGTTACAGGAAACTAGAAGCCAGGAGCTAAGGATGATACAACACAATCTTCAGCTGCCTGGAGAATTATCCAAAAGGAGGTTCGGAGGGTAAAGTGAGAACCCTGGCTGTATCTTGTTGTGAAATATTTGTTTAACTAGGCAAAGATGTGTTACATTTGTTTCTGCAACATTTGTTTATGTAAAGATGTGTTGCTCTTTTATCTTGCCTGCCTAAGGTAACTGATTGGCCTAATAGAAAGCTGAACAGCCAATAGCTGGGCAGTAGAGGATTAGGCAGTGCTGGCAGGCAGAGGGACTAAGTAGGAGAAGGAATCTAGGCTGCGAGGATGGAGGAGACAGATGGAAAGAGAGAGAGAGAGAGAGAGAGAGAGAGAGAGGGAGGGAGGGAGGGAGGGAGGGAGGGAGAGAGAGAGAGAGAGAGAGAGAGAGAGAGAGAGAGAGAGAGAAAGGGAGATGCCTGGGGCCAGCCAGGTAGCCGCCAGCCAGCCAGGCACGGGATAAAACTACAGAATGAAAGAAAGGTAAAAAGCCCTGAGACAAAATGTAGATGTAGTGAAACGGGTTAAATTAAATTATAAAAGCTAGCTAGAAAGAAGCATAAGGCCGAGCACTGATAACTAATAATAAGTCTCCATGCCATGATTTGGGAGCTGGTTGGTGGCCCCAAAGAAAGCACATCACAATATCTAAGTCATGATGAACTGGATTGGAGTAATAGAAATGAACAGAAAGAGAAATAGATGGATGTGAGGTGTATTATTTAGTTAAAGCCAGGACTGACATTGGTGAAGCACAGAAGATGTCTTTTGCAATTGAACAAGGCTCGAAATTATGGGATTTTTTTCACATCAAACAGAAGACATGCACATGCTGTCCTCTAGGCTCCTCCATGTGGCAGCTCTTGGCAGAATCATCTTCTTTGATGCTGGATTTTACTCCAGTCTATGCAAATATCGCATTTTTGCTGTTCATCCATAATTGTTACACTCAGCTATTGGATAACTTCCATCTTTGGGTATTTTAACTAAATTAGATGCTGTGAATGTAAATGAATGGTACACATTTTGTAAAGCCCATGTTTTAGTTATTCTAGATAAAAACTTTGGATGGTTTGATGATTTTTTTTTTCACAATTATAGCTCTAATATTTTTTCCTTTCTTTCCCTTCTTTTTTCCCTATGGAGCTCAAAGTCTCCTAAACTGGTATTGAACTCACAATCTTCCTGCTCCAATCTCTTTAGTGCTGGGGTTATTAACATGTGACACCACACCTGGCTGATAACTCCAAATTTACAGACTGCCTAATACCTGGAGTCAAACTAGGGATTATGAAAAGAAGAGACCAAAGATGCATTCATTTGGTGACAATGTGTTGAGGAAAACTACCCAGAAGGCAGGGTCTGCACAATGTAAAAATTAAACCCTTTGCTTTAAAATGCCTTTTCACATTTCCTCGTGTACTTACTTAGAGGAAGGTGAGTGTATACCATATCAGAGGAGTGGAGGTCAAGACACAACTTTCTGGAAGCAAGTTCACTCTTTCCTCCATGTGAATTTTGGGGGATCAGTCTCAGATGCTGGGCTTGGCAGCAAGCTCTGTTTCCCACTGAGCCATCTTTCTTCCCTTTAAGCACAGTTTTTGATGGATTTTTGTGCCAAGAAAATTTCACTTTCCTGCATCTTGGTTTTCTCGTCTGTGTATGTGACTAAGATGCCTACTTAACGTAGCGCCAAGCTGTCATAAAGACAAAAAAGGGGGGTTATTGTGATGAAAATACTTTATACAGTGAAAAGCAAAATGTATAGATAGCAATTCAGTCACTATTTGAAAAGTCAGTGAAAATTACTAATGTTTCTTCTTAGCTAGTTTTAACTAATTTATCAAGGTATGATTGACAGATGATGTACAGTGCACAGATAATTAACCTGTGGCATGTGTCACCATATTCCTCACCTCCAAAGTCTCTCATCTCCATAATCCCCCCCCACTGCCCCTCCTCATCTCCAGCCAAAACAAGGTTTCTGTCTCCATAGAATGAAATTATTAACATTTTTGTGACAATTTATGCACATGAAATTATTTACTTCTTACTCGGTTGTCTAACCCCATGAGGTCCCTCTTACTCATTCTGATGTCTCATGACCTCATCTGACCATGCTGACTTCCTTAGAAAAGAAAACCAAGGAGAAGAATAAGGACCAAAATGCCCTATGGGAGAATGTTAATATCATAAATATTTATTGCCACCATCATCTGAATTTCAAGAACAGCCGAACCATAATTTAAGAGAGAGCTGCTATGATATAAAGGGCAGAAGAGGCGATAAACTGATGAGATGAGGCTACAAGGATGTCCCCTGCAACTTAAACACAAGAAAGTCATGGAAAAGTACTTACGTGCTCGATAGTAGCTGACCAAGTGACAAGTTTTAGCAATGGAAAGACCTTACTCCATCTTCACTGCCATTAGAAAATGTCATAACTAAAGCTGTCAAAAGCATCCCGGAAGGATGTGCTTTTGGAATTTCATAGTGGCAAGATGGGTGTTGAGAGGTGTTTCTTGAGAACTTGGATTTCCCACAAAAAACAGTATTTTCTTTAAAGACATAAAAATCAATGCAACCAAAGAAAAGCAGTAAGTGTTGTTTTATGAAGCTAATTCTACTTTTACTTAGCTATATGAAATTTAAAGTCATTCGCCTATCAAAGCTTTTATAAGGACTCACACACAAAAACATTAAAAAGTAATTGTTTCTGATGAGGTCATGGGTTGTTTTAAAAAAGTATATTTTGAGACACGGGCCTCAGTATTCCAGAGTGTTCTAGAACTTGCCATATATCTACAAATGACCTTAAACTTATAGTTTCACCTTCTAAGTCATGTGCACCACTACACTTGGTTGTGTGGTGTTGGGCGATAGAACCCAGGGGCTGTGAATGGGGGAACAATAAACAAACTGATATGCACCTCTAACCTCTGCTCTTACTGTTAAATTTCTGCCTGGTCAAAAATTGTAATTGTTACCCAGTAACAGTGAAAGCAAATAGCAAAGCATCCTCCAAAGTGAAAGTAAACAGCTATGAAAAGGGGTTCTACCTGCACTCAGGGAAGGAGGACAAAGAGCACCTCTTTTAATGATAAGGAAAATAGTTAAGTACTTCTGGCAAAATAATTGGTATGTCTGTGCTTCAATCTTGTATTTCTTTCTATTCTTAACAATATTCTCAAAATATGATAGTTATTTTTGTCACAGAAATGCCAGCAATTGTCAAAGCATAGGAAATCATTGTCAAAAGGTCTAATTATTGCACCAAGAAACCCTCATTTACTATAATAAATTTTCTGGTGTTATTGAAAAAACTTGGGGATTTAATCACATATCTATTCATAGTCAGTTTTTGACCCCAAACTGCCAAGTCATTTAAGACAAGATCCAGAGCAAATAAAGATCTTGTTAGAGAAAGGTTTAGTATGAACAATCTTTTTCTATCTAACTTCAATCCACAAGAGGGTTTATTTTCTTATATATACTAGCCATGGAAAGATGAGGGAATAAAAATACCCCAAGGCAAAGAATAGCAAAGGTGAATGAGTAAATCAGCCAATCTTCACTACGTAAGGGGGAGGTGTTACATTTTAAATCCCTTTTTTAGTAGAAGTAAAACTGAACAATATATATATATATATATATATATATATATATATATATATATATATATAAAAACTTGAACATCTGAATGATACATTCCTGGCCATTCTGAATTACGTAAAATATAAAATTTTCAAAGGCAGGAACCATATCTTAATTATCTTGAAATTTCACATTTAACTCACAGAGAACTGTCAAGTGGCTGACTGAATTGTGAAATTATTGACTAAGGGTCTGACCTGCTGCAGATAGGAGTATCAAGTAGTGACCGCCTCAGTCTTCCAGACTCCAGCACCCACCCTGCTACCATCATTGGTGGTAGTTTGCCAGATCTGCTGTCCCTACTCTTTCACAGGTTTCAGCAGATTCCTCAACCTCAAGCTCCTTGCTTTGTGTCTTTGATGCAGCCTTCCCTTCACCTCCCTCTCTGCCCTTTCCAGTTTCCAGTGCTGGCTGCTCTTCCAGGGAGTCTGTAAGCATTGATGGACTGCAGCCATTATTCTGGGCTTGTTCCCATCTTTTTCTCCTCTGTTTGTTTGACCTCACATCTCATTGTTTTCGGCTCCACACTGATAACATACTGACACATACAATAGCCCTCCTCTGTCTCTAAATTTACTCAGCTGTTGTCTTCATCTAGCTTCCTAGTAAACATTTCAAACTTAGTGTGTCCCTAATAGAAACTGAGTTCTGATTCTGCCATCAACCGAACATCAGCCTATTCTCAACAGACGACTCTCCTGCCCATTTGCTTTCTTAAGGCAAATGTGAGTCACCTTTGAATCCTTTCTTTCCTTTATCACATCACAGATGACACATCTTTAGTTCCCATTACTGAAAATCTGCACTAAATACTATTTTCCCTGGACTTTCGAATGATTTCTGTTTGTTTTTTTTTTTTTGAAAACAAAATTCTCTTAATTGGTGCCTCATTTCCTCGCTCCTCACCCACCTCATTCCAATCTATTTTCTTAAAAAAAAAAAGACAGTTTCAAAATGAAATAAAATACTATTGTTCTGCTTAACAGTTATATCTTTCTATAAGTAATTTCTGTTTCTGTCCACCTTCCTGGATTCATTTTATAGAATCATCTCTGTTACTGTCATCTGTAGACTCACTGAATACCCTCGTCTTTGTCATACTTTCAAGACTGATTCCACCATTTGCTATTATTTCCACACTGAATGCTTCTGCCCCAACTCCACTATTCAGAGAATTTCTCTATTTTAGGTACACCTTAGATGTCACATTCTTTTTTATTATTTAGGATTTTGTTTGTTTGTTTGTTTCTCTGTTTAACAGCTCTGACTGTCCTGGAACTCACTCTGTAGACCATAATGGTCTTGAACTCACTGCCTGCCTCTGCCTCCCAAGTGTTGGGATTAAAGGCACGTGCTACCATCATCTGGTTAGATGTCACATTCTCAAAGAAGCTTTCCCAAATTATCCAATTAAAAATGTCCCCTCATCTCTTTGTAGCTGTTCTTTATAACAATATATAGTTTTGGTTTTTAACTACACAAACTTCATTTTATACTCATAGTTATTATTGAAAATCATCTGATTTATTCATTTGTCATCTGACTCTATGACTAGAGTTTATGCTCTCTAAGACATACATGGCCACATAGGTCATCTTCTATTTCCATGAAACTAATGGATTTTTATCATATTTGTACACAAGACAGTAGAAAATAATATTTCTTCATTCAACACTTATTATTGCCATGTATCTTAATTAGAGTTTCTAATGCTGTTAAGAGACATCATGACCACAACAACTCTTATAAAGGAAAATATTTAATTAGGGATGGCTTACATATCAGAGGTTTAGTTCATTATCTTCATGGCAGAGAACATGGCAGTGTACAGGCAGACATGATGCTGGAGAAGGAGCTGAGAGTTCCACATCTTGATCCACAGGCAGCAGGAGTCAGTGTACAAAACAGGGCAAGGCTTGAGTATATGAGAAAGACCTCAAAGCCTGCCCCCACAGTGACACACTTCCTACTCCAACAAGGCAATACTTCCTAATAGTGCCAGTCGCTATGGGCCAAGCATTTAAACACATGAGTCTATGGGTCCATACCTATTCAAATCACCACACCACGTTCTACGTGGAAGAAAACAAGACCTAAAGTAACTGCAGATATATTAAAGAATGAATAAATGGAAGGTTAGGGAAGCCTTTGATAATCTGAAAAAGAAAAAGAAGTAGGAATCAGAGGAATAAGCAAGCAATATATTGGGATTCTAATAAAATGATTATCGGACTTAATAAATCTTATGACAAAATTTTACATTAAAAGCTATTACTTTTATGATACTCAAGTGTCATAAAAGTTAGAGGAGTTGATAAATCATCACTTTTAATTATTAACTTTCTTTCTATAATATTAATTTTTACTGGAAATATGTTTTTTCATACTGTCTAGTCTGATTACAGTTTCCTCTCCTCCAAGTCCTTGCAGATCCTCTCTATCTCCCTACCCACCTAAATCCACATGTTTTCTTCTCCCTCCCCCTCATTAGAAAGCAAACAGGCAACTAGAAACCAAACCAGCAAACAAACCAGAATCAGACAAATGAACGAGTGAGGGGAAGAGAGCTGAAGAAAAAGAACAAGAAACACATGCAGAGTCAGACGGTGGTGGTGTACACTTTTAATCTTAGCACCCGGGCAGCAGAGCCAGCCATATCTCTGTGAATTCAAGGCCAACCAGGTCTACAGAGTGAGTTCCAGGACAGCCTGGTCTACACAAAGAAATCCTGTTTCAAACAACAGCACCAACTACAACAAAAGAAAAACACACACACAAAAACGAAAGAAAATGCATACAGATACAGAGACACTTACTCTTGCACACACAGAAATCCCAATAAAACAAAACCAGAAAACATAATTTATAACCAAAACATCTGTAAGGTTTAAAAAAAAATGCCCCAGACAAAGCCTTATGAGACCAAAGAGACCAAAACCCTCTCAAAATACCATTGAGTTTGCTGTGTGTTAGCTACTTACTGCTGGGGATGGGGCCAGTCCTTGAGCGTGATTTGTATATCAACTTTCTTTCTTTTTTTTTTTTTTTTTTTTTTTTTTTTGGTTTTTCGAGACAGAGTTTCTCTGTGGCTTTGGAGCCTGTCCTGGAACTAGCGCTGTAGACCAGGCTGGTCTCGAACTCACAGAGATCCGCCTGCCTCTGCCTCCCGAGTGCTGGGATTAAAGGCGTGCGCCACCATCGCCCAGCTATATCAACTTTCTTAACTTTTCTATTTGACCTTGCTTTCAAATTCCCCGACAGGAATTTACCATAAACTCTACACAGCTTCCTCTCCTAAATTCGATATGTTCAGTGCTGTAGACTCTACTAGGCTTTATCATGTTCATAACATGTCACTTGTAGCCTCGAACCTGATCCTATGATGAGCCGGAGATGGCCCCACCCAAATGTATTTGTTTCACATTTACTGTATCTGTAGCTATGGGTTCTTGGCATAAAATAGGCTGCATCCATTACCCGAAGAGCCTTGCCTGCATTGGCCCTTCTCCATGGCAATAACTCCTTTTTCTTTTAAAGCAGATGTCCCACTGTGCTGTTAACAATCAGATCCTCCAAAGTTTTCCATAGGCAACAAGGCATTGAATCGCTGCCAAGACTTATCTCCTACAATCTAGGGAGTAACAGCAACAAAAGGCACAATTAACAAGAAATATAATGTTTTCAAACCTTTGTTATAGTGAAAAGTCACTGGATTGACAGTTTTTGGATTATTGGAGTATATGTCAGCCATTCATTACAACCCTAAAATATCTCCATAGATGGAAATTGAGACAGATGTATGGCTTATAAAGGGTGATTATGGTTCTTTCCATTTAATTTCCCTTAATGTGTTCTAAGTCAAACTAGAAAGATGACCCTGCACATCTCTTACACAAAGCTTGTAGGCTCCTCACCCACTGAACTGCATGAAAGTCTCTCGTTATGCTTGTCCAAGAATCCTTCGGTCCCTTCTATATCTTTAGAATACTCGTGTTTTCCTGTAGCCACTGACAATATCACAATAGCACTTTACTGTGTTCATGACTTTCTGCTTGGCTTTGGTTTCTCTTGTGAAAACTGTTTCATATTCGGTGTGTGTGTGTGTGGGGGGGGTTATTTCAGATGTGCAGAGGGAGGGAAGATGGATTGTCTTCATTCTTTCTTTGGATTTTGTCCATGTCCTAACAATCAGTAAAATGTCACTGTGCAAACCCCAAAGGTACTTCATTTTCCCTGATGCCAAAGTGTTCTGTTTGTACCTGACTTTAACACTGACGGGTCAGTTGCACTCTGGATCTCCAGGTGATTGTGTCTAATGGTGTGAAATGACCTGGAAGCATTTGCCCTGGGACGATCACCTCAGAGAGTCTGGACCATATGGCCAGATTCAGCACAAGTTGAAAGAATTAGTTCTCTCAGATGACCCTTAAGTGGTCCCGGTGGTGTTCACCCTTGAAATGAGCCTCACAGTTACAATGTTAGCTCCTGGGTGATCATCTGGGACCATATGATGCCATACGATGGTGATGTTACAGGGATTACCGACCTGCTCAGTAAGTACCGAGTAAAGATCAGAAACTTCTGACTGGGAGACATATGGGATTTAAAGATTACAATTCAAATGAGATACAGTGAAGTTTTTAAATTATGAGAAATTTCTAACTTCCAGAATTATCACTGAGTCAGGACCACACCTTGCTGTTACTAGGAAACAGCTGTAGATGTTTGAGGTATGGAAAGAAGGAGCTGAAGATGATCGCACCTAATTAGAGCTGGGAGTTGAGCCTGCTTGCTCTGGGTTCTGCTCTTACCTGGGTTCTCAATTACCCAGTCTCATTTGTGTCCTTAATGATCAGGAGGAAAAGAAAGGCTTTTACAAAGTTGAAGATTTATTGTGAGAACTACCTTAAACACGTACTTTATATTATTCCTCAAACTTGCTGTGCAGCCTAGCATGGCCTTGAATCCCAAGTCTTCTGATCCAGGTGCTGGGATTATAGGTTTGTGTTATGTTCCGCATGTCTGACTTTAAAACTCAATATTTCACATATATCTTCTTCATAGTGAGCATCCTGCCATGCTATCTCCCGTCTTCTGTGTGCTCCATTATGTAGAGTTTGTCATCTGGGGATGAAATTCTTCAATAAGGTTCCAGGGTCAGTCTCTCCCCCATTTCTAGGTGATTCAGATCGGGACTGAATCAATTTCTGTCTGAGTTTCTACCTTATCCCCAAGTTTGGACTTACTGTCACAATTACAGTGAGTCAACTATAAAAACTATGGAACATATTTATGTAGCAGCGATTTATTTACAAAGAAGACGTTTAACCACTTTTAAAAATTAATGACATTAGTCATCCTTGTTATTTATAATATTTTATTAAAATGTGAAAGTAATTCACAATGTATCATTCAATTTTAAAAGGTTAGTTAATCTAGGTTAGTAGAAAAAATTGTCAGGATGCTAAATTGTTTACTGAAAAATTATTCATTATACATTTAGCCTACATAATTGTCGGAGCCTGCCCTGGTGGTTCAGTTAATTCCTTCAATCAAACATTTACTCACTAAACAAGCATTGGGAAATTTTGTTTTAAATATTATACTATGGATTAGGACTATGAAAATGGGGGCACAAGTATGATTCTTCCTTTCCCTATCATGGACCAGACTAAGTGAAATATAATCCAAGAATGAGTGAAGGCTGAGCTGTGGAGGATTCTGGGTGCTTTGGTAGCACGTGGGAACGCAGCTAACCCACACAGAAGGGAGCTAAGAACCAATCTAGGAAGAACCAAATAAAAAAAAAAAGCCTTATGAACACAGAGATGTTTCCAGTAAGAAGAGAAGCACTGACTGTATGAAGGCCAAGGGATAAGAGGGCTTCTGGATGTTAAAGAAAGAGTCAGACCCGGAACAAATCAGTGAAAGAGAAGATGAGTGGTGTGAGTGGGAATTAAGGGATGAAGCTAAAGACATCATTTAAGGGAAAGCTCTATAAGCTGTGCAAAGGGGTTCAGATCTGAGCCCGAGAGTGACCTAGATGAGGATATAATTTCAAAAAGGAGAAGCAGCAGTTGGTACAGAAGTATGTTCAGACTCAGACTCCAAACCAGCCGTTGGTGATCTGAACTGTAGTGATTCTCAGAGAAGTCACATGCCATTAATTACTGTAGGAATTCCTACAACCTGTAGCCTTTAATTTACCTGCCCACTTGGACATGGCCTCTTATACTATAAATGCCCATGTAAAGCGCACATTCACCCTCTCTTCTGGCTGTGGGATTCAGTTGCTCTTCCCCATTTGAGCAGAGGACTGTGATCTGTAAGTCTACCCCTAAATAAATAACCCTTTATTATACTCAATTCTGAGCTTTCTCAATTCTGGGATTTCTTTTTAGAGTCCATCTTCAATTAGTCTCTGAGAAGCACTGACAGTCACTAGAGAGCTTCAACTAGGGCAGGTTGAAAGGGGTCCTTGGGTTAGCTCACCTCTCCCCGTAGGTGTAGGTCAGACTTAAATGGTTGTTCGCAAGACCTTCCCCAAAGCCTCCACTGCAACTCCAGACTACCATACTCTCAGCCTCCCTCCCTCTCATTCTGCTGTGATTACACTTTCATCCACAGCTAGATATCTTTTTTAGGAAGTATTCCTCAATATAGAAAACATGTCTCAGCCTCAGGAAATTTCATGTCTGCTTTAGATTATTCCTTGAAATTTATGCTCCCGATAATTGGAGAACATTTCCTCTGACTTACCTTATTCCAGTCTCTGTTCAAACATCACCTTAAAATAACCACAATATCTTATCCTTGAGTTTACCTTGATTTTTAGAATCACATGTCAACATATGACATTAACTACAATAACTTTATTCTTTTAATAAATACTTGCTTATTTATTGGTAAACTCTCCTTCTACAACCTAAACTCCATGAAGACAGAGACTCCTCTATCAGTTATCGATTTTCACTGAGTGAATAAAATAACTACAAATTATCTGGAATGAATGAATAGTAAATGCACAAAAGCTTGAAGTTACCTTCACTGGATCTTCTCATTCTAAGATACTCACTTTATAGTACAAAAGAAATATCTCAGTCTAAAAGCACAACAGGACCTAATATCAGACCTCTATAGTTTCCAGAAATATGTTGTGTAGAAGGCACTCATGTTCATCAAGTTTTGCAGAAATCCAGGTATAGAGGCAAAGTTTTATATTCCTTGGACTATCTAGCCATTCCAGGGTCAAGAAGAAGTGGGTCTGAGAAAATAACAATCGAAGAGAATTTTGAGATGCCGCATAGAGCTTTAAGGAGTATGACAACCTTTGAGAATCATCTTATACTTTAACAAGAGATACTTTACAGCTTAACATCCCCCCTCGAATATCAATAACTATTCAGTACATTTGCTATTTATAATTTCGAGTGCTCAGTAGCCTCTGTGTAATGGTTGTTGTATCGGACCACTGAGAATTATAGGATATTGCCATTCCTGCCACCATTGAAGAAATTTTTGTTGCACAGCAGTGTTAAAGACTTTTTTATCCAGCTTTTAGATACTCTAGGGTGGAGTGCACTTAAGAAATTTAGTGAAAATTAACTGAACACCTGTAGCAGTAAATGCAGAAAGGCACCAAAATGCCTGCTGAAGTAGCAAGAAAGTTTAACGTGTTTATTCTTATTTATTTATTACCCATTTTACATTCCAACCACCGTTCTCCCTCCCACCCATTTTCCTGCCCCCTTGCTTATTCATTTTGATAATTTCATACATGATTAAAATGATCTCCTCCGTCCAACTACTCTGCTCTACCACTACCCTCGAGGTATCTTCCCCTCAACACACCATGTCTTCTTGTTTTTTCTTCTTAAAAATAACTCACAGAATAGAATTAGTGCTACTCATATTTACATGGGTGTCAGACCTTGGGACACAGGTGGCCTACCAGAGGTCACCCCTTAACGAAAAATGACTCATGTTCTCCTAGCAGCTATCAACTGTTAATAGCTACTCAGCTTGGGGTGAAACTTTAGGAGACCCTACTCCCTCCATGCTAGAATATTTAACTGGCTTGATCTTGAGTATTTAACTTTAGGTCCTGTCAGCTCATGTGAGCCATACCATGCTGTCCAGAGGACAGGTGTTGATTGAGGTTTCTGTCCCACCCGGTCCTTCAGTTGTTCAGTCCCAAAGAAACACACAGAGGTCTACATTAATTATAAGATGATTGGTCTAGTATCTCAGGCTTCTTATTAGCTCTTATAACTTATATTAGCCCATAATTCTTATCCGTGTTAGCTACCTGGCTTGGTACATTTTTTGGCGAGGCAGTCACATCTTGCTTCTTCTGAGGCTGGGTCATGACTTCAGACTGAGCTTCCATCTTCCCAGAATTCTCCTGTTCTCATTGCCCCACCTCTACTTCCTGCCTGGTCACCCTGCCTATACTTCCTGCCTATATTTCCTGCCTGGCTACTGGTCAATCAGCATTTTATTAAAAATAATACAAGTGACAAGATAAATGACCATTGTCCCACAGCAGACAGCATTTCTCAGTACTCTTCCCCATTCTCTAGCTCTTAAATTCTTTATGCCCCCTTTTCCATGATGCTCCCTGAGCCTTGGAGGAGGTATTAAATAGGTGACCCATCAATAGTTGAGTGTCCATAGGCACTTATTTTCAACATTTTTAATAGTTATGAGTCTCTACCACTGCAATAAAGTTTCTATGACCAAGTTTGGAATAGCAGAAATATGTGAACGTTAAAAAACACGTAAAAGTCAGTTTGAAAACAGTACTAATTAGCAAAGCAACACCAATAGATGTACCCCTCTTACCCATGACTTATCTCCAAATGGTTTTATCCGTGTTTACACCAGAGTACACTATAAATTCTTTTTTGTGAGGCAAGGCTCAAAGCCAATCATGAAAGCACTTGGTCAGCAGTTGGCCAATCCCCTAACAGTCTTGCCACTATTGTACAACCTGCCTGACAGACCAGTGTTGGATCATGTAAGGTCCAGTGATAGAAGACCATTGACATCTCCCACAGCTGCCTGCATGGAACCTTTCAGTGCTGTGAAAGCTAGCCAGTTAGGAGATTTACATGTATTTCTAAGTACACATCCAAACGTACCTAGCATGTCAGTACTCTTCAATAAAGAAGAGTTAAAGAGGCACTGATATATTAAATGAAGGGAATGCTGATGATAGAGAAATGTTTGGTTCTCAACATAGGAGATACCTTCAGCATTTGTATAAGAAATGTCCACACAACCTCCTGGGGAGATATACATACATGTGTGTGGCTAGTGCTGAAGAGATTATAACAGTCAGGAGTAGACATGAGATGGGACTGTTGCTGCCCATTGAACAGACAGGGTTAGTGATCGAGCCTTCGTGTGTGTGCATGTGGGTGTTTCCTACCCTGCCTGCTTCTTTGAAGCATTTTCAGGTATGTGTAATAGTGAACTTCTTACTTGAGATAAATGCAAAATAAATATAATAAAGATAGTTAGAGCCTAGAACTGCATATTTACATGAGAATCTTCCCACACCTTATCACCCCATTGCCAAGGTTTACCTATAATCCAGTGAAATTCATATCACCTGTATTCTATTTTGGAATACATGAGTTTATATATTAAAAAGTAAAACAAATTTCAGAACCAGATATAATAGGGCTATTGGAATAATCAGGTTAATAATTTAAGACAACAACAATGAGGGACATATGAAGGCTTCCGGTGGATAAAGGAGAGAACGTGTGACTACAGATGGGCAACTGAAGCAGAAATCTTTACATACTCTCTACTTTATCAACTATAGCCTTCCATATGCTACTCATAATTGTCTTTTCTTAATTAAAGATTAAAACAATACAACAGATTTTTTTTTTGTAGAGTGGACACAACTGAAGAAAATGTTCTTGAATTTGAAGAAAAGTTCACTACTGAAAAGCAAAGAGAGTACAGATGGTGGTGCACACCTTTAATCCCAGCATTTGAGAAACAGGTGGATCTCTGTGAGTTCAAGGTCAGTCTAGTCTATGGAACTAGTTCCAGGACACCTTGACTTGAAAAACCAGAAAAGAAAGAAAAGAGAGAGAGAGAGAGAGAGAGAGAGAGAGAGAGAGAGAGAGAGAGAGAGAGTAAATAACATACAACAAAACAAATCCAAACATTGCAGACCAGGTACAAAATATTGTGCAATGTACATCCTGAAAATAACAGTGGAAAAAAGAAAAATATATATAAGGAATGAGAAATAGTTGAGACAGCAGTGGCTAGGATATCCCCCAATTAAATGCCACACATGACACCATAGATCCAGGAAGCTAGAACACTGAGGTACATGTCAGAGCATGTCATCTTCAAATTTCAGAAAATGAGGAGTAGAGAAAAATGTTTCCTGAAAGGAACCATAGAGGGAAAAATTACCTTCCTTCCAGAAGAGCACACAGATGAATTTCACTCAGTGCCTCTCAGAAGCTGTGTAAGCAAGAAGAGAGTAGAATGAAGTATTTACTGTGCTGAGAGAATCAAACCATCAACCTAGAATTCTGTACCCTGTGAAATTACCCTCAAAAAGTGAAGGCAAAAAATACTTTTTTAGACAAATTGGAGGAATTTTCTCTCAGGATATGTGCCTTAGAAGAAGTGTTTATAGAAGTTCTTTAGATATAAGGGAAATAATAGAGTTCCAAATCTAAAGACTTCACACAAAAAACCAAAATGGAAGAAAAACATGCCCATTTTATTACTTTCTTTGCAGATTTTCTGAAATGATTGCCAAATAAAAATGACAGATATTTGATGTTTCAGCATAAGCATACATTATAAAATGGCCACCAAAATCAATCTAATCAACATATCTATCACCCCCTATAGTTACTATTTCTCTGAGTGTGGTAAAAACACATGAGAATCACTCTGCTGGCAAAATTCAAGTATACAATACATTGACTTTGGTCATGACACTCTATTATAGATCTCTAGAATTTACTGTCCTATAATTTAAAGTCTGTGTCCTTTACCAACATTCCCTCATTTCTCTACCCTTCAGCACCATTCAATCTTTTCTCCCGAGTTCTAATCTTTCACACTCACGTATAAAACCACATAGTGTCTATCTGATACTAGTCGGAGCTTATATATAACGGCTTGGCTAGTATCTTCCTTAATGTCTACCTTATGTATTTATCTCACTCAGAATAATCACTTTGAGCACAAAAGACTCAATCCCTGAAACGAATGCTTTTATAAAGACTCTTATCCTGGGTAAACTTGTGAATTTCTCAGTGTCTTCCTCAATCTTTTCTTTAATCCTTCAATTTTACTTCCTGCTCTATGCGTTTGTGGCTCAAGGTTGCCCACTTACCCTCATGTGTTCAACCCCACAGCTGATATTGGAACTAATAGCTGAGCTGCTCTGTGACTTTGCTTTCGTCCTCAAATTTGATAATCTGTGCTCTGTACACTTTAGGCTCTGTTAACTCTGTGTCTCCCTAGGCAATCATTTTGGCAGATTCAGCCTTGGCTTGTCATAGTGAGTCAAGATTGATCCAAAGGACAGCACAGCTTCTGGGACTCTTGTATGGAAGGATTGCACTAGGAGACCGACGGACCTTGGGTTACATGGAGAGGCATGAAGACAAACTTTTAGCTATGCTTTTCTTGGCTATATCCTAAGCCTGTACAAATTTACTGCATTCTAAATTTTCCTTAGCAGGCTATCCATAAAAACAATCTTGGGCTTGGTCATCTTTCTTTCTAGCCACTCTTATTTTATTTGCAGTTAGTTCTTGGTTAACTCTCCTAGAGGGCATTTTTTAAAAGCAAATTGTTCTTTATTTGAATAATTTTCAAGTATATATATGAATAAAAAATATAAAGGAAAGGAACATGATTGCTCTTAGGTATGGTGAAGGAGAAAATTTATTATAGATTCATGGGAGAGCATAGCCAGAGGTAGGGACATCTGGGACAGTCCAAAATGGACATGGCTAGACTGAACTGAATTATGCAAGGAGAGATTGAACGAGGTGCAGCAGAGAAGAGGGCAAAGGTACAAAAAGGGAATGTAACCAAAACAGTTGGATTAAATAGAAAAGAGCAGCTCAGCCCCTGGCTGGAGAGTTCAGGGTAGAGGATAATTTTATATCAATGTTCTGAGAGTAATTTAGCCTTGTTGCATAAGTAATAAATATTGAATGATTGCTTCTTTGTATGTCACTTCACTAAACCGCAACATATAAACCTGAATGACTAGAAGAATTATGTATGCATGGAAACATGTCATCACAATAGACTTTGAAAATCCTCCATGACATCCTGATTTGTAACTGTTAGAAAGGATTGATCATGACAAGCAACAATGGTTTTCAGAGATGTAACTTGCAACCTCCGATATAGCATGCTAAATAAAAGCTAAATGCTAGCGATTCCCAGAAAATATGTAAATCTTGTTTAATAGCATATTATTCAAATTTCAAGAAGAACCCAGTGCCTTCAGTATACTGCAAAGATGAAATAGCCAACCAGCATGCATAGATAAATGTATCTAAACCTACCTGTGTTTTTCTGTGGGGTGGAAAGGTTTTCCAAACCTGAATGAAAGTCAGGTTTAAGTACTGTATAATTAAGGGACAGCTGCACTCTTCAATTTGCTTAGAGCCGTAGCTCCTTTGTCTGATTGTTTTTTAAAAATGTGTCTCATTCACCATTCTTCTTAGAGTCCTTTGTAAAGTTATAAAATATGTAAGGATGCTTTATGTATTGTTATTCTAAAATGGAGTGAACTACTTTGAATAGATCATGTACAGAGCCTGGCTGCCTTCAGAGATAGCACTAGCCAACAACAGAAATGTGTCCATGTCACACCACAGCTTCTTGCTATGTGTTACTGGAGGCATTCTTTTCCTGTTTCCTACAGTTATAAGTTTTATCTTTCTTTACTGTTTCAGTTGTGTCTTAGGTTCAATACCATGTCCTTGAGGGAAGGATTGTCTCGTGTAGCCATTCTCAAATGTCTATTAGGTGGCTTTCTTCTCTGTATGCTGTGAATACCATTGGTTAATAAAGAAACTGTCTTAGGCCTGGACAAGGCATAACTTAAGTAGCTGGGGAAAACTAAACTGAATGCTGGGAGAAAAAGGCTGGAGGCCAAGAGAAGCCATGTGACCTCTCTGGAGACAGACAGATGCCAGAACTTTACCTGGTAAGTCACAGCCTTGTGGCAATACAAAGATTAATAGAAATTGGTTAAATTAAGATGTAAAAGTTAGTCAATAAGAAGCTAGAGCTAATGGGCCAAGCAGTGATTTAATTAATACAGTATCTGTGTGGTTATTTCAGGAGTCTGGGCAGCCAGGAAATAAACAAGTGACTTCCTACAACAAACTGGTGTGCCAAAGTGGGGCTGACTACATCCACGTAAAACCTGAAAAAGCTAGAATTCTAGACAAAGAAAAACAAATTTTAGCTACTTTTTTTCCCTTTTTATTTTTTGCTGGCAGTGTGCGACAGCTCCCTTAAGACGGGTTTTTCTGATTCAGTGATAACAGAAAAAAAAGCCACGCAGTTTTATAATGGTGGCTTCTTGGGCTGTGATGCCAGTGCGAACTTTGGCTCTTTCAGGAGACCTAATATTTAAATGGGGTTTGTGAGCAGAGAGTTACAACTTGCTTAATGGCAACATAGACCTGCTGTGTGCCAGAAAACTGGGGCTGTGAGCATGGCTTACACCATGCCCTGCCATGTTGGACTGGGTGAAACCAAAAGGAAATGCAGCCTTAGTGTTAGTAATGACACTTAGCATTTTAAGAAGCACTTCTCGTCAGAAAATAATTACAGATATGCAATAAAGACAAATCCACATGGAAGAGACCTCTAAATGGGTCACAGTGTTGGATAAATGTATGTAGGCTCTGGAGAGAGAAAAAAAAGAGTAAAGAGACATTAAATGCAATATAAAAGAGTATATACAGTCATAGGTTAAAGGAGTCAAGACAATGAAATAAATATTAAACTTGTAGAAAAAGTAATAGAAGAAGAAAAATAAGCCACGTAAAGATGGAATATAGGCAGAGAATCTGGATAATGTATATTATTGTGTTTTCTTTGAATTTTTTGACTGTTAAGGAGCTAAGTACAGAGAGACATTTCATTGTAAGGGTTGCTAAGCTAAACCAACATATATGTGTGTGTGTGTGTGTGTGTGTGTGTGTATTAACAAGATCTACATATCTTAAAGGTATCTTGACTTTAAAATTTGGGTCTAAGGATTTGTTGCTTTGAAAAGGAGGTGGTTCTTTTGTTTCCATAGAGGATGAGAACTATGGATTGTTTCCAGACTGATGTGGTTTGATGGACCAAGATCCCCAGAAACTTGCCTTGAACACCCCTCAAAAAATTACCTCACCCAGTAAATAGCAGAAAGCAGTTTAGGGAGAACTATGTCCATATTCCCAAATATTGTTTGTAAATGTTTATTTACATTTAAAGGGGGATATGCTATAGAGATTTGAATTGGTATGAATCTTGGTTTATTGATACAAATTTAAGATCAACTTTGTTATACTGTGTATATATATTTCTGATTTTGATTAAGATATTGTGTTTGTCCAGCTCATTTAAAAATATAATATATAACTAAGAAATATAGGTTAATAGATAATCATCTATAATATTCGAGCTTGTAGTCATGTTAGTTAGATTTTCTAGATGTACAGAGATGTATTTCAGACAGATATGAATTCTTCAAATCTTTCAGAGACCTTCAGAATATGGCATTTAAAATGTTTTAAGAGCTTAAGACTTTTCATGACATGAGACACATCTGCTCCTGGCAGCACTGATTACTTCAAGAGAAAAATGGGCATTGAAGAGGCTCCTTATGGAGTTTGCTAGCCATTTGGGCAAGAAACTATTCTTGCCTGGACTGTTTGATATTATGCTGTGTGAGCTAAACATGCAGGACCCATGGGAAAATGACTGCTGAACTTGCCTAAAAGTGAGACGGTCATTTGAGATTCCTACTTCATGAAATAATCTGCCAGACATTCTGCAGAGTACAGAAGAATGTAATTGGCAAACTGCCAATACAGACAGAACTGTCTTTGAAATTTCCTACTTCGTGAAAAAGTCTGCCGAATACTATGGGCCTGTAGGCTAAAGATGGATGCCCCAACAATACAGAAGAACTTTGGGTGATTGTCTAGGCAGCAAGATGTCTCTGTCAATTCTAGAGTTTTGAAAGTTGCTTACAATGCACTTCCTGTTTACTTAGATAATAGTATGTCCTTCTGGAGTCTTTGATAGAGTTGAAGAATATATAGTTATAGCTTTCCTTAGTTATGATAAAAGATAAAATAGATATAATTAATGCAATTATAATTCTTGCTTGTTAACTGTTTTATGTAATTTTACTACATTAAATTTAAAACATTCATTTTTATTTAAACAGAAAACGGGAGGTGATATGGGATTCCCCTCTGTATGCTGTGAATACCACTGGTTAATAAAGAAAGTATCTTAGGCTTGTGCAAGGTAGAACTTAGATAGGTGGGAAAAATTAACTGAATGCTGGGACAAAGAAGGCAGAGTCAAAGACAAGCCATGTAGCCCCTCCATAGACAGACAGATGCTGGAACTTTACCTGGAAAGCTACAGCCTCATGACAATACACAGATTAATAGAAATGGGTTAAATTATTATGTAAAAGTTAGCCAATAAGTAGGTAGAGCTAATGGACCAAGAGTGATTTAATTAATACAGTTTCTGTGTGGTTATATTGGGAGTCTAGGTGGCCAAGAAATGAACAAGTGGCCTCCTACAACATGTCTATATACAGATGCATTATCTTTAGTGTTCTCTGTCTTCTAGTTAAGCGGTATATGTAGTTTGGGGTAGTTTTATTTGTCTTTGTTGAGCTCTTTGAGGGGGTGTATCTTGAGCGTAATGGCGTAAGATAACTATCCATAAGTTGTATGAACCTAGACTCTCTAAAGCATTCCTATATTAATAATGAAATTCCAATCAGAAGGTGTGACCATTCAGTTTCACAAACCACTTTTGTACATTGAACACTATTTTAAAAATGGATCTTTAGAGTCAGCTATACCTAAATTAGTATTTCAGGTTTATTTCTTTCTGCTTAGGAAATTTCCACCTTCATGTCTTTATAAAAATAACAAAGGATAATATTAAAACTAAATGAAAAAATATGCATTTAAATACTGTATGCAAATATAGGATTTTTTTTCTATTTAGAGTGCAAAGACCTAACCATAAAGTCTATGCTAGATTAAAGAAAAGAAAAGTGCAGTGGGACAGAGAAACTGATTCAAAATGCTAATCTCATTACGTGTCACTACACCCATCTCTTATTCATGAGAAAGGCCCTGTCATCATAGCTACACTTGTAACAAAGGGCATCCTATTGATGTTACATATGGCTTCTCAGTAGATTAAAATGTTTATTAATTTATGATCAAAGGAACAGTCAATATGGCAGATTGTGGGCAAACAAGACCTTGCCCCAGAGAAGGATCTTGAAATTGTTTTTGACATTCATTGTTCAAATGCAGTAGTTTTCCTATTCAGATAGTCTAAAATGAAATACATTATTGAAACAGAGGGGTTTTTTTCCTACCATCTTTTCTCACAAACACATATGTAATGAGATGCTGGGAGGCGTGGAGAAAATCTAAAGGGTAAATGATTTGTTCTTTAGGATAGTTCTCACCTAGATTCACTTTTATGAATTAACTTTGTTTCTGTCATTTGTTATGTTAGGAACATTAACAAAGATAAAAAGGGAAGACAGTGCTTCAAAAGTCCAGCCCCAGACATCCTGAGTGAGAGGTGGGGACCAGAACTTCCATTGATTACTTTCTAAGTTTCCTTATTGGTGAAGCTAATGACACCAAATATCTACTATACTATCTGGCTTTGGGGTTGGGCAAGGCTGAGCTTGAGTTTTCTTTCCTCTTCTCTGCATTTTGATATATGTGGCCATGTTTGACTTTGACTTTGATGATCTTTAGCTTCAAATTTTGGTAGACAGAGAGAATAAAGAGAGAGGAAATATGAATGGACAAATCTCTGTGTGTGCCAGAGGATAATCTCAAGAGCAGCTCCTCAGTACCATCCGCCTTTGTTTCTCATTGTCTTGGATTCTCCAACTGGTCTAGACTTTCCAGCCAGTGATACTCAGGGATCTGCCTGTCTCCATGCCCCACTTCACAAGTCTGACTGTTCTTGTCTCTCATATTAACACACCTGATAGCTTCATGACCTCTCACCAGCCTTGTTAAAAACAAAGATTTATTAATGGAGGGGTTAGCTTTTTATTAGTCATGAACAGTTTTCATATATATATGAAAATTTAAGAATTTAAAACTATATATATGGAAATGAAAACAATTTTTATTATATTTTGTACTAGTTGAAGTCCAGAGATTATGTGATGATAAAAATCCTCACTTCAATAACATTCTTAGAAATAGCTATGACGTTCTCAACTATACACTCCATTAATAGTAACTTCATTAACAGTAGCCCATTTTCTTTTGGGCACATTTTATATTGTATAAAAATAAGTAACTTTTGTTTCACTTCAAACATTTGTTTCTCAATCTGACAGAGTTACATCATTTTTAGTAAGATACATGTACCACGAGTAAATCCCTTGATGAAAACACATGACTTGTGGAGAGAACTGAGGACAATGTAGGACTACCATTTCAGCTCTACCATTAAGTGATGTTTGAATGTCAGTGTTTAATGTTTCTGATATCTAAAGCTAAAGAGTGGCAAGAATAAACTAAGTGGTTGCTGACCCCTATGTAACTCTTTTGTCTTTTTTTTTCGTTACTTTATCGAGCTCCAACAGCCAAGGAGAACATTGAGGCAATACATTGTAACATATTAATATATTAATATATATTAAGCCAGTGACCTTATGATAGATAAAAGAAAGCTGGACTTATATAATACCTGGTCTTGTGATTCTTTCCTATTTTCCTGGCCAAGGAAACACAGATGACCAAATAAAAATCCTCTTGCAGGCCAGGCTTCAAACTTTATATGCTTGTATGTGCATGTCCCATTCTGTGTGCATTTGTCTGGTTCCTTAGCCAGGTAAGAGACCTATGGAGGGTGTCAAAGGCCTGGAAGAGAAGTATTTCAAAACTTGTTAGCCTGGGTTCCCAAATACTCTCAGAGAGATGACTCTCCCTTAACAAGAAAAGTAGTGAAAGTTTGAGGTCATTTGTTATAATAACTAGTCTGCTCTTTAACAATAGTGTGATGTTTCATTTAGAACATTTACTGGGTAAAGGAATAGCATCAATTCCCATCCCCCTCCCACCAAACTGTACATGTCAAAGAGCTCTATTACCCAAACCCTGAAGGTGAATATAGAGTTATATAATTTATAATCTACTCACTCATTTTTGGAAAGCTCCTCAATTATAATTAAGATATTGTCTTAATCCCTCATGGGGGAAGATGTACTTTTATTCTTATTTTAGGTTGCTGAATTCTGGGCAATGAAAAATGAATTCAAGCATACTATAAGCCAAAAAGTACCCCACCACAGTACAGAATTCATTTGTTAGGAATTGTGTGCCAGATCCATGAATATTTTATTTGTATAATGCCCAAATTCATTAGAAAGGAACAAATGCCAGTTTTCTCTGCTTAACATTTTTTTTTCATTGACTAAGTCACCCTTCTTGATTCATGCCACTTTTCATTCTAACTCTGGTACCATTTTTCTAGATGAAATGCATGAATATGGAAATAGCACACATATTTTAAAAATACTGAACTGCATCACATGCTTTCACCTTTGGGTTCATTCACATTCTTATTTCTAAACTAAATTTGAATGATAATTTGACATCTATTTAATGTCTTCCAATTAAATTGTCCTGTATTTAATATGTATTAAGATGATAAAGTAAACATTTCCTACAGATTGGTTATACTCACATGTGAAGAGGACCTGATTCCAGCAAGGTGAGGGGAGTATTATTTGGTCTTCCAATGTCATCCTAAGAGATGGAATTCTGCAAAGTGTGGAGACCTTGATTCAGTGAAAGAAGAGAAGACTGTAGGTCTCCTCTTAGTTTGCTTTCTACTGATGTGATAAATACCAAGACAAGCAAGATGGAGAAGAAAGGGTTTGTTTGGCTTATATTTCCTCTTCATGGTTCACCACTGAAGGAAGCCAAGGCAGAAACTCAAGAAGGGCAGGAACCTGGGAGCAAAAACTGAAGCAGAGACCATGGTGGGGAGCTGCTCACTGGCTTGCTCTTCAGGGCTTGCTCTGCTTGCTTTCTTATAGAACCCAGTTGTCTAGGCCCTCTCGTATCAATTATTAATTAAGAAAATACCCAAAGACTTTAGAAATATCTATGTTGTTAACATTTTTACTCCTTTAAAAAATGGACTTTAAAATAATGGAAGGCTAAGAAGTAAGATGCTGAGGCAGCAGCTAAGTAGGTTTAATGGTCAAAACCTTGCTTAATAATAGCTCTCCTAGTAACATACTGAAAAAACATTAATGAACACTTCTATCTGTGTGTATCCAAAACTAACCTCTGTTCTCCCATACCAGTGTAAATGAAAGTTTTTATCCTGCCCAGTCCCATAGTCATTCAGTCTGAAAGAAACACACAGAGGGTTAATTATAAACTGTTTAATCTACTAGCTCAGGTTTGTTATTAACTAGCTCTTACAACTTAAATTACCCGTAATTCTTGTCTATGTTTAGCTATGTGGTTTGGTACCTTATCTCAGTGAGACATTCTTATCTTGCTTCCTTTGTGTCTAGTTGGTGACTGCATCTCTATCTTTTCTCTTCCCAGAATTCTCCTAGTCTGATTGACCCACTTGTATTTCCTGCCTGGCTACTGGCCAATCAGCATTTTATTAAACCAATACAAGTGACAAATCCTTATAGTGTACAAGAGCATTATCCCACAGCATACCAGTTGCATGATTATTTTATAGTTAAAATGTCTGGCTCTGCCCTCTGTACAATATTACAAGGGTGGAAGTTCAGGACAAGAAATAACTTAGGCGTTAGTCCTGGAGACTGTACACTCACACAGTCCTCTTAGCGAGAGTTAGGTCTGTCCAATAGACTGTGACATGAATCATCTTTGCTGGATCCCTGTGTGTGGGCCCATATTTCAGTTTGGCACAGTAGCCATAGCCCGGTCTGAGCTAATCACATAGCTCTGCAGACAAGCTGTCACATGTGCATGTATGTGCCTAGCATGCATGGTTAAAGGTCAGAGGACAACTCTAGTATTGGTCCTCAGGCCTTTTCCACGTTTTCACAGAGGGAACATCATACTGGCCTGGAGCTGCGCCTTGTAGACCATGCTAGTTGGTTCATTATATTCTCAGGATCTGCCTGTATCCTCCTTTGATCTTGTCCTTCCCCACCCCACCCCCACGACAGGCACAGCACTACATCACCAAGCTTCTTGTATGGGCCTGAAGATCTGCACTCATGTCTTCATGCTTGCAAGGTGAGTGATTATCAACTGAGCCATCAACCCAGCTGTGAGTTCTGAAACTCTTAACATTATTTAAGTAATGTTTTGGATAAGAGGGTTACATTTGTTAAACATAGCAATAAGAGAAACAGGAGCATAGGATGTCATTTGATCCCAGTAAAATGGCATTATTCATTTTCTTTTAATTTTAGAATAAATTTCTTTGGATTCTTCCTATTTTTGAGATTAAAAAGTAATTACATCACTTTAATCTTCTCCTTTTTCTCTAAATCCTGTCTTATAGTCCTATAACCCTCCTTGTGCTCTTTCAAATTCATGACCTCTTTCCATTAACCATTGTTATATGTGTGTGTGTTTGTGTGTGCTCGCGTGCGCATGTGTGAGTGTGTGCATGCACGCTTCCTAAATATTTGTAAGCACATCCTGGTAGTCAGTATAATGCTGTATGCATGCATGTTCTCAAGGATGACTACTGGTATTAGATAACTCTTTGGTGTGCTCGCCCCGAACAATACAATTTCTTCCACTCTTTGAGAATGAATGTTAATGTCACAGCTTTCACATATCCAAGGACAGATTACCAGGAAATGGCTGAACTTTAACTCAGTCCTTTTACATTGTTCAACTATTGCTCTCTATTCTAGGTGTACGAATATCTCATTTATCTTTTTACCTCCCACAGTGTTGAATAGATACTGATGGATGGCAAGGGGAATTAAACGGCTGTTCTTAGCAGCATGGGATCTGTAGAAGCGAGGCAGGTCTTTCCAAAACATATTGTTGGAAATACTTCTCAGGGAAATGCTGATTGTCAAACATTCCATTTGGTTATGTTAATCTTTAAGTACTTTTGAAAATCCTGCTAATTATTGAAACTGGGAAATAGGAAATACACTAAATAGTTTTGTTCGCTGCTTTTGTATGTATTTGAATGTTTCCTTAGGAAGAGGTTAAAAACGAGTTCTTTTAAGACTTGACATCTGGGTCTACTCCATGTGTTAAGTGTTTAAATTATATTTGTGATTCAAATAATAAGCAGTCATGACATGTTCCCTGTGTCTCCTTCTGTCGCCTCACAACTTCTGCCAGGGAGAGTAGATGCGTGATTAAATCTTCATGGAAAGGAAGCACCGAAGACCAGTTGAGTGGATGGGATAATAGTGTAGTTTTTAAAACAGAAATTTCTGTTCTTGGACTGTCACATGACCCCAGAAAGCACGTTTGTATAAATATTAAGAGAACAAATACCTAAATGGTTACTGTGAATAACGAGTGTGAAGCTACAATGTCTTTCTGGCAAGGAGCTTGTTGATAGAACTAAGATTTCAAGACGGTGGAAGGTCTAGCGTTGGAGTATAAGACACAAGGCCAAGAGCAAAGCAAATTAAAGCACAGGAACATACACACAGGTAATAAACATCAGAGATAGCAGCTGTGGTTGGCCATGTGGGCAGATAGATTATTACGAGTGTTCTTAAAACAACAGAAGTATAATAAACAATCAAGGAGACAACTTCATTACTTCACTGAATAAAAATCAAAATGCAAATGAGCCCCCACATCATATCTAAAAATTTATAACCAATATTAACAAAATATGGGGCATAGGTTCTGTCTTAGGTGCAATACAACAAGGGAAAGAGCGGGGAATTGAGGTCAAGGGCATGCAAAGCAGCAGGAATTAAGAGAGGAGAAACACTGCCAGCCGACAGACACATGGAGAACCTTTTCTTCAGTAGAAGGTTGACATCTGCTGTTTTTGGCTAGTATTTCAATTTGGAGAACAATGCCTCCTCTTTCACAGGGTTTTGCCAGAACGGACCTGTCTGGACCCTACGACAGTCAAGATTCTGCTTGGAAGAGTACAGGCCAAGCTAGTGAAAGAGAAACACCCGGAGACACTCTCCATTCACCCCTGATCCCTGTGTTTCTAAAACCATCATTCAGCTGAGACTACATTGTTCAGTTGTATTTTCAAAGTTGTAAGCCGGGAAAATAGAAGAGATTTACTGGGTAAACTGCCAGCAAGAGGAGGGGTCATAAGGGATCTGGGTTGGTTGAGTTGGGGGCAGGACAGTCGGGAAGAGTAATGAAAGAGATGTCTTAATGGGGTGGGGGCATTTCGGGGTGAGGGAAAAATCTGGTAACAGGGAAACTCCAAGGAATCCACAGAGATGGACCCAGCTAAGATTCCTAGCAATAGTGCATAGGTAGCCTGAACTGGCCATCTCCTGTAATCAGATCGGTGTCTACCCTAATTGTCATCAGAGAGCCTCCATCCAATAACTTATGGTAACGGATGTAGAAATTCACAGCTGAGCACTGTGTCGAGCTCCAGGAGTGCTTCTGAAGGAAGGGAGGACGGGTTATACGTGCCGGGGTCAAGGTCATGAAGGGGAAACCCACAGAAACAGCTGACTTGAGCTAACGGGAGTTCAGCAGCTAAAGAGCCGGCACGGAGGGCGTCTGGGTGAGTTGTGTGAGTTTGGTCTGTTTGTACAGCTCCTAGCAGAGGGATCAGGAACTGACCCTGTTACTTGAGGGGGCTTTTGAGAACATAGTTTCCATTCTGTATTGCCTCACCCAACGGTGATACAGGGGAGGAGCCTGATCCTGCATCAACTTAACGTACCATGCTGTTTTGTTGATGCCCATGGGAGGCCTGCCCCTTTCTGAAGGGAAACAGAGGAAGATTAAATCAGGAGGGGGCTAGATGGGAGGCAGGGGGAGGGAAGAGGAGGAGAGGAGGGAGGAAAAACTGTAGTTAGTATGTAAAATAAATGAAAAGCTTTAATTAGTAAAAATAAGTTGTCAGCTGCCCAGTAATTTATATTTTTAAGTTCTTTTGTGTTTGAGTTAACCAGAGTCTGTTCAAATTTTTAGAGTGAAATAAAGTTAACATGGAAAAGAAAAACAAAAAACGAAAAATGAGGTTAGAAGACCACACATTTCTCTTATGTGTATTAAAAATAAGTAAAACGCAAGAATTATCATGTACCCCATCTGGCCAGGGTTGTAGCTTGGTTGGTAAAGTACTTGCCTAGTACACATGAAGGATGGAACGTGGTAGCCACAAGGCCTCTTGGGATATATGAGAACTTGCTTTTAAAAACGGGGCAAGACCAGAATATGTGTCTTCTTACTAATTCTGAAAATAAGTGCAGTTTTCTGAATGTTATTTTTTTAATTTCTTCCTGTGTCAAACTTTCACCATTAGTTATAAAAATGTTTATAGATGAACAGAAGATAACAATGTACATAAGCATGTATAAAATTCAAAACCATTTATAAACTGTACAACCCAAAGCTATGAATAGCTCATAACACAAGGTGCTGTGTACTGTTGTGTCTTTCAAGGGGCTTGAGTTGTCATTTGCCAATGAGAAATGCTTGAGACAAAGTTACAGAATTCAGGACAGATTTAACTACAAAGTATCATCTCTACTCTGTATAGGAAGTAAATATTTGCATAGACGAAATGCTGGAGGGAAATGTTACCATATATCAGGATTTTCAATGTCCTCTGCACGTACTTTGTTTTTTTCATAAAAGGGAGACATTTTTCTTTAAAATCAGAATAGAACGATTGCATGGGTATCGGAATAGTCACTAGCCAGCTACTATTCTAAATTTGAATTTAGGAACTGCTGTTTATTTCCTGGCCCCTGCCTTGTTCTTGCCACCTGTAAAATGGGGCTAACGACAGACCCGACTCCCCAGCTGTCTGAGAGGGGCCCATGCATTTGTCACCACACCAGTGGTGTCACAAGTTCTCAGCTCACTGCTCCCTGTGGTCTCTTCAGATTTACGTCAGAAAACTGTTTGGTATGCTGACTAGTTGATCTTCATTTCTCAACTCCCTGGTTATAGCTTTTTGTTCATTTTAATGCAGCGCTTTGAAAATGTCAGCTGCCTGGCAATAAATCCCGCGATAGTGTTTATTACGATGCAAACAAAGCCTTCTGTTTCCCCACGGGTGCGTTGTGGTAATCATGGCTTCAGCCACAACAAGCTTCTGATTAGATCAATTAATTCAGGCAGACAAGGTATTTATTTTTGCAATTTTTTTTTAGTTTTGTGCTCCCCAGTGGCTTCTCATTGCTAAATTGTTCCTCACATGTTAATTCATCTAGACCACTGACTAGAGTGATAAATCTGAAATTACATCCACGAAAACAATTTATCCAACACCAGGACACCACTAGAGTCTTGATCACTGAGGTGAGAGACAGGAGGCTATGGAAATGGTGCACACTTCATCTACCAAGCTCTGCACGGATTCTTAAATCTTGTCTAATACTTAGAAATATTATACTGCTAAGAAAATTGAGCATGTTGGAGCACACTTCTAAACCAAGTCTGTGATAAGCTGAGGTAGGAGTACTTTGTGTTCCTGGTCATACATAGCTATGTAGTGAGTTGATGGCCATCCCAGTCTACAAGAGACCCCATCTCCACTCCTTCCTTCCTCACAAACAACAAAGAAACAAACTATCCAGAGTAGAAACTGAGATGGATTTTATTTATTTATTAGCCAATTGAGCATTTTTACTCATTTTTACATTTAACAGTAGTATAGTAACTATATAAAATGATCTTTGTTTTATACTCGCTGTCCACTAATTCTTATCCAGTCTCCTATGTCACAGAGTCCTTTCCTGAGTCCCACGTTTCAGTTCTAGAAAGAGTGACTGCTCGTCAAAGTTACTAGTTTACAACCTTTGGTATTTCTTCATCTGCTTCCAGACTAACGTCTCATGATTCTGAGCCCAATTGTACTTAATGATGTTCCGTATTGAAGATCCCTCCTACTGGGCTCCGAATGGTACAGCCCATTCCCATTTCTAACTAAAGCCTGACTAAAACTTTCTTACACTTAAAATCATCAGCCACTTGATAAAATCACTCCATTGTCTGACCTCTTATAGCATGAAATATGAGAAAATTTTGTATAACTCGTCATTATTAACGTTGGCTCTTTTGGTTAGGTCAGCCTTTCTCATTGGCATGGTCGAAAGCTGAACTGGGTAAGTCTTTCCTATAGGGGACTCTCTTGAGCACCAGCAGTTTCAAAATCTTTCTTGGTTGAGAACGACTGAATTAGAGTCTCCAAAAAAGTTTAGTTCTTTTACCTGCTTGGGATAAATTCTGGATAGGAATAAAAACAAATCTTACCTTATTTTCCCTCTCTGCAGAGAGGCTGCCATTGAATTTAAAATCTGCCTCCCACCGACTTACAAGGCTGTCTTCAGCTTTTGTTTCTTCTATTTAGTTTATTCTTTTGGGTTATTTTTATTATGTTATTATTTCATTCATTTTCAGTGTTTTAATTATATTTTTATCTCTATGAGACATTTTAAATATTTGAAAAGTTTGGGTCTTTGTAATTATTCTTCTTTTTCAAAATTTACATATTCATTATTTTCTACTTTGGTTTCCAAATAAGCTCTTATGTGGTTTTGTGAAGGCCTTTAAGAGTTTCCTTTAGATTTTTAGCAAAATTACATTGAACATGATAACCATAAGAAAAAAACCTGACAGTGTTTCAAGAACCACTGTCATTTACAGGAATGTTATATAGAGTCATTTATTCAAATTTCCCTGTGTGAAGCTCAAGAGAGCTTCATTGTTTTCTGCAGAAAAATCTATGTTTCTTGCTAAGTATATTTTTAGGTATCTGCTATTGAGATTGAAAATTAGGAGATTTTGATTTTTTGTTTCAATATATCTTCTGACTGTTCATGGCTAGCTTAAAAGAAACCTAAAGACTTTCTCATATTTATTATATTTCTGAAAAAAATTATTAAATTATTATAAATCATATTATCCAGCTACTAGTCATAGATGATCAAATCTATTTTAATGCAAGAATTTCAGAAAAATGTAAATTTTGCATGAAGCTAATTATTTCCTCATAGAAAGTACAACCTTTACAATTTTCCAACAGTTTTAATTTTCTCAACTTACTGAAACCTTTCCAAAGAAAAGTTCTAGAAAGAACACAATGAAAGGAGACAACATCTTCTCGACAGGACTCCTTGACTGACACAAAGGAAGATGTGGTGTGTTTTCCTCTTTCTCCCTCCTTGGTATCATGAGGTCTATGCTAGATTCATATGCTGGGGGATATAAGCATTTATGATAATCCAGTTTGCAATGTCAGATACAGAGGTTAGAGCCAAGAACAATGATGCACCTGAGACTTGAGGGGCAGGTAGACACCAGAGATCTTTCCACTGGGCTTAAGTGGTTAGACCTACTTTGTGGATGGTGTGAGATCAGGATATGTATCCATAATCCTTTTAGACTCGATTTTGACTGGAAAATTGGTGTGTCATGTGGTGGAGGTTTCCATAGCTGTCAGATAGACCACATGAAAGTAAACCAGGGGAAAGATTACTGTCCAGGGAAGGGGATAATTAACATAGTGAACTGGGTGTATTCATTGGGGCTAGTGTTCCTGTTGATGAAACACCATGACTAAAAGCAATTTAGGGAGAAAAGAATCTAATTGGCTTACAAATCTGAATTACCGCCCATTAAGGGAAGCCAAGACAGTCACTCAAGCATGGCAGAAACCTGAGGACAGGAACTCAAGCAGAGACCATGCAGGAGTGCTGCTTACTGGCTTGCTCCTCGTGGCTTTCTCAGTCTGCTTTGTTATAGAGCCCAGGACATCCAGCACAAGGTAGTAGCACTTGATGAGTTGTGCCTTCCCACCTCAATCACCAATTTAGAAAATGCCCTACAGGCTTTTCCTACAGCTGGATCTCATGGAGACATTTTTCTCAACTGAGATTCCCTTTTCTGAGATAACTATTGCTTGTATCAAGTTGGCATAAAATTAGCCACTATAATGGAGTATTCCAGCAATGAAGCAGATAACAGAACACTTTGCTAAGGAGATAGTATGATGGATTGATATGGTTACAACACAGCTAAGCGGGAGCGTGTTTCTCAGGATGTCCTTTCTTCATAGTTTCAGATTATCGATGTACAGCATTTTATGTGAGATCTGAAAGCCAGTGGATCCAGGACTTTGATGAATACTGCAGAGAATGCCTGAGAACACCTGGCGTATGACTGTTCTTTGCTGGTTGACCTGTTTTGGCTTGGACTCTATCCATAGTTCATCTAGTTCTTAATTTTCTTTCCATTTTTCCTAAACTAGACACAGGATTAAGGGAGAGCTATGTATAAACTTTCTAAACTTGCCTTTTTAATTCCTTCTGGTCAGATTCTACAATGAATCTAAAAATGATTATGTCTAAAGGTCCTGTTTTTCTAATTGTCTTCTGACTGATGACACATACAGGGTGATATAACAGGAAGGGTGTGCCATCTCACCGACTTTCCATTTAGAACCCCTTTGTGGCAAATAGCAGAAAGCTTCAGAGTGGAGGACACATGGGAAGAGTAAACCTAGAGAAGCTAATATGTTCTTAAAGGTTAGTTTTGAAATGCTGGATTGGATTTGTATGAAATGTCTTGATGCTAAGTTGGTAGGGCAGGCAATTGGATATCCACGATTCAGAGAATGAATAGTTGTGGCAACTTATTGAAGTCACTGTAGAAGGAGTATCTAAAATCATGAATATTTATGAAGTTACCCAGTAAAAAGGAGGTGTAACAAGTGAAGTGGGCGGACATAGTACAGCATCCTTGAGAAAATAAAAACATTTAAAATGTGTGGTGGGAAGAAATATGCCAATAAAGATCGACACACAGAGGCTTTTAAAAGCAAGGGGGCCGGGTGGTGGTGGCACATGCCTTTAATCCCAGCACTCAGGAGGCTGAGGCAGAGTTGGAGGCCAACCTGGTCTACAAGAGCTAGTTCCAGGACAGCTAGGACTGTTACACAGGGAAACCCTGTCTTGTAAACCAAGAATAAATAAATAAATAAATAAACAAATGCAAAGGGGATGGGGATACAACGGAAATTAGTTCTCATAAACAAGGTCTACTCAGTCCATTGTATTCAGATTATAAACAAAGACTGAGAGTTTCTGGGTGGTAGAAGGGGTAAAAACCATCTGGGTGCTAGATGGAGATTAGGGAAATGAAATGATGGTCAAGAACCCATCAGAAAAACAAATAGAATACAGAGTAATGGGAGAAGAGGTAAGAAATACACACACACGCACACACACACACACACACATTATAGATGGAGATTTTTCTCCATCCCGCCAGTCTCACTGAACTGGTTTCTCTTTGCCCACCTGGTCCCTGCAGCCGCTTATGAAATAACCACTCAGCTGCTTCATATCAGTTACAATTTTTGACCAATGGCTTAGGCTTCTTACTGGCTAGGTCTCTCTTATAAATTAACCTGTTTCTGTTAATCTACGTATCACCACGTGATTGTGACTTACCAGTGATACTCTGGCATCTCGCTTACCCAATGGCTACATGGCATCTCCCCTACTCTGCCTTATCATTCTCCCTTTGTTTCCATTTCCTGCCTAGGTATATTCTGCCTGGCCATTGGCTGAAACAGCTTTATTCATCAACCAATAAGAGAAACACATAGTCACGGCATACAGAAGGACATCCTACAGCAATATATAGAAATATATATGATAAATATATGTATGTATGTATGTATTCCATAGTTCTGCTGAGGAGAAGACAATAAAGATATAAGAAAGGCATTGCAATCGAAATGGATAGAGCAAAGATCTTGGATAATCAGAAAGAATTAGGGTCAAGAACCCAAGGAAAGTTTGTTGCTGAAGAGAAAGGCACTTGTAAAACAAATTGCAAAAGGTGCAATTTGCTGATGTTTGTAATTGCAGATGGGTTTACAGATAGGGAAGTACTCTCTTTCTTAATTTAGCTTTTGTTTATCTGTTTATTTGTAAGTATAAAGTTATCTTCTGAAGGTGATTAGAAAGTGACAATTATTGGAATAAAAGACAATGTTTCAGAGCAATTTTTAGTGCAAATAGAGATAAACTTGATACAAAGAGAAACAAGTTCTGGCGGATGATCGAAGGAAACTATGCTAGGAAAGAAAACCTTTTGGTGTAATATCCATTTATCAAAATAATAATAGTAGTTTCTTCCATAGGACCTATGACCTTCTCAAACCTTCACTCTTGCAAAATAAATTGTAGCATATTATACTTATGTATGTGCTGAGAAACTGTGTCTTCCTACAACTTTCTCCTATATGCTGATAAGTGTACCTTGCAGTTATGTAGAGCAAAAGGTAGCCAGGCATCGGTTCCTTCTTGTAAAACAGGTCTCAGATGCAATCAGCAGTGGTTGGTTACTACCATAACAGCCATACCATTGCTGTGCCATGTCATTTCATGCTAGGCATAGCGTCTATTATAGCTGGTATAGTCCACAAGTAGATAAGACCACTGTGACTTTTCTCTCACAAAATTTTGCCTAATATCTTCCTCGACCACGAAAACTAGCCACTTTCTAAATATCTGTGTTGGTACTCAGACAATAGTGCAATTCTCAGCCTTCATCAGAGGAGCTGCTTTTTAGAGTAACAGTAGTTAATCCAGAGACTCCCAACCGGACTGTGACTGTGAGGTTTTCAAACATAAGCAGGACCTCTAAACCAACCCTCCTTAGGCTCTGGGAGCATCAGGGAAGAGAAGGCAGAAGGAATGCAACAACCAGGAATGGAGAGGAAGTACTGATAAACAGTGTCCTCTGGACTTGACAGAGCCATTGAATGCACGAACTCACTTCATCTGTGGGTACCTGCATAAGACTTGCCCAAGGTTGTACCCATCATTATCACATCACACATGGGTGAGGAAATCAAAAGGCCCCCGGTCTTACTACGACATTTAATTGATGCTGGGAAGGGGATGTCCTTCTCTTCAACTGTGTAACCACTTATAAGTTGCCTATAGTTTAGTCAATACTCTTCATACTCATGCAAGTAACCGTAATCAAACTCAGTGGTTCAAATAAAACTGTACAAAATAAAGCCATCAAAGTTGGAGGAGGCTTGTTGGGAAGAACTTTTTTTTTTAGCATGCAAGAAAGGAGAAATATAAACAGTAATGGGGGGGGGCGGTAAAACACCCCAAACTCAGTATGTACATGTATGAAATTATCAAGAACTTAAAAAAGCTGTTGATCTTATAAAAGGATTGTCTACAGAGACCAAAGAAGGTCACAGGAAGACACTCGGAAAAGTGGGTGGCCTAAATGATGCCTATTGTGAGAGGAAGCCAGAAAAGGAGGCCATGGTTCTGATGGCAGAAGTGATGCTGGAACATCAGGAAATGGAAAAAGGAAAAGCCGTAAGGCAGGAAAGTGGAATATGGCTTTATAAAGCAGCCTCGTGGTGTAGTTGGTGTATTTAATTCTCAGAACTTCCTCCTATATGCTAACATGTGCTTCTGTGCAGTCACGTAAAGCAGAACGCAGCCACTCATAACTTATACAAATATTTCTGAGAATATCTGAGGTGCCAGGATCCTGTTAGGCACAAGGGATAGAGAAGTGTGAATATAATTCTTCTTCTTCCGTGGGTGGGGTGTAGTTTAGTGCAGAACACAAAATAGAGGAACCAAGATGAGAGAGCGAATAGTGAACGAACTAATGCAGCCCGTGTGGGCAGAGATGTTCGCACTTGCAGCCTGCCTCGTCTGGCTGGGTCAGAGGGAGCTCCTTCAAAAGCTTTGTGAGTCTTAGAGTCACTCAGCATCACAGTAAAACCGGAGAGTTGGAGTTAAGATGGGAGAGAGAAAAACTGCTCCACCCCTGAGCCTGTAACCTCAGACACTCCAAATGCGCAAGTCACGTCACATACCTCTTGGGATATAGGTCCCCATCTATGCCAGGAGCAGATAAATGTCAATAACAACAACAACGTATCACCTTTTGTATGTTATAGTCGGCTTTCCTTAACCATGAGTTCTGTCTTAAAATTAATTGAGGCTGCTGAGGGCCATGTCAATGTCTGTGACCTTGCTGTTGTCAGAGGCCATGTTGATTCCCATGGCCTGTATTACTATGAAAAACCGTGCAGATAGACTGGAGCTATGTTGATGCCTGTGTGGCCTGTGCTGTAGCGAGAAACCATGTGAAAGTCCATGATCGGTGCAGCTGCTGACTACAAAGGGCAAGGAAGCTCCTTTTGCAGTGGTATCGGTGACTGCAGACCACAGTTTAGAATGAAAGGCATTGAAGGCTTCTGTGACAACTTTCCCTTTGCAAAACAAACAAAACGAAACAGGTTAGACAGGACGGCATTGATGAGAACTCTTAAAAACTGCGATAAGGATGATGAAGTGTAGCTCTTCACAGCTGATGGCTTCTTGTGGGGGTAGGAGCGGGAAAGTACTCAGTTTTCTTTAAGGGACTGTCCACTGGGAATTTGACCATGTTCCAGTGAGTATATGAGCAATACAAATTGGACTAATGTTTTTCTTTTTTTTTTTTCTTCTTTTATTTTGGGGGAGGTTTCAAGGGTTGGGGAAGTGGACCTGGAAGGCCTGGAAAGTGAATGTGATCAGGGTACATTTGTGAAATTTCTAAATAATCAATAAAAACATTATGTTATATATACATATATGTTCAATTAATAATTCTTTTATTTTCAAACCATTCGTCTGAATTCTGTCATTGCTGGGCTATTTTCAAACCTCTTAAGTGCAAGTCAAGTCAGTTAAATGGATTCTCAATTAGGCTTCCCTCTGGAATTAACCACCACAGCCTAGTTAATTACTGAATGTCTTAGCGTCATCTAGCTTAGAACTCATATATTAGATTTTCCAAGCTGTTACCAGTTGCTAAATGATCTACTGTAATTAGAAATCTGAGGAGACCTGAAGTGACTTGTAATCGCATTTCCTCACCCAGGGAGTGTTTCTTCCCCCTTGAACAGCTTTCTTCTTTCTTCCCCTGTCTGCCTTCCACTTGTCCTCCAAGATACCCTGCCACAGCCTCCTTCTAGGGAGGGCTACACGGTTGTTGCTCATTTCTATCCCCCATCACAAAGCAATAAAACACTACATAGTAATTACACCTACTTTTCAAGGGTTATTATTTTGTATTTTCTGGGGAAAAAAGTGGTGATTACTGGTAGCAGATTATTATTATTATTGAGTTCCACTTTATTAAACTGCAGTGGAAGAATTTTTATAACTAGGTATCCTTATTCATGGAGTAGACACTTCACCATTCATATAACAAATACTTAACACTTCCCATGTGCCAACCACAATAAAAAGTATTGGGAACGCAATATGTGTTCCTGAAAGTTATGTAAATCATAAACACATGCCTTCATTGGCTTATACATATATTCCTAGATGCTGGGACTGAGCTACTCCAAAGGGATACAGCACTGACTGATACAGTAAAGAGCAAGCAGACCAGGCCCCTCCTCTCTCAGCACCATGGGATAAATAAACTATGGGCAGAGTCCTATGTAAGATATGAACATAATTATTGCCATAAAGGCTTGGACTATGGTCCTGTTACCCCTGCTTATAATCCCTATTTCCACTGTGATCCTGACATGCAGAACATTAAGGGTCATTTAAAGTGAGGTAACAGCCCACAGTGCTCTTTCTGTAGTAGAGAATACACTTAATTTACTGCATACAGAGAACACATGTGAAGGAATAGAGCACAGGTTCTAACATTCTATATGTCACTGCTCAAAACTTTCATTTACATATTTTAGAACTGAGACTTAAGAGAGGTGGGGTGACTTGACAGAAGTCAGAGATGATTAGTGCAGGACACCACATCTTAATTCTCTTTGTCCCTTCCTATTTTTAGAACACTGTGTATCAGTCACATTTCTCAGCTTGCTTTTATAGGTATATCTGGCTTTGGAAAAGATGGTTTTCTGTTACTATGGAAACAAAGACATATGAAACGTTCTGAAACATCCATTTGGAAACTCCATGCTGAAAGTTAACTGTGTCAAACCAACATGACACTGTCTATTCTACTTCCTTCTTGCTCTACTTTTTGCTTAAGGTTTTCTAATTCAGGTGCTACTTATCATAATTAGCAATATTTCAATTCCAAAATGCCTTCCAGAATTACTTTTTTATTATACATATAAAAATGTAATGAATTAACGTGGTTCTTGACCTTAGGTCAAAATGAATTGGCCATGCAGAAAAGAAATCCAGACAGAGGACGAGAAAGGATAATGCGAGGGGTGACTGTGATCAAAATACATAAGAGACAAGTATGGAATGTCATAATGAAGTCCATTATTTTATATAATTAATGTGCACTAAGGAAAGGAGTGGCTATACTAAAGAGAAGCCTTTCAAATACATTCATGCTAAAGCGATAAAGAAAGTGGTTGACAATATACAAGCGTAAACTATGCATTGCACACAGCACAGAGATGTATAATGAAGTAAGAGACTCATCTTTTAATGATATATGAAATCTGAAACTTCAGCTTTTGAGAGTAACTTTCATTGAGAGTTTATTTTGTAACAGCCTTTGGTGAGAGAACCAGGTTTAGATTTTACTATTGGATATCATAGGGTTAACATTTGTACTGCCATACTGGGCCACATGACTAAGAGCTCTAGATGTGGAAAGGGGTTAGGCAAATTGTGACTCACTCAATCAGTTTGCACACCTCACCGGAACTAGGATTCAACTCACTCAGTCTGCACACCTCCCCGGAACTAGGATTCAACTTGCCCAGTTTGCACACCTCCCTGGAACTAGGATTCAACTTGCTCAGGTTGCACACCTCCCTGGAACTAGGATTCAACTTGCCCAGTTTGCATACCTCCCTGGAACTAGGACTCAACTTGCTCAGTTTGCATACCTCCTGGAATTAGGATTCAACATGGGTTTGATTTTTTCCCCCAAATTGCCATCCCTCTGATTTGAACTCCTGTGCTCTCATTGGTCCTGTTTTCAAACAGGTTTCAATTATCAAGTTATTTAAATAAAAAATGTAGAAAACTAACTGTGAATAGCTCAAACAAATAGGAATTATACTTGCACACACAAAATGTGTGTGTGCACTGAAACTAAGTATCAAAACATCCCACATAATGGGTCATTTTCAAAAGTAAAGGTTTTTGGAAGTAATGGCCACCATGCAGTTATATTTTAGGTAGTTATTTATGAGACCCAGTAATATAATGTTATGGAATTATAGCTCATCTTATCATTTGGTTTTAAAAATGTTTAGAAACTACATTTAAATTTGAAGGACTAGAAATTAATTTGTTTAATGGTTGGTAGAGATGAATTATTTCCAGCAAAACAGATAACCTCTCTTGAAAGGCAGTATCTCTAGTTATGGGTTATAAAATGGAGTATGAGATTATGCAGATACATCTTAAATGACGGTAAATGGTAAACATGGAAGGGACGTGCCTATAGAACACCTTGGCAACACCAGGCATCATCTTTCCTCCTAGAATCTCTTCCGGTATGATTGCTGAGTACCTGACAGCCTTAACCAACACTGTCAGAAGGAGTTTCTCCTTCCCGAAGCCCACAGGCAGTGCTGAATGTGTATCGACCCGCACAGAGGAAGGTCGTCACATAAAATGATGAATGATGTCCTCTGCAATTAGTGTCACCTGTGCTCTGAATGAAACCTTTTCTAAAATGGATGAAGGAAGATGTGAAAGTATATCTACCAAGGATAAATATCTACTTGCTTCTCACAGTTTCTCCAATGGGTGTATTTGTATCTGCTTTCTATCCATTAACAAATGTCTAGTTAGAGCTATTGTCAAATTTGAGTATTTGGGGAAGGAGGAACTGAATAGGAGGCAAGAATCCCACTGTTGAAATAAAGCAGTGCCACCATCACTTATGCCTATCAGGTCTAAGTAGCGTTTATTTCACTGTAGAAAGATTCGCTACCCAGTCACTTCCAAGAGTTGACTCTGAATGGATACACCGCTTTCATTTCATGTCTGAGCGGGAGTAGGTCTAACTGCATATTTGGTCACGGAGGTGCTGGCATTGGCTCTGTGGTCTTCTAGCTGATTCAGCTCATCCTTTACCTTTCTAGCACTGGACTCTTTTACTGTTTGGTATTAATGAAAACTGATGGTCCTAGCATGGAGACTGTTGCCAGGGTGTGTGCCTGCCTTTGCCTGCACTTACACAATCAGCATTGCTCTTCCTGGTCATTTTAATCAAGGATTCTTCAGGTCCTTCAGCTTCTCAAACATCCTGCCCTTCCCTGGTCTGCCCTGGACTGGCTATTTGGATATTCTGAATGCCTTCCAGGGTCTATGGACAACTGAAAGTGCCACTTCAGCCATCACTCCAGACATCTCCCTGTTTGCTTGCTGTCACTATGACCCATCTACCTTGGATGTTACAAAAGATGCAATATTTTCCAAGAAACTGACATCCCCCTCCCCAGGCTTTGCCACAGAGAAGCCCACCACTGCCCCTAACCACTCTATAGCCTATCACTTCCCATGAAAAGACTTAAATAGTGAGAGAATGAATAATCGAATGTTTTTCTCATTTCCTTTTATATAAAATAAAACTTTAAAAATGCTGTTTCATGTCATTGTAGCTACCACATATTTTGTTCGCACTAATTTTTATATTTTCTATTTATAAGTTACATACTTTACTTTTTGGATCTACATTAGTTCATTTTTCATATAAAAGACTTTAAATGAATCCTTTCATACCAGAAAAATTATATTTCAAGTACTTAGAGCTTAGAAGACAGATATTTTAACATCTGCTTATAAAATAGACATTACAAGGAAATGAATCAAGGGTTAGGATGAGTGATCAGTTTTCGGTGTTATAGCATGGAAGATTTGGTGCTACTCTGCCTTAATGGATGGAATTTTACCAATACTCTTCCATGGGTAAATATCCTACCAAACATATGAGTTAATTTTCCCCTGTTGGCCATATTATGATTTTATTAGGCTACATCTGTGGGAGACATTCAGGATAAATCTAAGAGTAAAAGACAAAAAATTGAACGTGACTATTTATGGAGCATAATCAAGAGCGGGCTGAAGCTGTAAAGACAAACAGCATGCTCATAATATCTAGAACAGCTACATATTTCACGTGCTAACAATTGTCTCTCATAAATTAGTTTCGTTATAAAGCCTTGCTGCAATGTTAAATTATAAAGCTAAAGAGAATCCCAAGGGCTGTTATTGATCACCAAATTAACAGGAAACTCAATTTCTCCACCAAGTTGTAATTCATTTCATTGCATTTAATTGCTATCTTTTATCCATTATTAATCACTTCTAGTAAACCTGCCTTGCCAAATGAGGAGGGCTGCACCTCAATGCTACCAAGCAGCAGCAGAAGGTATGCTCGTTGCTTGTGTCTACAAACTAAAGCAAAGAATTTCATCACATGACTCAAGATCCAGAATCACTGTAAAACAGCCCAAATGAGAGCTTTCCCATTACTAAGTAAACAAGCTCTCCAAGCCTGTCACCATGAGGAATATTTTCAGCATGCACACATTAGCTTGGGAGAGGCACAAGGTCATCCTTGGGATGAATCACAAAGTGTTCTAATGTCAAGAGATACTGGAATTGATACATCCACAAAGACAGTGTTTGGATTCAACAAGGACATTCAAAGGGTGTGAACTGACCATAATTGTGGAGCATGACAATTTAAGGCAAACTAAGTGACTGCCTTTGAGAAATAAGTGTTTGAGGCCGTGGTTGGAAAGTAGATACTGGGGCTGAAGAGATGACTCAGTGGTTAAGAACACCTCCTGGTCTTGCAGAGGACTAGGGTTCTGTCCCCAGCAGTCACATGACAGCTCATAATTATCTGTAACTCCTGCTACAGGAGATCTGACTCCTTCTTCTGGCCTCCTTGTGCACCAGGCACACATGTGGCATATGCACATACATTCAGGAAAACTTTTATGTACACACAGTGTTTAAAAATTAAACCTAGAAAAAAGAAAAGTAGATACTGTAAGAAAAAGTGTTATGTTGAGCAAATGCAGTGGTCCAGACACTACCATGGACTCAACTGCATGAAAAACAAAACTTGTTACCACCACAGAGAAATGTTGGATAAAATACGAATTGAAAACAAATGAAGAATTTTGAGTGTAGTGGTTCACACACAAAATACTAGCATTTGGGAGTCTGAGACAGGAGAATTGCTACAAGTTAGAGGCCAGCCTGAGTTATATACTAAATAACATTAGGCCAACCTGAACTACAAAGTGAAACCCTGTCTCAGAAAATAAATGAATTAATTAAAAGACCAACTAGCCAAGTTTAAAAGAAGAAAAGAAGGAAGGTGTCACTTCTCAGTGTTGGGGCTGCAGAGAAGCTCAGTTGACATACTCAGCTTGATTCTCAGATCATTAAAAGCAAACAAACCCTAAATGTATGGGGCCAGTGCTAGTGAGGGCAAGGAAAGGTGAATTTCTGTGCTAACGTGCCAACCAGCCTAATTTCCTGGTGAACTCCGGGCAACTGAGAGACCCTGTTTCAAATACCAAGGGGCGTAGTATCTAGAGAATTACCCTTGGGGTTGACCTCTGACCTCCAAAGGTGCACGCAAACACATGGACCTGTAATGTCACACATACAGTCAGCTACACACACACACACACACACACACACACACACACACGACCAGGGTTATTAGTACACTGACTGAATGGTGGATCTTCAGTCGGTAAGGACCTGCTTATTAATGCCTTCATGAGAAAAGAGAGGCTTTGGCTAATTTTTCATGAGATGCTGAAATCGCACAGGATAAGTATGGGAATCTGAGGTTTTCGTTGTGGTCCAATTCAGATGGCTACCATGTATGCCATGTGGATTTTGTGTAAAAAGGAGAATTCAGAGAGAAATTGACATGAATATTATCCTTAAAAAATTTAACAACTGTTTGTTAAAAAATAACAGAAAGAAGGTAATTTCCTGGTGAGAAAATCTCAACCCATAAAGAGAGGCATCAATCAATTGCCCAAAAGAACTTTTAAAATTTTTTTTTATTGATTTTATTGAGCTATACATTTGCACAAGTAGTCCTGACAGTCTGGGTCACTGTAATTTTGTGCTGATATCATAAGCTTCTAAGCCCTATTATGTTTTTGTTTGTGTGTGTGTATGTGTGTGTTTGGGTTTTGTTGTTGTTAGCACTCCACCATCTTCGGGAAGCTTCCTTAAGCACTTCAAATAGAAACACTTCCATGTAGGACGTGAATAGTTCTTATACCCCAATTCCTTTCGTTTATGTTAACTATGTGAAATTTTGAAGGTATTACAACTCTTAATCCTTGTGCAAGCCCTGTGGGGCGGCATGTGGTCAACCTGGTCCAGACGTATGTGCAACCAGGGGTTGGTTGTCTCTATCAGCTAGCTCTCACGTGGCGCCAGGTGGATTCTGTAGCTTTAGGAGCAAGCATTCCCTGCTGATGTGTAATTAGATATTTTATTGCTATCTTAGTCATGCTGAGACTCTTTTCTCCTGAAGTTAAAATAAAGCCCCCATGAGAGGTTTGAGCGTGTGCAAAAGTAAGCATCAATCAATATTTGTGCCAGAGTGGGAAATTAATGGTGGGCTCCAGATATATAAACTCACTGGGAAATACTGAAATGTTACAGCTGTTGTTTCAGTTGGCACGGTCAAGACCATTGTATTCAACTCTTACAGTAGCGTATCCACAGATATAGTCAACTGTTTGCAAAAATGGGGCTCTTTCCCCATGCGCGGTCAATCTATTAAAACTGAAAGCTGCATACACTATGCTATTTTTCTCTAATTCTGGTTCCAGATATTTCTTCCCATCATTGATGATATTTTCCTGATAGGGATAATAACTAACACTTTCAGCACTGTGAAGTTAATATTCATAGCTCTTTTTTAAAAAAAAATAAATTTAAAGTCTCTAACTGTGGGCTCCTATAGAGTCAAAATAAGTTCAATCCTTTCTTACTCCAGAAGAAAGAAGCAGGCAGGTCACAATCAGATCAAAACAAAACCATAGTCTAACCAGATAAAGCTCAGTGCCAGACTTCTGAAGTCATGTGAGAATCATGTATAACCTTCTGGGTTTGTCCAAATGGCTTGCCACACCACACACAGTTGGTCTCATGGCCTCAAGTCTTCTCCACTCTACGGTTGCTGCTGTCCTTCTGAGTCATCCCACAGAACTGGTGTCTCCAAAATGCTGGGGTCTTCAGCTGCAACAGAGCTTTCACCAATAGCTTCTCCCAGGTTTTCTTCCCAGTCTCCACCCCAGACAAATGGTGGCAAGTCTCAACTGCACTTTCATGCCTTCAAAATCAGTACCTATACCTACATAAGGAGTACCCATACTTCTACTTACACACAGCGACCCTGAGGTATAAAAATTACATCTCTGACAGCCAATATATGAGGTATCCAATTTCAAAATAAACACTAAAAACATAGAAAGTCCAGTTCTGATACAAGTGTGGTAGAAAATAGCATCGGCGCCCACTTTTCTTTAGACAAGTGGTACAAACTAAAACTGCAAATGAAGCCAAAGCTGAACTATACCAGAGAAAGTAAGACTTAACAGATATGTAGAACATTTTATCAAGCAGATATAGACACACATTGCTCTTAGTGTCCTACCAAAGCTTCTCAAAAGTCAATCACATTAGAAAGCTATAATGCAAGTCTTAACACATGCAGAAATGTTCACGTAATTCCTTGTGTTTTATGAGATCACAGTGAAATAAAACTGGAAATCAAGATAGTGAAAACACACAGAAGTCACTCAACTTTGTGAAAAGTGAATGATACATTTTTGAGTAATCAGTTGGATAGTGAAGAAATTCTGGAGAAATTAAAAAGTCTCTAAATCAATTGAAAATAATAGCACAATTTACCAGAACCTCTGGGATAGAATTAAGCCAGTTCTCAGATTGTGTATAGATACAGGGGTTTGCAATTAAAAGAGCAGAAATATCTCAAATAAACAACTAATGGTTTAGCTCGGGGTTTGAAATATCAACTTGAAATGCAGTAGATTGCAAAAATAATAAAGATTATGGCAGAAAATCAGGAATAGAGACTACAAGAACAGCACACTGAATCAACCAAAAAGAAGAATTGGTTCTGTAGAAAGAAAATATTTGCAAAGTCCAAGACAAGTTAATGAAAAGAGGCAGAAGACCCAAATTAATAAAATTAGAGATGAAAAGGGAGATTTACAACAGATTTTAATAAAGCCCAAAAGCTCATTAGTGAATACTTGAAAAACTTTTATAAAAGGTAGAAAAAATGAGAATAAGTAGATAAATTCTTAAAGAAACATAAACTACCAAATAAAAAAAGTGCAAGCAATGTAAACAGCGTCATAACAAGCCATGAATGAGATTGAAGATGTAATTAAAAGTCTCCCCATAGGGATGGAGAGATGGCTCAGATCATAAAAGCGATGGCTGCCCTTCTAGAGGATACAGATCCAAATCCCATCACCCGCATAGTGACCAGAAACTGTCTGTAATGCTAGTACTAGATGATTTGACACTCTCCTCTGGCCTTTGCAAGCACTGCATACACAAAGTGCACAGATGCACATGCAGACAAAACACCAACACTTAAAAATAAAACAGATAAGTCTTTAAAAATTTTTAAAGTTTTCCCCTCAAAGAAAAATCCAAATTTAGAAAAATTAACTACTAAATTCTACCATGCTTTTAGAGGGAACCATACCAAACTTACTCTATAATGTGATATATTACTCTGATACAAAAGCAGTTAAACTAACAACAACAACAAAGAAAACTGCACAATAATTTCTTTTAAATTTAATTAGTAATAAATTAAATTACTAACTGAATTCAAGAGAACAGTAAGAAGATCATACATCATGACCAAGCTGGTTTTAGTTCACATATCATATGCAGGTTCAACATATGCCCGTAAAAAATTTTAATATGACATATAAATAGATTTAATAACAGAATCCACATAGTCATCTCAATAGACAAAAGAAAGGCCTTGACAAATATCAACATCACTTGCTGATAAATTCCTGAAGGATCAATGAAAGACTATATTTCAACATAATAAATGTTATATATGAGAAACCTAAAGCCAAGATTATTTTAAGTGGGAAAATTGAATGTATTTCCTTGAAACTTGAAGTAAAAGTGCGCATTCTCTGCAATCTTATTCAACATATTGCTTGAAGTCTCAGCTAGAGTGATAAGACAGAGAAAGAAACAGCAGGGATACAAATAACAAAGAAAGGAATCAAATTATCCCTATCTGCAGATACCATGATCTTATATTTTAAAGTCCCCAGGAAGTCCATCAGAAAAACTATTAGATCTGATAAATATTTCAGCAAAGTAGCAGGCTGCAAAATCACCATACAAAAATCCAAACCCACTGAGAAACAAATTAGGAAAAATGTTCCATTCGCAATAGCTTGAGAAAGAGAAGATAGAGAGAGGGGGAATAATCCCCACAAAAGAGGTGAAAGACCTTTCCAATGAAAATTATATGATAATGAAAAGGAAATTGAAGAAGAAACTAGAAGATGAAAGACTGTCTATGCTCATTGAATTAGTATCGTGAAAATGCTGAGCAGATTCAATGAAGTACCCCATAATTATTTTGATTACATTCAACAAAGAACTGGGACAGAGAATCCTTAAAGAAAAAACAGCACAAAAGACCTTAAATTGACAAAGCAATCTTAAGCAAAAGCAGCAATACTGTAAGTATCACAATGCCTGAAATCACAATGCCTAACCTCAAACTGTAGTATACATCTATAGTGAGAAAATCAGCATGGCACTTTCACAAAAGCAGACATGCAGACCAAAAAAACAGAGCAGAGAATGAGACAGAAAACTCATGCAACTGCAGTCACGTAGTTTTTGAAAAATAAAAAAACCTACATTGGATAAAAGATGTCGTCTTCAACAAGTGGCTCTCAGGAAACTGGACATCCATATGCAGAATGAAACTAGCTCTCTATCTCAGATTCTGCACAAAATTAATCTGTAATGAATCAAAGAATAATTAATCTGTAATAATCAAAGATCTTGACACTGCTTAAGGGAGCCCTCAGGAAAAGACTCCTTGATTGAGGTGCAGAAAGAGACTTTCTGAAAAAGAAAAAAGACTCTAATAGCTGAGAAAATTATTCCAAGAATTGCCAAATGGAATTACATGAAATTAAATATCTATTTCAGAAAAGGGAAGTAATCACCGTGATAGGCTGCAAAATGGGGAAATTTCCCCAACTATACATCAAACACAGGTTTGTCGTTTAGGATATTTAAAGAACTGTAAAAACTAAACACTCAAACCCTCCCTTATCTTCAGTCAATACCAGGGCTAATATATGGAACAAGCAGTTATCAAAAGAAGACATATAAAGCTGTGTATGATGGCCCATGGTTCTATCCCCACGTTTGGGAGGTAAAGGCATCATAAACAGTTCAAGGGCAGCCTCAACTAGACAGTGAGTTTGAGGTTATCCTGGGTTACATGAGACTTTGTCTAAAAAGGAAGGAAAAGGAGAAGCTAGAGATGGGGGCACACAGATGATTAGTAAATATTTGAGAAAATATTTAATACCCTTAGGCATCAGGTAATTACAAATAAAACTGCTTTAAAATTCTATCTCCCCTCAATAAAAATTCCACTCATCGAGAAATCAAATGTATTTGCTGTCATTCTCAATGGGATATAAGGAACGAGGAAATCTTTTTTTTTTAAGGAACGAGGAAATCTTTAACCACTGGTTGGAACTGGTGCAGCGTTAGGATAAAAATGATGGAGATTCCTCAGCAAACTAAAATCTTTATGATCCACCTATACAACAGTTCTACCACAGAGACACTTCACATTGCTGTTTTTGCTATGCTAGTACCATATCTAAGAAACAGAACAGCCTCGGTGTCTATCAGCAAGTGGATGGATTTGGAAATAAGCACAGGAAATAAGTATAATGAGATGTTTCAGTTCTGAAGAAACAATGGAATCATGACATTGGCAGAAAAATGGATGGAACCAGAAAATCACTGTTAAGCAAAATAAACCAGACTCAGAAAGACAAGTACTCATCTTTTCCCCCACATATCGATCCTAGATTTTAATTGTATACCACACAACACACACACACCACACACACACAAGTTCTGTGGGTAATGAGACTAGAAAAGGGGACCACGGAGATGAAGAAGAGTTAATAAGGAGGGACAAGAAGAAAGCACCTATGGAACACTTGCACTGTGAAAACAGATGGATGCTATTGGAAGGAAGAAGAGAAAGGAGGGAGGGAATGAGGGAGGACTAACAAAAAAAAAAAAAACAAGTATGAAAATGCTACAATGAAACCCTCTTCTTGTATGTTTAGAAAATTGATTTCAAGATATATGAGCATCTGAATGATCCGCTGTCCCACTAACAGAAGTCCTCCAAAGGGAAAAACAGTGTAAACGGAGACAGCTTTTTCCATTTCTTGGCCTCCTCCCTCAGCAGCTACGTGGCAGCTCCCTGACTTCACCCACTCTCTCTCTTTTTCTCTTTTTGGATTTCCTACCTGACTTCACTCTGCTAAACCCTTGGTCATAACAGCTTTATTTATCAACCAAAGAAAAACAAACAAACAAACAAAAAAACCAGAAGGACATTACACATCAAAACAGAAAAAATTAAGACAGAGCAAATGTCAAAGAAATTGTAGAATAAAAATTCCCCGAAGTCAAGGACAAGAATTCCAAGACTGAAAAAGCCCATCAAGGGTTCAGTACAACAAATCAAGGGTCTTCTCAAAGTCAAGATGTTTTTAAAATTCAGAAATTATAGGCAATTCCAAAAAAAAGGAATCAGAGGAGGACTATGTGATTTATTGTTAGTACAAAAGTAGTGACTTTAGCATCAACAAAACTAAATGTGCAGTAGAGAAAGGTGTAGCGTAAAGATGTAAAGAGGTCCTAAATCAAAGCTGTTTTCCATATTCAGCCAAGGACTCAAGAAGCATTCAGAAATTCCATGCTTTACACCGTTAGTATTTTGTGTTAAGTCATTTGAGGAGATATTGCAACCAAATAAAGGGGTAAATTAATACATTATGAGACAAATATAATCCAGAGAGCTTTAACTTCATTTTAGGAAAGCAAAGAAAACAAAGTCCCCTATTTGCAACTTCTTAGCCAGTTTAGAAAATGATAGAGATTGTGATGTTAGGATGGGCTACTCAGTGAGAAAAAAAGAAGGAAGGAGGAAAGGAATGAAGGATGGAGGGAGGGAGGGAGGGAGGGAGGGAGGGAGGGAGGGACAGACAGGAGGGAGGGAAGGAGGGAGAGGGATGGAGGGAAGGAGAGGGGGAGGGAGGAAAGGAGGGAGAGAGGGAAGGAGGGAGAGAGGGAAGGAGGGAGAGAGGGAAGGAGGGAGAGAGGGAAGGAGGGAGAGAGGGAAGGAGGGACTAAAGGAAAAAAGAGTGCACTACTGTAATTGAAAGTATGATAAAATATAAATGTAACATAGCAGTGTAGGTCAAATAATGTAAGAAAAAAATTTCAATGTGATAGGTTGCAAGCAGTTATTAGGACTTAAAGAGGAACTCGTTTGTTTTGATACTATTCAATCTCCCTTAGGATAGACGTCACAATGCGTGTTTTAAAGAGAAGAAAACAATGCGTGCAAATCCGTGGTGTTCATAAAACTAAAGGCCATGGCTTCAAGCGTTTGAAACCATTCTATTAAAGACAAAGCACGGGATCTGGCTGCAGAACACGATATAAGCAGTAATGACAATTAATAGTGGGGCTGAGGTGAGAAGCGAATAGGCAGAAGTGTGGGGTGGACAAAATTGTTAACATCTTCTGAGTAGAAACCCGGAAAGGAAGCCTGAGGAAAACTGATGGGAAAACTTACACAGATATAATTAATTAACTTGCCATTATGACTATATAACCACAAGATGTATCTGAGGGAAGTATACAACTGTATAAAGTAAAATCTTATCATTTCGATGGAAAAGGCCTTCAACTTGTATTATACTGGTAGAAAGTGGAGTCAATTGTAACTGACTCCTAACAAAGCGCTTATTAAGGGTGTTGGAAAACCACGTGATTTCCAGGATGTTAAAATGATCAGGTGCAGGATTAATCAGCCAGGAGCAGTACCTAAGACCACAAAGTAGGACTAACACAGTAAGGAGATTAAAGCAACTGCTGCACCGAATACTGAAGAACATTGGTGTCAGTGATGGACTCCATTCACGGCTACCTAATCATTATCCTCTGCAGAACACCAACCGAAGCCCACATCCTCAGCTCACCTCCAGAGCAGCCCCTCGCACTGTTGATTGTGGCGGGCTAGAACGAGACACCAATCTGACCGCTAACACGTCCTCTGATTAAAAAGCAGCCTAGCCTCAGAGTTCTTTTTCTCATTCAAAAGAGGAGATTCATAAGCCTAAACACTCAGCAGTCACTGGGAGAGTATCTGAGGGACTGCACAGGCAGAAAGTTGAACAAAAGCGTATTGTTATTACGGTTTGATAAACCGGGAAACAGAGTAGGAGCGCCAATCCTCCACAGCTTTAAGATAAGCAGCAGGCAAACCAAAAAAGCAGAAATAATCTAAGGCTCTTGCATTCTGGGTAATGGAACAGAAGGCAGAAACGGAAGGACATGAGGGATTTCTTGTAAGTTCTTCTGTTGACTTTATCATCATCAGTTTGCTATACTTAAAACTGTTAAAAGAATGAAGAAGTTGGGCGGGGGGGAGGACCTGCCTGAACAGATAAATTCTCAAACAATGGGCTAGAGAATTAAACAAAATCTTCTTCTAAAGCTAAAAATTAAAGGATGCAATTTAACATGACAAAAATATGACAAGGTTTCAGCAGAAATACATCACATCATAATGCTTGCATGGCAAACCTTTTCCCAAGGAGCCATCTCCTCAACCTAGTCTAAGAATTTCCACGGAACTAAATATTTACAAAAAGTAGGCTGCATTCCAGCTGCTATCTGCCTATATAGTCTTTCATTTTCTTGTCATGTAAGTTGGTATGACTTAAAATAACAATAAGAAATTCATACTTAGAACAATGTAGCTCTTAGGCAGGCACTTTGTTTTCAGTATATCTTATAATTCAGATCTGTGTAGTGTTGTTTGGTGGACTGTTGGAAGCAACAAACATACATCCACTTAAATATCTGCAAATAAAAGCAGCTGGGTGTCGGGGTTAGAAGGTCTGTCAGCGACAGAGCTGTTATATAGCATCGTAGAGCCCTAGATTTCATTCTCAGTGATAATTCCTTAGAAAAGTATTTTAAATGTACAGGTTTAAGGTAGAGCACTTTCTCAAGGAGCTCTAATTATGCCGATGGCTTAGGTCTTTAAACAGCCATTCAAAGCATGCGATCACACCACTAGCTGTGTGGCACTCTGCAAGAAAGGTCAGGAGAGAAAGCAAACACAATTACAGTGCAATGCAATAAGCATAAACTTAAATATTCTTGCGTTCCCCGCCCCCTCACATCCAGCAACCTTGAAAGCCACAAAGCCCTCAACGGTGGTGTGATTGAATGCTGAGGGCCACTTCAAGTTATTGCGGAGGAGGATTAGACAAAATACACCTTGGGGCAGACTGTGAGCCTTAATAGATTTGAAATGAGCTGCTCCTGTGCTGTATCCTGATGCCTGGGTACCTTAAAACTGGCAGATGAGAAAGGGCCTACAGCCATTTGTAATATTATCAAAAGATGAGTTCAATTCCCATGTATGAATGTAAATGAATTTCTTTCTTTTGATTTTTTTTCTGAAATCAGTTATTATATGTGGTTTCACTAAGCCATGTCAGCTAGTTCTAGTTGTCAGATTTACCTTTATTTCAATAGTGAAATTCAAGAAAAAAAATGAAGTGCTCTACATTAGAATTCTTCCAGGAAAACTTTTCAGAACACTAAAATATATGACAAACAATAGGTTCTTGATAAAAGGGCACAAAATGAATATATATTGATTTCAACACTTAAAAAAATCTGAAGATATATCTATTACATTTACTTATTTTTGTCATAGTTTGTGCCTGGAGGTGAAAGGACAGTTTGAGGCAGTTGGTTCTCTCCTTCCACCAAGTAGATCCTATGGGTCAGTTTGACAGCAAGCTCCTTTGTCTACGGAGCCGTTTCGTCAGCCCCAGATCCTTTAGAAGCTGAGAATCTCCAAGGTTTAATACTCTGGTGCTAGACTGAGCTGGAAACATGAATTTACTGGTCTCCTGTGCGGCGAACTCCCTGACCAGCAGGAAAAGACGATCACCAGACGAGGATTCTTCCCAAATCACGCTTTATTGGAGCCTCTTGGTTGAAGGGAGAGCGGAAGCGAGGGGCCCTGAGCGCCAAACGGGGGGTAAGGGAAGGAGTCGTGCCTGGATTGGCCGATGCGTGCCTGCCGATGCTCCTGTCCATGGGATTGGCCCTAAGCACATCATCGTCACTGCACATAGGAGAGGCACGGTTCCACTGCATTGCCTAAATGGAGCTGTCCAGCAAGCGAGGCCGGGGCCAAGCGCCATCTTGTAATGGCGGCCACTCGAATCGGCTCCCAGCACTCCTGGGTCCAGTGCATGTTGTTTGATAATAATTTATTGTCTAGTTCATTGAAAGAGAAATTAGTTGGGAGATTCCCAGGTTGACATAAATTTAAAATAAGCGGCTTACTAAAATTACAGTATTTCTTTAAAGAAACAAATTGATGCACATCTGATTTCACCATCAGTGGGGGATGATGACATAAAGTAGTTCCAGGGGATGCAATACAGAAAGGAAAGTGATTTTGACTAGGACAATAGTGAGTTGAAGGTGCACCTCTCTCTTTATTTCTTCCACCTGACTTCACTGCTTTAACTTGCTATTACCACTCCTAATTCACAAAAGGAGCCAAGTACAGTCCACCAGGACTCAGTAGTTTGCCCACTACCATGTGGTAAGCTTTGAGCTGGCATGAAGCTGGAGCTCTTTCTCTACTTGAGTCACTTTTGAACGGGTCCAGATTGTTAGAAATTAAACTCAAACATTCATTTTTAAATATTTCTTGATGAGAATCTTCTTTTGTGAAGTTTGATAAACAACTCAAAACTATCTTTAAAACTCCATGTAATAAGATTATATAGACATTGTTATCATTTATAAAGAGATGGTGAGAATATATTGGGATGGCTTAAAAGCTGCAGTCCAGCTAATCTGTCAATGACTTTATGTGATCAAAAAGTTCAACAATCTAGTCGTGGCTCAGTCCCACAACGCTGGGTGTCTTCGCAGGTCTTCTGTAGATGCTGGCATCATGAAGAAGTAGACTCCAATACCAGTGAAGGAATGGATGTGCTGGCAAGGTGAGGGCAAGCAGGAAAAGTACAAAACCTTCCTCCTTCCATGTCCTTATATAGGCTTCCAGCAGAAGGTGTGGCCAAGATTAAAGCTATGTCTTCAAAAATCAAGAACCAGACCAAGGGTATGTGCTACTTTCTACCTTAAAGACCAGGACTAGAAGTGGATTTATCCACTTCAAACTAAGCAGAAAAATCTCTCACAGGTGCGCCCTCCATTCCTGGATTGTGGCTCATTCCAGATATAGTCAATTTGATACCCAATAACAGTCATCACAGTAAGAACCAGAAGTTCTCTGATCTACCTTAGCTGGGTAAAGAAATATTTCTCAGGTGTAGAACCCAAGGGGAGAATTCCAACATGGACTAGCTAACTGATTGCGGATAACTAGTGCTTGCTGTGTGAAAAAACTGAAAACCCGACATGTGAAAATCTCCATCGAACCTAAAATCCAGAAAGAGGGGCATCGGGCTCCATATAGAAACAGAGTTGGAGTGGAAAGCAAAAACAATCTTATGCAAGGGTAATCTGACCTCATTCACACCTGCAGTATCCTAAAATGTGGTGCATTCTAAACTCATACGAGCTCTAACAAAACTAGTTATGAGTTTGTTGGGGAGCAGAACCTGATTACAGTGTCTAAGGGGACCATGGATGTTGATTGTTGTAGTCATTATATTTTTTTTCAGGAAGCAGAGGAATTTCTGAGTGGGTAAACTCCTAAATAATTGTGTATCATTGACATGGGCACAGGCATAACAAAGTCCAAGGCCTTGGACTGCTGGGAAGCTGGCAAAGCCATATATTTACCTTGTGGACATCAAGGGGATGGCAAAGCTTTCCTTGGGGGTTCAAATATGAGTGTTTATAGACTATTGATCAGTGTGTGCATAAACGAGCAGCTGTAGCTTCCTCCTTCTGAGTGTTTACAACCTCAGACTCTCACCCACAGAGATGTTCTTCTGAGACTGCCTAACTCCTCCCTGTGTATGGTACATGATAAACGGGCTGAGGTTCAGGGTTGCTGGCATAGTAGGTGTACTCCATTAGCAACTGCACTCCACGTCATCCCAGCTCTCCTCTGTCTGTCTGTCTGTTTGCCTGCCTGTCTTTCCTTTCTTCTCCTAGTCAGGATTCTGGGACACAAATCGCACAGGGTGTGACCTTTCTCATCATTGTACCCAAATACCTGATAGGAAAAACTCAAAAGTGAGAAAGTATTGTGAGACATTCGATTACACTGTGAACCCCGAGTTTGCATTTGTATTAGTTAAAAACAATCAACCATGAGTCAGGAGGTGAAACCAACAACTAGTTGACAGAACGTAATCATAGAGAGTTAGAAAGAAGGATAGAGAAACACACAGGAAGTAGCAGGAAGGGACTTTGAATGTGGTGGTCTTTTTTGGTTTGGAGGAGCAGAAGGTTAATCTTTCTTTTCTGAGACCCTGGTGAAGAGGGAAGGTCAGCTAGTTGCTCCCCAACTTCTCTGAGCTAATAGGTTTTCACCGCAGCCTCTGACTCTCAAGTCTTGTTGATAAATAGAATGATAGAGATTTGGTTCAAAACTACATTTGTTGGCAGCAGCAGGAGGTGGATCCAGTGGAACTTAAAAGTCCCACAGAGCTGCTGCTTGAGAAAAGAACCCGTAACTGTAGAGCCACAATTACTGGCTGAAACAGCAGTAGATTCGGGTGCAGACTCTGTGCCATTAGAAAAACTACACGGAAGATTTATTTTTGGCTTCCTGGTTTAAGGATTCTGTTCATGGTTGGTTGGCCCCATCACAAAAGTAGAGGTATATGGCGGTGATGAGACATTGAAGTTTTTTTAGTGCATCAGAAACAGAGAAAGAACCCAAGAGACTCTATAGAAAGAAATATCTTCCAAGGACACACTCTCAGGAAGCCATTTCCTCCAAGTAGACCCCACCTCCTATCCATAATCCTGCCATGTTATGAGCCCATTCAGGGATTAATCTACTCAATAGGCCAAAGCCTTCACGATCTAATTGTTTTTTAGAAGCACCATAAAAGACTAGCCCAGAGGAACGCTTTATTGATCCTAATTCAATCAAGATGATTAATCAAAATTAAGCATAGCATCCATAATACTTTCTTAGGTCTGCTTTAGCAAGTTATATAAAAGTTCCGTCTAAAACCAAATTTATTCTCTTACAGTCTTGCAGTTCAGGAATCCAAAATAAGTCTTTGTGTCTAAACTCAAGCTGTCAACAAGGTAATTTCTGTACGTTTTTTTTTAAAAATATTTATTTATTATGTATACAATATTCTGTCTGTGTGTATGTCTGCAGGCCAGAAGAGGACACCAGATCTCATTCCAGATGGTTGTGAGCCACCATGTGGTTGCTGGGAATTGAACTCAGGACCTTTGGAAGAGCAGGCAGTTCTCTTAACCTCTGAGCCATCTTTCCAGCCCCCCAAATACATTTTTTTGTTTGTTTGTTTTATTTGCCTCTTCTAGAATCTAGAGCAGAGGTTCTCAGTCTGTAAGTAATGACCCTCTTTGGAAATTGTATTACAGATATCAGATATCCTGCATATCAGATATTTACATTATGATTCAGTAGCAAAATTACAGTTATGAAGTAGCAATGACATACTTTGATGTCGGGGTTGCCGTAGCACAAGAAACTGTATTAATTAAAGAACTATAGCATTAGGAAGGTTGAGAACCAGTGTCCTAGAGCCTGCTAGCATTCCTTGGCTTATGACATCCTCCTGTTTCTTCAGACTCAGTTACATACACGGTTATCAGTTGAACATTCTTTTGTTTAATTCCAGTATAAATTATGAGCAGGAAAGAATGCAGCTCTCATTATTAGCAACTGAGCTTTGAGTGCTATAGCTCTCAGTTCCTCACAGTAGTGTTTGCTGCTGCCCATTACTTTCCTAGCAACCGGAGTCAACAAGCTGCCGATTGTTCTCTGTTGCTCTCCGTCACTGTCTGCTAGCCCCACACATGGTGCCAGAGACCCTTAGTGTTGTTATCAGCCTTCGGTGCAGCCAGCTCAGGCTGCTCCTTGGAGATAAAACGGCAGACACAATAAAATGATCCGAAAGAGGCTTTATTAGGCATTAGGCTGCAGCCTAATAGGCGGCAGTGCACAGAGCGACCTGGTAAGGGCGATAGGAGTGCTGTGTGCCTACGTGCAGAGAATGGCTCGTGCAGTCCCCATCAGTAAAAGGGACTCCAGAGTGAGGATGTTTGAACTGGCTGTAGAAGATTGGAGTCATCCCAGTGAGCAGGGTCATCTGGGATGAATGGTCTTAAATTATTACAGGTCCCTGCAGAGGACTGTCCCCACCTCTTCTCTCTCATCATCTACAAATCTCTCTCTGAATGGAACCTTCTACTTCTCTTATCACTTAGCAGGGTTTTTTTTTTTTCGTTATGCCAGGAAATCTAGAATAATGTCTGCATTTTAAACACCTTAGAGTGCTCTCTTTCTACAAACTCCTCCTTGGCATGTTAGGTAATGGTCGCGGGACCCAGGCATGGGAAGTGGGCATCTTTGCATCTGACTAGCACAACAGAACTTCTCTAAGTCCTAGTAGGAAAGAACACTCAGAACATTCTAGGCATCTATACCATCTCACCACACATTGCTTGGAGCAGGAAGTGAGTAGCTGCCTCTCAGTGATGGGGTCTGGCAGTTCCTGCAGATCCTAGTGTGGGAAAGAAATATATCCTAAACCCAGGCATTTGCACATAAGAATATCTGCAAATAAAAGTCAGCGTAGCTGCCATGAAACCTTCTTTCAAATGCCTACCCACTCCTCCCTCCATCTCTGCCCTCAATGCTCTATGTTGATAACCTGGATATTTTGATACTGAAACGTTTAATATTCTGTGTTGAACCAGCTCTTCAGAAATGTACCTTCTCCACTAAAATGGGAGACCATCCAGAGCAAAGGCAAAGATTTTTCTGTCTATATACCTCTCAACCAGCACAGAACTTGGTTCAAATTAGATCCTCAATATATATTAAATTAGCTTATTTGTTTGACAATTTTTCCACCAAAAGCATCCCAATGACACAATGTTTTTTTTCACGGTGTTTGCAGCATATACCCTAGTCATTGCATCTGGAGTCTCTGTGGACGAGGGGTGTAGGGAATCTGTGATATGTGTATGTGCCAGATGCTAGGTGTGTGAAAAGGAAAAACATCCTTTTCAGCAGATGGAATATAGCATCCAGATCCTCCCACCCCTGACTCTCCTCCTGGCAGAGACATTGCACATATCCTTGGACATTTTGACAGGGTGAAGGTTCAGCGTCACCCAGAGCAGAATGAAAGATGGTCAGTTTATTTTTGAGAAGCAATTGGCTATCTTAATCGTGTCACTGTTGAATGGCCACGGTTACTTTTTCTATAATGAAAGGTCTAATTGTTTTGGGTTCCAGCTACCATTTTCAAGCTGGCCTGGGGCATTAGTGTCTGTCTCCATTAGCCTTTGCTGGAAGTTATTTGTATGACACGTTCCGTGCCAACTGCATTACAGAAATGGTGACGGCCAGTATTTTGGCCTGTGATAACTGGTTGCTTTCAATGTGAGACGTGCCAAGCTGTTAATTAGCTTGATGTAAGGATGGAGCAACCGCATTTTATCTTCATCCCAATCTGCCAGCAGTATCTTCTTTTAAAGTTGATATCTGGTTAAGTGCTTTTGAGAAGTGCTTGTTTTCACAAAATAATCATCCTGGATTAGTGAGTGATGAACAGCTGCCTGTTATGAAAGCTGCCTTAGTTCATTAGTCAAAGCATGAAGCGCAGCATTGCTGGCACGCAGAGAATTTACAGGAAGCCCTCTTTGCCATGCTCTGACAGCAGCACGGCATTCAATGCATGCTCTGGGATTGGCACAATTTCACCACTCATAAAACTTGAATGTCTAATGGTTTCTTGATTAGCAAAGGAAAGGTACGTGCATCAGAAGTTGAGAGGAAAGAGAGTTCTTTGTATTTCCTCTGCAGGTGTGTTCTAAAAGTTTACAGTGTTAAGCAAAAGTTTGATTATAATGACCCCGAACCCATGGGGTTTAGATTTCTAGTGTACTTTTCCTGCTTTTATCAGTCATTTTACCAACAGATTTTCAGATTGTACGTTGAGCTTGCTGAGTCGGCAGCTCGGCAAATAATCATTGAAAGTTAAGAAGAAATGGCTTTGACAGTAAAATCGTTGAGCTCTTTTGAAGCCCAGGAATAGCTGGAGTTCCGTGTGTGAAAGCTGCTATTCCCAAAGAGATCATCTGCTGTTCCAGAGTAATGCCCCTAATAGGCAAACAACGAGGGTCACCGTCCTCACCAACAGCAATGGCGAAAATGCTAATGAAATGGCAATCATAATGTGACGGTTGTGTGACAAAAAGCTAGTGGAATGCCTGATTCCCAAATTTAATTATTTTCGGGTTATCCCAGCAAAGATTTGTGTAATGAATGAATTTGGGCAAAGATGTTGTCAGGTGTCTCATGTTCTAGATCTGCTCAGCACACTCGTTTTTACTCTCTTACTAGAATGAGATCATTTCCCTGGCTGCCAGCTTCCTCAATCAGAATGGATAGAATGGAGATCCAAGTGCATATGTGCACAAGAAGGCTTAACGCCATGACAGAAATGCTCTGGAGATGAACAGCGGTCATCACTGTCAGACTTGCATTTATTGAAGATAACCACATTAGAGATATAAACTGTATTCAATAACTTTTCTAAAAAGATGTGAAGGCTTGTACAATTCCTACAGTCAATGCGTACCACATTCTGTTTTCAAAGAATTCATTATCTGAAGTTGGTGATACACAAGTAAGTTTGCAATCACCACCCATTGCCGTGTACCTTGCCAGTGTGGCATCTCTTCACTGCCGTGCACTGTCTTGTGCACAGCTCAGTGCTAGTCTTCTGCTCTCTCATACTGAATATCCTCCTCTCTGAACACAGACGAGTGTGCAGATTTATGTGCAAATCACGTATTCATTAAATGGCAGAGCTGAAACTCAAATCCAGAATTGTCGGGCACTAGAGTCTCCTTTTATCTCTATCTGTCTCAATTTAGTTTTATCATAAATAAGATACTAGGTTGTGTGTATTCACACATATAAATATATGAGAGCATCCTGCTGGATGTACTTATTTTTGCTCATATGTATATGTTTTTAGGGCTGTCAAGTTGGTATTAGATTAACAATTGGAGGATTCATCCCTAGGAAAGACTGAATTCTCCCATCTCTGATGTTGTTGATCACCTCTAACTCTTTATCTAGGTGTGGGCCTTGCCTTCTCTTCTTAGATATTCTCTGAGTCTTAGGTGTAGTGATTTTGTCATAGATGTATTAGCTGAGGCTGGGTACCCCAAGGTAAGTTGTTCTCTTCATTTTGACCAGTTATGGGTTGCTGTAATGCTCTCCATCTGATGAACAATAAAACTTCTTTCACGAGAGGAAAGAGCTTCAGATATCTGAGAGTCTAAGGGTAAGTTTTTAGGATGCAGTTAGGAATCATACTGATTGATGAAGGTGGTAGTAGTAGCTCAGACTTCTCAGTGGTGAGAATCACAAAAACACAAGACACTAGGACTTTCTACAACACCAACTTTTCCAGAAAAGAGTTTCAAAGGAGCTGAAACACATGCTTAAAATTGACAAAGAATTTACTATACAATGAAAGTTAGCAAATGCTATATGCAACTAAAGCAAAGGGGAGAATTCATTATTTTATGTGGCTTAATGTTGGCACTTTTCTTTTGCTATATAATTTTTCCTCTATGAGTTATCATCTGGTACAGACAAACAAAATATAACCCTTCCTGCCTGTGTGCTAAGAGGAATCTCATGGCCAGACTATTGGGAACCTACAGTGCAAAGACACTGTCTTAGTTTTCATCTCAGTCAGAGGCAGGTGGGAATGAAGGACTGGGGGATAGTAGGCACAGGTGCCGAGTTTATTCCAATTCAGTGGGAACTGCTTGTATGCAGGTGGCTTTGCTTGCAGGCATATGGTCCCATCCAAAATATTACTAAAGTAATGAATCTGCCAAATGTTGGCATTTAGGTTTCCACTAAATGATTTGGGTCACTGATCTGTTTTAGGATAATATCCTCTTCTAAGGTTTTGCAATATGTTGTCTTTTTACAATGTCATCTCTGGTTTCTTTATCAACTCACCTACCATCCATCCCCATTTCAGTTGTTCATGGCTATCTTCATTTCATTGTTCTCTCTCTCTCTCTCTCTCTCTCTCTCTCTCTCTCTCTCTCTCTCTCTGTTTTTTTGAGACAGGGTTTCTCTGTAGTTTTGGAGCCTGTCCTGGAACTAGCTCTTGTAGACCAGGATGGCCTCGAACTCACAGAGATCCACCTGCCTCTGCTTCCTGAGTGCTGGGATTAAAGTGGTGCGCCACCACCACCAGGCTCATCTTTGTACTCTCAAGTGCTCCTTTTTCAATTTTTTTTTTATGGAAAATCTTGTTTTACGTTTCTTCTTGTGTTGCAAAGGCTTGTAAAGTCAGCAGCCTGTGTGTAAGCACAGCTTTGGTCACCTTGAGTTTTACTTTACAGTTAATTGCGATTGGCTGAATGAATATCACCTGCTCAGTGAGACTTACACAGGAAACTGTTGAATTCTTCATTTTCGTCCCTTACATTTTACCAGTATCTCGAGCATATTTCATACCACTTCTGATTATTAAAATTCAGTTTGTTTATATGCTTTTTCATAGTTCTAGTGGGCTTGGTAGTGATAGGAGTTAAATCAACTCAAGCAACCATGCGAAAGTGAGAAGATAAAACAACATGAGAAAATCTGTCTTTCATGAGGGAAAAGGCATTTAAAATGGGCCGAAATAGATTGTGTCATGGTCTAGCTTCCTGTGTGAAGTTGATAAGGGTATAGTCAGAGGCAAATAATCTTTTGGAAGGCTACAATCTTGTAGATTAATAAAAATAGGTGCTGGTCCCATTCTAGATCAGGGTTTAGAAACATTTCCTGCAAAGAGATGAATATAAAACATTTTCAAATTTGCAAGTCATATGTTTGTATAGCAGCAGAAAAAACTAGGTGTGGCTACACACAAATCAAGCAGTTTACAAAATTAGTCCACTGACTTTTTATTGTCTTATTCTGTCACAGAAATATTATAAAAGGAAAGGAACCTTGGGAGGAATGTGCAGAGCCATTAAAATAAAAGTGTACTGATTATATTCAAGTTGTACTCAGAACGGGCATTCCAAGCATAGAGTTGAGGGGACCATGAGACCATGATTTCAATGACACTGAAGTATTTGCTTCCCATTTGACTCTTTGGCCAGGAAGAATATTGGTAGTGCCATTTTCATGTTTAGCAATGCTTGAGAAATTTATGACTTGGGAAGAAAATACATTCTTTGGAAGAGGTGAGACAAACTCCTCCTTGAACAGAGAAAGCACTAGCCCACGGAATATGTCTGTGAAAGCGCAGGCCAGCCTCGATTATCTGGGTGAAAGAACGCTTACAGATATGGGTTCTGCTTCTCCAGCTGTGCATTGCTAGGTTAGCATGGCTTCTGATGAATCTTCATGCATGCTGAGGTGACCATTCGTAAGCAGCCACATGATTCCAGGAAGGCTGGATAATATCCAAGCCGTGCCGCACTCTACACACACCGAGGTGGTCCTAGGAGAGTGGAGTTCACTGGCCTCCATATTTCATAGGAGCCCTTCTCTCCTCTTCCATCCATTTTCTTAACAATGCATCTCCTGACACTGTTTACGATGCTGCCAAGGTATAGCCCGATTGAAATGTGGATGCACGCTTGGCTTGAAGTGACTGTTAGTACACTCTGAGCAAATGTGATAAATAGGTTTTGTGTTTCTCCTGGTGCCTCTCCATGTAAATTGATGACTGCTGCCCAGGGGAATGAGCTGGGCCTGCAAACACGAAGAGAGATTAGTTTAAGTGTGACAAGGCCATCATCTATAACGAGGGGCATATATCACTGTCACATAAGAGAACCATGGCGCCAGGAAGACACCTACTGCTTATGGAAGGTCTCTGACTTCATGGCTGACTGTCTAAGCCTTCTTAGCTCAACGGCACCGTTCCCTCCAAAAACACTCTTTATTCAAATATGACAAAATAATTACTACTACCATTTGGCTTTGAATGGCTCAATTATGGCTGCAGTCACTTGGGTTAGTAATTACTAAAATTATGAGCTGGGCCTAAGGCCAGTTCTCTCTTTCTGTTCTTCCCCATGGAAGCAAGGAAAGACACTTTTATGGAAAAATAGATGGTGATTTCAAGAGCCAGGTTAAAACAATTCATTTTAAATGACCTCAGTCAATGAGAAAATAAAATGAAATAGTCTGGCTGAGAACAAGGTTGATTTTTTTTTTAAAGTTCTTTAAGAAGTCTGGCACCCTAAGACTGTAAGATGGGGTTCCTTGCATAATTCTAGTCTCTGTAAGAATGAGGAAAAGCCTGGCTTTTCTTTTTATAGCCTTGTTATTACACTAGCCCTGACAGAACATCTCATTACTTGGTTGTTATTTGTTCCACTGTATTTTGGATTTCCTAGAGCAGATATTCTTGATGCTTTTTAGAATTTATTTTACATACCAACCAATTTCTACTCCCTCCTCTTCTTTTGCGCCTTTCCCCTACCTCCTCCTACCCCCTCATCCACTTCTTCTCTGTCTCCACTTGGATGAGGTAAGGCCTCCCATGGGAATCAACAGGCACATCAAGCTGACACAGGACTAAGCTCCTCCCCACTGTGTCAAGATTGGACAAGGCGTCCCTCCATTGGGAATAGGTTCCAAAGAACCCGCTCATGCATTGGGAACAGGTTCTTGTCCCACTGCTAGGGGCCCCACAAATGACCAAGCTATACTTTTGTCACTCAGATGCCGAGGACCTAGGTCAGTCCCATGCTGTTTCCCTAACTGTCTTAACAAAGGTTTCTAGAAAGAAACATGCACTGGAGTTGTATAGATTTTAGGAAGTTTGCAGGATAGAGTGTTAGTAGCTTTGGTGGTTTTCTTGATGATTCGTTTCTGAAATTCCTCAGGAGACAGGAGATACTAACTCATATAAAGAACACAGATGATCAGAAAGGCTTCATCTGACAACATATGGGGACAGACACAGACCCACAGCTGTATATTCTAAGTGGGAGAGATAGTCTAAATGGGAGGTCTCAACCAAATCCCTCCCCTCAGAGCTCAGAGAATCCCATGGAAGAGGAAAGTGAAAGATTTTGAGAGTCAGAGGGGATGGAGGACATCAGGAGAACACTGAATCAACCAACCAGGGCATATGAGCTTAGAGACTGAAGCAGCAAGTGTGGGGCCTCCATCAGGTCCTCTATGTATATATTATAGTTATTAGCTTAGTATTTTTTGGGAGTCCTGACTATTAGAAGGAGGGTATCTCTGACTCATTTGCCTGCTCTCGGGACTCTTTTCCTTCTTTTGGGCTGCTCTGTCCAACTTCAATACGAAAGTTTTTCTTCATCTTATTATATTTTATTTTTGTCATGTTTGGTTGTTCTTTTCTAATGAGAGACACAAAGAGAGTGGAACCAGAGAGAAGAGGAAGAGGGGAGGATCTGGAAGGAGTAGAGGGGGGAAACTGTAACCTGGATATATTGTATGAGAAAAAAATCTATTTTCAGTAAAAGAAAAAAAATAGAACACAGATGACTTTGAAATTCTGGCAGTCAGTAGCTTTGGTTAATTAAGTCTGTTAATACGTCTGGTTTCTTAACCCCTAAATGGGAATTATTGCAAAGAATGTCCATCTTTGAGTGTTGGTGGGCCTCAAACAAAGAAAATAAATTAAAATGTGGCAAATAGAAAATAAATAAAAGCATGGTCTGCTGGTGAGATTTTTATTGTCATCTTGTTGCAAACCAGAGTCCCCTGAGAAGAGGGAAGCACAGCTTAACAAATGTTCAGGTCACATTGGCCCGTGGGCATGTCTGTGCAACATCCTGTGAGCATGTCTGTGCAATGTTTTCTTGGTTTCATATTGATATATGAGGGCCCAGCCCACAGTGGGCAGTCATCCCTAGCCACTCCCTATATAAGAAGCTCCGTGGGCTGAGCAGAAGCCAGGGAGAACACACCAGTAAATAACTTTCCTCCATGGTTCCTGCCTCTGCTCCTGATTGAGTGCCTGTCCCAACTTATCTCAGGGATGGACTATAACTTGCCAGCTGAAATAAGAAAATTGTACATGGTATGGTAAGCCAAATAAATCATTCCCCCATTGGCTTTTGGCCACAGTGTTTATCACAGCAACAGAAAGCTAACTAAGATACGTGGCAGGCATCAATTCAGCTATATCAATAATCATTTTAAGATGAGGGTCTAACAAGACCAATAAAAACAGACCACCAGAATAGACAGGAAAATAAGACTCATCTATATGCTATCTATACAAAATCCAATCTAACAATAATAATTATATCCAGAGTAAAAGGATGGTGAATGATACACCATGCCAACACTAGTCAAAAGAAATGTAAAATTGCTACGTAAATTTGTTTTTAAAAAAGGAAGCACCAAGTCAACAAAAATTACCAGAGAGAAAACAATTCTTTGTATATAGTAAAGAGCTCTGTCCACTGTGGAAATATCCACCTAACAATGTGAGCATCAAGATGTATGCACCACAACATACTAGAACTGCAAGGAGAAAAGGGGAAATACAGCATTACAGCTGGAGATGCTCATCCCATGCTTCTATCAGTAATTGATAGATCAAGCAGGCCTCTAATCAGTATGGATATGGGTGACTTGAGCTCGACTGTCAATCAACTTGATCTATTTGACAGTCATGGAACAGTCCACCCAACAACGTCTGCTTGCACATTTTCTCAAGCTCACCTGGAAGACTCGTGAAGAAACTTTGTCCTAAGTCAATGAACAAAAGCCAGAATTGGACTTCTCTAGCTCCTGGTGATCTGATGAATTGCTTGGTGTGATTTTGCCATCGCTACCTCATGATCTTTCCTAACCTGGTAAATTCTCACTTTTGGTGGCAAGACATCATCCCCTTCCCAGCATCCTCTTCCATTCCATGCTGCACTAGAATTTTGAGATCTTGAGAACTGAGTGAGGGAAAAGAGAAAGGACTAAAATGGAAGGAAGAAAATGATAGGAGGGGAAACAAAAAGTGTATATATTTTTTCTATGTTCATTGATGTGCATATAGATGACTTCTAAAATAAGTTCTATTATCTCATCTGAGCCATTTTGTAATCTACATTTCACAGACAAAGCCCAGGGAGTAAGGGACCAGCATTAGAAGAACCGACTCATGTCTGCCCTGTATTCCCCTCTAAGTAGCACTAGTGTTGTTGGTTCACAGCCAAGTTGTGAGGAACCCACCTTGTATACGTATTAAACTATTTACTCATATCTGTCATTTAAAGGAACAAGTTTGTTATCAAATAATTTAATCTAAGTCTTCACATGTTATTTGAGTGGATTCATTCATTAAGGAAAACCACTTGTTTACTCTGTGCCAGGCTTATTGCTAAAGCATTCCCTTTGGTCTACTATAAGATGAGAGAGCTTGGGTCTCCTCTAAATCATGGGTCTGAATCCATCTTATTCACCTTGAAATTTAACATCACTTGCTGATTCAAAATGTAAGACACCAACCTTCAAGGAGCTTTCCCTTTAACCCTAGTCTGAAACAGAACTTGCCCTGAGTTCTGAATTCTGTCTCCATGGCAAACAAAATAGAGGTTATTCACTATAAACAAATGAATCTGGCAGCTAGGGCTCACTTGGACGGGGGCTTCTTCATTTGCTGAGGAATGCACTATCGATCCTTTTGTTTTTTAAGATGAAGACTCAGTGAGTAAGCAGTATAATGAAAAGGGTTGTGTCTAGAATACTCTCAATTTTCATCAAATATTGACCTAATTTCTGAAATCTATTTTCACTGACCTCATTCTGGGGTGAGAAATTGGCTTTATTTAGGTCTTTGAACACAGATGATTCAAACGTGAAAGTCTGTGGTGGGATTGCATAAGAGATTCCTGCAGCAGTTAGGCACGGAGAGGTCTGTCCACCTGGACTGGATGGATGGCCATGGTTGAAAGGAGTACTGTTGTCATTTAGCTTCATCTGACCTGCGAGATGCTCTACACAATGCTTCCTTATGTGGCTCTGTGTCTAAAGGGCTCTCCTTACCGTCCTCTCTCCCCACTCCTGTTTGTTCTCCAGTCATTTTCCTTACAGACTTTATTTCACACACATTCTTTTTGGGAGGCTGTTTGTGTTTGAATTTTTGGAGTTTTAATTCCTCCAAATAACTTTCTCCTAAATTCTATAAATTTTGGTCCGATTCCTGGAAGTTATTTCCAGTGAACATATAATTCCAGTATGGTATTTGCTTTAAACAGTTCTTTGGATATGCATTCATCTTTTCAGTGAAAAGGTACTTTGTTTCACGGACTTCACCATCTCTTTGGTTTATTTTCATGTAGTTTTCTTTTTATTTATTACAATTAGACTTAATTATAATTCTGAGTCTGATGATTTACAAATTTTCCACATTCTTGATAGATGTGAGGCCTTATCTCTTTCATGACTGCCTTTCCTTAACCTCATTGTTTCTAAAATTCTTAAACCTTCTCATTTTGTTGTCCTTTCAGCTTGTCTTTCTGCCTCTCTGATGTAGGCTGTGGAGTGGGTTCAGACCTCTACTATGACAACGACTCTATAGTTTTACTTATACTATTTGTTTGATCTATTTAATTTCTTAAATATTTATACTTTGTATTTCTCTTAATCTTATTTGGCTGTGTTTCAAATCCTCTGGATACACACACAAAATCCTCAAAACATTTTGAACTCTTTAACTCCATCTAGTTCGTGCATTTTCTGATTTTCTTAGGAACCAAGTTTGTTGTCTATTTTTCCTATAGTCTTATTCTTAAAACAGTCTGTTTCTTGTTTGTTGCTGGAGGACTTGCTGCTTGTTTGAGGCAGTACTAGGTATTGAAGTTATGGCCTCACACATGCTAACATGTGCTCTACTGATGACCAATATGCCCAACATTTTTGTACTTTTAATTCTGGGACATGATCTTAGCTAAATTGTCTTGGATAGACTTGAACTCCTCTGTAACCCAGGCAGGCTTTGAACTCATGATTCTCTTGCTTCAGCCTTCCATGTGACAAGGATTGCAGGATTACACCAAGCTTGTTACTAATTTTCAGCTGTGAATTCATTTATGGGAATTTTTCCAAGAGACTCAAGTTTCTGTCACGTACTCCTAAGAGAACTTGTTTGCCTTTGCCAATTAGAGCCGCTGTAAAATTAAAAATGAATAGACCTCTCGTGACCTTTCAGAAATACATTCCTTGAATTTAATCTGCAAATATGTTGACTTTTTCTAGTTTTAAGTTTTCTTGCTAACTTCTCTCATGGAGATTTTTTTTTTAAAACTAATTTCTTTTAACATATCAACATTTGGATACACAGACTGAGGAAGGTGTTTTGTATTGGATATTCAACCTCAAACACCACCTATTCTTTGACCCCTGTCATTTTTAGCTGTCATTTCTGACTATCAGAACGGAAGCTCAGGAACACCAGATGTGGGCAATGATCAGTGTTCACGTCCCTCTCTGGTTCCCAATATGCTCTTAATTGCTTTACTTCTAAAAATTTTTTTAAATTTCATTTTACATTCCAACCACAGTTTTTCCTCGACCCCTTATCCTGCCCCTTCCCTCGCCTCCCTCCAAGCCCACCCCATATCTACTCCTCCCAACGGATAAGGGCTCCCATAGGGAGTCAACAAAGTCTGGCACAGGAAGTTGGGGCAGGACCAAACTCCTTCCCCCTGCATTAAAGCTGAGCATGTCATCCCACCACAGCGAATGGACTCCAACAATTTAGTTTATGCACCAGGGATAGATTCTGGTCCTACTGCCAGGGGCCTCTCAATAGTCTAAGCTTCACCACTGTCTCCTACATATGGAGGTCCTAATTTGGTCCCATGGAGGCTCCACAGCGGTCCGGCTAGAGTTCATGAGTTTCCATGAGATTTTTCCATCATGATCTTGACTTTGCTTGCTCATTTTCTCCTCCCTTTCTTTTATTGAGTTCCCGAAGCTTTGCCTGGTGTTTGGTTGTTGTCTCTGCATCTGGTTCCACCACTTTCTGGATAAAGGTTCTATGACGGTAGTTGGGATATTCACCAATAGGAAAAGGCCAGTTCTGGCACCCTCTCCACCTAGGAGTGGAGTCTCAGATGGGGTCATCCTTGTGAACTCTTGGGAATTTCCCTAGCACCAGGTTTCTCCCTTAACTCATAGTGGTTCCCTCTATCAAGATCTCTCTTTCATTGCTCTCCCATTTCATCCCCCTTCCTCCTCCACCACCTCATTCCCGCATGTTCCCATTTCCCATCTCCTCCCCTTTACCACTCCCCACTCACCCCCAGTTTACGCAGGAGATCTCATCTAATTCCCTTTCCCAGAGTGATTGATGTGTCTCTTGTAGGATCTTCCTTGCTTCTCTGGAGCTGTAGATTGTAGTATGGTTATTTTTTTTGCTTTATGTTTAATATCCACTTATGAGTGAATACATATCTTGTTTGTCTTTCTGAGTCTGGGATACCTCACTCAGAATTTTTTTCTAGTTCCATCCATTTTCCTGCAAATTTCATAATGTCATTTTATTTACAATTGAGTAATACTCCATTGTGTAATGTATCACATTTTCTTTATTCATTCTTCAGTTGAGGGCCATCTAAGTTGTTTCCAGATTCTGGCTATTATGAATAATGCTGCTATGAACATTGTTGAGCAAGTGTCCTTGAGGTATGATTCAGCATCCTTTGGGTATATGCACAGGAGTGATATCGCTGAGTCTTAATGAAGATTGATTTCCAGGTTTTTGAGAAACTGCCATACTGCTTTCCAAAGTGATTGTATAAGTTTGCACTCAGCCAGCAGTAAAATAGTGTTCCCCTGACTCCACCCCCCAACGTAAGTATTTTTGATCTTATTCTGACAGGTGTAAGATGGTATCTTACCTGTCAGAGTCATTTTGATTTGTATTTCCCTGATGATTGATGATGGTGAGCAATCACTTAAATGTCTTTCAGTCATTTGAGATTCTTCTGCTGAGAATTCTCTCTTTAGATCTGTATCCCATTTTTAAAAATTGGATTATTTTGTATTTTGATATCTATTTTCCCATTTTTAAAAATTGGATTATTTTGTATTTTGATGTCTATTTTCTTGAGTTCTTTATATATTTTGGAGATCAGCCCTGTGTCAGATGTGGGGCTGTTGGAGATATTTTCCCATGTTGTAGGCTGTCATATAGTCTTATTTACTGTATCCTTTGCCTTTCAGAAGCTTTTTTTTCTAGGCAGTCCCATTAATTGATTGTTGCTCTCAGTGTTTGTGCTACTGGTGTTTTATTTAGGAGATAGCCTTCTGTGCCAATGTGTCCAAGGCTAATACCCACTTTCTCTTCTATCAGATTCAATGTAACTGGATTTATGTTGAGGTCTTTGATCAATTTAGACTTGAGTTTTGTGCATTGTGACAGATATGGATCTATTTGCAATTTTGTACATGTTTTGACATTCAGTTTTGCCAGCACCATTTATTAAAGATGCTTTCTTTTTTTCATTGTACCATTTTGGCTTCTTCATCAAATATCAGGTTTCCATAGGTATGTAGATTAATGTCAGGGTCTTCAATTTGATTCCATTGGTCTACATGTCTATTTTTATGTCAATATCAAGCTGTTTTTGTTACTATAGCTCTATAGTAGAGATTGAAGTCAGGGATAGTGAGGCCTCTGAAAGTTTCTTTGTTGTACAGGAGTGTTTTGCTATTCTGGGTTTTTTGTTTTTCCATATGATGATGAGCATTATTTATTCAAGGTCTATGAAGAAATTATATTGGGATTTTGATGGGGATTGCATTGAATCTGTATATGGCTTTTATTGCTATTTTTATTATAAAATAGATAGCTATTTTTATTATGTTGACTCTATCTATCCAAGAGCATGGGAGATCTTTCCATTTTCTGACATCTTCAGTTTCTTATTTTAGAGACTTAAAGTTCTTGTCATACAGGTCTTTTACTTTTTTTGGTTAGAGTTACCCCAAGGTATTTTTTATTTGTGGCTATTTTAGAGGGTGATGTTACTCTGATTTCTTTCTCGGCCCATTTATCATTTGTATGTAAGAAGGCTACTGATTTTTTGAGTTAATTTTGTATCTAGCCACATTACTGAAGGTATTTATCAACTGTAGAAGTTCCCAGGTAGAAATTTTGGGGTCACGTAAGAATTTGGAACTGAAGCCATCTGGCCCTGGGCATTTTTTGTTTGGGAGACTTTTAATGACTGCTTCTATTTCCTTAGGGGTCTATGTAAATTATTTATTTGGTCTTTAGTTTTAGTATATGAAACTTATTCAGATAGTTTCCACTTCTCTTAAATTTTCCAATTTTGTGGATGTACAGGTTTTTGAAGTATGATCTGATGATTCTCTGTATTTCCTCAGTGTCTGTTGTTATGACCCCCTTTTCATTTTTGATTTTTTTTCAATTGAGATATTCTCTGTGTGTCTTTTGGCTAGTTTGGATAAAGGTTTGTTGATCTTGTTGACTTTTTCAAAAAGAATTGATTCTTTATATTGTTCTCTTTGTTTATCCTACTTTGGGGGTCCAGTCTATTTAGTGTTCTATAAACTTCTTGCACTCCCATAAGCATTTCTTTCTTTAGGTTGGGAAAGCTTTCTTCTATGTATTTATTAAATATATTTCTCTGCCTTTGAACTGGTATTCTTCTTCTATCCCCATTATTCTTGGGTTTCACCTTCTCATGGTGTTCTAGACTTCCTGGATGATTTGTCTTATGACTTTGCTTTAATGTTTTCTTTAGCTGATGGATCTATTTCCTATGTCGTATCTTTAATGCCTCAGATTCTCTCTTCCATCTCTTGTATTCTGTTGGTTATTCTTGCATCTCTATTTTCTGTTCATTTTCCCACATTTTCTGTTTCCAGAATTTTTTCAATTTGTGTTTTCATTATTGCTTCTATTTCAATTTTCAAGTCTTGAACTCAAAACTTTCCTTTGCCTGTTTAGTTGCTCATTCTCGGCTTTCTTTAAGAGATTTATTGATTTCTTCGAATTTTTTTGTTTGTCTTTCCCTCCATTTGTTTAAGGGAATTTTTCATTTCCTCTTTAAGGGTCTCTATCATCTTCATAAAGTTATTTTTTAAGTCATTTTCTTCTGCTTCCTCTGGGTTGGGATGTTCAGGTCTTTCTGTTGTAGGACTACTGGTTCTGGTGGTGCCATATCGTTCCTTGGGTTGTTGAATGTATCTTACATTGCCATCTACCCATCTTCTCCTCCAATTGGTGCAGTGTCTGTGCCTCTTGGCCTGATTGTCGCAGTCAGTGTCTGTGTCTCAGGGATCCACTCTTGAACCTGTCCGTGTAGTCAATGTTTGTGTCTCAGGGAGCTGCTCTTGGTCTTCTCTGTGAAGTCACTGTCTGTGTCTCTGGAAACCACTGAGGTTTGGGGGGATGGGTGGGTTTGGGGGTGGAGTGGGGCTTGTAAATTACTGGGTCCAATGGAGAGGTATTGGAGCAGCCTGTCTGCAGGAGGTTTGCCCTTGGGCTGACCTGGGTGGTGGAGGGGCCCAGGGTTTTGGCCCAGAGCCTATGGCCTAGAGACTGGACTTGCGAGGATGGGTAGGTTTGGGGACAGAATGAGACTTACAGATGACAAAGTCTGATGTGAGGGTCTTGGGGTACCTTGCCTGCAGGAGGCTTGCCTGCTAACCAGCTAGTGTGGCTTAGGGAGGTCAAGGAGGTGCCCGGAATATTGTCCTGGGGCCTAGGGCCTAGAGACTGTCTATTCAGCTGGGAGGCTGGTCACCCACTACTTGGTCTGCTCTGTGCAGTTGCAGTCTGTGTCTTAAGAATGTTTTTGTATATCATCCACACAGATGTATATATTAGAGGTGTAATTTGTTATTCTTAGTGCAATTTTTTGATTCTAATTGCATCTCATTAATAATGCCACTAGAATCAAATAATTAGTGTCTAGGAACCCAAACTAGGTTTCATAGGACTGAAGATTCTTCTGCCTCTCCCTCCCTAGATTTGGTATAGTAAGAGTGAGCCACTATACCTGCCTGTCCTGGATTGAAAAGTATTCCATATTCCTGTATTTAATTTAACAACATATTCAACCGTCTCCTTGTCTTGGTAGATGTTAGTCTTCTCACTTCACTTGAATGAATCCCTAATATTAAATACGATAATAATGCACCATTCATTCACCACATCGCACACTGACGTATACTTATGCAACTTTCAGCCTTTGTCACTGCCATTACAACTGTCATTATGTGTTAATTTCTTATGTATCTAGATTAAAACCATATGGAATTGCCAGGTCAAAGAGCATGATACTTAAATTTTTTAAAATATTTTCTCAATTTTTTGAGCTTATAATGTAATTACATCATTTTTCACTATCCTTTCCTCCTATGTATTACTTTCCCATACTCTCTTCTCAGTTGATGACTTCGTTTCCTTTAACGGTTGATACATATTCTTAAGTAAGTAGATACAGCTTGCTCAGTCTGTATAATGTTACTTGTGTATATATGTTCGTGGGCTAATGTTGATTTCATTTTATTTGAATTTGCTTTTCAGAACTTGAAATGCCACTTTGAAAAAGAAAAAAGTCAATATGCCCATGTGTTCACTGCCTTACAGACACCGAGTTTCCTGTGCATGCTATTAATAATCTTAGAAATAGTGTGTCTCCTAACTGTATTCCTGAATTTATTCCACAGAGAGAGAGGAATTTATACAAATATGCATGGAGTACTTTTAATGATATTTTCCTGCCAGATGAGAAACTGATTTGAAGCAATGTTTCTTCCCCAACATCCAGTTCAGGAAATAGAATCTGTTCAGCCAATGGCAATAGAGCTCTCCTCGAACTGTGAGTGCCCGAACTGTTTGGGATGTAGTCAGAGTGAGTCTGACTGGAATTCCCCTCTCGGAAACAGGGAAGATGTTGCGTCACTCTCCAGACCAAGTCAGAAATCCTCACTCTCTCCCATCATGAAACGCTTTCTTTCCCAGTCTTGTTCCAACAACCTGAAGAATGGTAACAAGAAAGACCCTGTGTTTCTCCCTTCAGAGGAGGAAAGTTCTATGGGCTTCCCTCAAAGGCAAAATCTCAGCGAGACCCCAAAGAATACCAAACGGAAAATCAAACCATCGAGAGAGCTGACTATCCAAGAAGTACTGAAGAAGTTGGGTGACCGTGGGAAGTTTCAATCGTACTCCAGGTCCTTGGGACACTCTAAAGACCACATGATTGTGACGTTCAGACGAGCTCTGTACTATTCTGGAATCTGGGTAAAACATGTCCAAGGCTCTAAATTGGAAAATCACTTTTCAGCGAATTATTTCAAAAGAAATCCCAGTAGCCTCCACCGGTTGATCCCTTGGCTGAAACGAGAACTCACTGCTGTTTATGGAGACTATGGCTACACAGTGAAGAATATTCTAGCTGCCATTCTCCATCACATGACCAAATTCGACCTGGAGAGTGAATCTTTCGCTCACCTACTGGAGCCTTATCTCCTACAGCATACCTGCCACTTTCTGCATGAGTTCATCAGTTTTGTTCATTCATCTTATGACGTGGAGACCTATGACCGGAGCGCTGTCTACCAGTGTCCTCTTTCAACGTGGGTGAAAAGCAAGAGCTTTATTTCCGCTCCAGTCTTGTCTTTGCCTGACGATCTCTCCCTCGTAATATCTCAGCAAGGAGCAAAGCAGTCAAAGAACACCCAGGTTCAGTGGAACAAGACTGGGAAGAGGCCTCTTTCTGACTTGAAGCAGTTCCCTAACGGCAGTTTTTCCGTACAAAGTCCTACAACCTCAACGACCCATCAGAAAACAGCAAGCAAAGTCCATACTTGGACCAAAGACGACGGAGAATTAGATGATTTCAAGGATGTGGTTTGTACGACCAATTTGTTACTGGACTGGGATAAACTCAGGGAAAGCGTCCCAGGCACAGACGTTCAAGAGAAAAAGACCGAAAGCCCGAAGCTGCTCCCCGACCTTGTTGAGGACCTGCAGAAGAGTGGAACCACTTCCCACGCCTGGAGAGCAGCAGTGGATTCTGATCGAGTTCCACCAAGAAAGTACAATTTAAAGGAAACAGATGTTTTGAGTCCTGGCCAACAAGTACATCATCAGAAAAAAGAAATAGAAAAAAAGAAAAAGAAGCTTGAAGGACCTTCACCAAAGGCTTTTCAAAGATTGTCTGGAGAAAGAACCCATATAAACAGCAAATCCAGAGAAACTGATCTTTCTACGAATTGTGTCTCTGGAAATGTCCCCTTTCCTACTAGAAATGGTAAAATGCCGGTTTCTTTTACAAAAAAGAAGAAAAAGTGCAGCCAGCCTTCTCAATCTATAGAAGTTGGTTCACACCACAGTACAAGAACCCAGATACCATCCAGTTCCAGGACACCCATATCCAAATCCCGGTGTGCCGGGCCCAGAAAGCAATCCGTAAGCAGAGATCAGAGTAATCTCTTTTTGAGGGGAAGTTACAAAAGCAAATGCTTCACCCAAAATACACATGGCGAACCATCAAAAGGAAATTTGCACGACTGTGAATCAGCCTGCAGAATTGCATCTTTGACCTCAGTCCACCAAGGCAAGATTTGTTTAAGTGCTGGGAGGAGACAAAGCTTCACCTCTCTAGGTAACTGTGATTCTCAAACTAGAAGAGAATGTAGCAGTCTCACAGGCCTACAGACTGAGACATATGTGTCCCCAAGTCATCAGCAGAAGAAGGGAAAGAACCTACTCGGTAGAGCTAGGAAAATCGGGATACTTGGGCCCCCCAAATCCAAATGGCAGTATGAGGGTTCTCAGACTGCAGCAGAGTTCTGTGTTAAATTGGGGGATCTCAATGATCAAAGACCAATGAATTGTCATTCTGAATGTGCAACTTCCAGCAGAAAGTAAATTTTAAAAAGACAGAAATTGAAGACTTCAGAAGTATTCAGCCAAGAATGGATCTAAAATAGATAGCAACAGAAGCATAGAGATATTGTCTTGAAAGGCAAATTAGTCTAATTAGACAGGCACCAGGGCTCTTTGAAAGTATGGATATAATATGAACTATATAAAAACATTAATTTTAGCACTTTGTAACTAGAACAAAATATCTGATAGTTAAATTCAAAGTCTTATTGAAGACAAATATTAAATTATTCATGTACATAAATAATATTTCTGTCTCCTTTTTTTGTAAATGAGTAGAATTCCTTGATATATTTTACTTGGACCCTGCATAAGGGCTCAGTGAGTAGAAGCTCTTGATGCCTGGTATCAGTCTCCTAGACACACATGGTAGAAGGAAAAAAAACAACTCCTACAAGATCCCCTCTGACCTTCACATTTATGTCATGGCTCAAACATGCCCTCTTCCCAACATACCTTCACACACACACACAGAGAAAGAGAGTTGTAATTTAAATTTTAAACAAATATTTTCCTTCTATTTTAGTTTTGGGTCTAACAATGAAGATTGGCTGCCCAGATTTCCCAACACAGCAAAGCTTATATTAATTGTTGGAATATAAGTTTCTTAAGAAAGTTATGCATATTATGTATGCTGCTAAGCATGTGATGTGGGATTCCCCTCTGTATGTTGTGAATACCACTGGTTAATAAATTGTCTTAGGCCTGCACAGGGCAGAACAGAGGAAGGTTGAGAAAAACTAAACTGAATTCTGGGGGAAAGGAGGCGGAGTTGGGAGAAGCCATATAGCCACCAGGAACAGACATGCCAGAACCTTGCCGGTAAGCCACAGCCACGTGGCAATACACAGATTAATAGAAATGGGTTAAATTAAGATGTAAGAGTTAGCCAATTAGAAGCTAGAGCTAATGGTCCAAGCAGTGATTTAATTAATACAGTTTCTGCATGGTTATTTTGGGTTGAGCAGCAGGAACAAACACGGGGCCTCCTACTACAAGCATGCATGTGTGAGTGTGTGTGTACCTGTGTGTCTTTCTGTGTTGTATTTCAGAACTAGTAGAATTTCATGTGCCTAGAAAATATGACAAGACCACTCTCCTAAGATATATACTTGTCTATATATCTAGGGTCATTCTGTAAACAGCATTTCAAATCCATTTTAAAAAGTAGTTAAAATAAACATCTCTAAGGTTTTTTTGCAGCCTTCCCCACAAATCCTGAAATGTAGCTATTTTAAGTCATGTGTTTAAGTGAAGACACTTCAGACAACGTATTTTGCCCTTAGCCATGGGATTTATGAGACCAGTGGTGACTGAGAGCCTGTATGTCCCAAGAGTATTCAAACTACTTTGAAATAAGAGTGTTTCTTCCTCCCTGGTGGCAGTAAAGATTGGACACTGCCTGGAGCTAAGTTCATGAGTTTGTGAAGAATGCAGGTTTAAAGTGAAGGGGAAGAAAGCGAGCAGAGAGAAAAGCTGGATAAGTCAGAGAAGAGGGCATTGGAAGCAGGACCTGGGTCTTTTGAACTGGCTTTCAACTGCTTTTCAATTTGAAGTTTTCACTGAGTTTTGTTTAGTCAGTGTGCCGCATCTCTGAATCCTTTATAAAATCAGGACTTGGATTGAGTTATGCACAGGTACATGGCATGAGCAAACGCACAGGGAATAGGAGCCTCAAAAGGAAGGTTTTGAAGGTCTCTTGGGCAGTTTAGGAAAACGTTTAGGAATTTGCTAGGAAAAGAAATGACTTTAAGTAAAGGACCCAAACGAAAATGTCTCAAACTTTCCACATAGTGTCTTTGGAGCTTGTGAGAGACACACTGAGAACGAAAGCTGCTGTCAAACTAAAAGGAATGAAATCAGATTTCTGACTCATGGCTGCTGGTTTCTCAGTAGTCACGAGGCTCCTAGAGACAGCACAGGACTCCAGATGCAAATTTATAGGCTTTGGGATTTTTTTACAGAAATTTTAGAAAACATACATTAGTATTAATATTAATTATATTAAAATTAACCATGAGCTGACCATCCATTGCTGAAGATCCAGTAGCATACACAAGGCCCTGAAATTGGGATCAGGAAATCAATTACAGTGCAGCAAAACATCTCTGTTTAACCCAAGTTCATTGAAGTGTCTGTATGGTTAGAAGTATGCACATGACCCAACAATGTCTTTTTCTGGCTTGAACAAACCAATATCTAATGGTCTTCAGGTAAATGAGTGAATGTTCTGATTTAGAGAGATTGTAGTTATGAGCATGTATAGGTATACAATACACACACACACACATACACATGCACACACAGAGACACACACACACATACACACACACCAAAAGGGATGCAGAGATACAATGCATTCACTCAACAAAAGTTAAAAAACAATCCTGAAAGACAGGAAGATGGACCAAGTTAAAAAAATAGATCAAGCCGGGCGGTGGCGGCTCACGCCTTTAATCCCAGCACTCGGGAGGCAGAGGTAGGAGGATCTCTGTGAGTTTGAGACCAGCCTGGTCTACAAGGGCTAGTTCCAGGACAGGCTCCAAAACCACAGAGAAACTCTGTCTCGAAAAACCAAAAAAAAAAAAAAATAGATCATGACTTGCCTTAATTTTCTCTATTAGCTTTCCTCTCTTTTACCTTAAACTCAAATTCTCCACAAACTCAAGTGTCCACAAGGCTTGTTTTAATCATATCTTACTGGTGATGAAAGTGATCAAGTGTTGCCCTTGCAGTGTACCCAACTCCAGGGTCAATGATCTTAAGTTACAGTTGACACAGCTTCCTTTCTGTGGTAGCATTTTTTCCACTTAACTAATTTTGTCACCTTTGGGCAACTACACTCACAAACACTGTCATTTTCCTTGAGCACACATGCTGAGGTTACTTTAATTATGCTTATGTTTCCAATGAGGGGAAAGGTTTCAGAGAGATCACATCATGAAAAAACAGCAGAGTTGAGACCTCATTGTAGGTCTAACCACACACGCTCTGCCTTTTTATAGCTTGTTATGGTTGGCTGAGTTTTTTAAATTTAACCCAGACATAGTTAGGACCTTTGGCATCTGGTCTTCTCCACTCCCGTGAACACATTTTCATTCATAATCCAAAATGCTAACATAGCTACGGAAGTGAAGGTTTTAAGGGGTCACTTCTGTTTATTTGTTAGAAGAAAAACTAATTCCTCACTCCCAGATTCACTCTCCCTTGTCCTTTGATGCCAATGGGTTCAGCTGGGAGGAGGGAGGTGACTGATCCTCAGTACGTATGCTTCAGTTCACACAGCATCTCTACAGCATGTGGGTCAGCTAAGACTTCTCAGGTTCAAAGTGAGATTTTTCCTCTTTGTCCTTGACTCTCTGGTGCTCTTGGTGCAGTTGCTTCATGAGACATAGGTCACCTTTCTAATGAAAAGCAGGTAAGGAGAAATGAGGTCTTGAAGGTATTGAAGTAATGGCAGGTGTTAATATAGAAAATAAAGACCGTTAAATACTTTGGTATTTCAGTGCACATATTCTAGCTGAGGTGCATAGGAAAGTCTACCATTTACCCTTCCAGAACAAGTAGAGTATACTTTCCTCTGGTTTCACTGACCCTGAGATCCCTTTCTCCAGATCAACTACAATACATATATCAGCTATTGGCATTCTGATGTATAATTTTATTCATGCAATTTATCTGCCTAAAGTTTTCCACCTGTACCATATACATGTATATACATATACTGTATCTGTATATTTTGCAATTCAGAAGAATACCTACAGACACAAATAACATCTGCATGTTCTTACCAACAGAGCACACCATAACTGTTCTGTGTTAGGCAAACGCCTCTCACAACACTTAATTCAGGGTCCTCCTTGCTGGAATTGTTTGGTAAACAGGTTGATGGAGTTACGATGGTATTATTGAACTGTATTCAGTTCCGTACTGTGGGTTTATTGACCAATGATAAGTAAGTGGTCTACGATCTAACTTTCACCTTAGTTAAATGAAAGGGATTCAATCACAGTTTGTAGAAAATCTAAGTTTTCAGCTGTTCATTCTTTAAGTTTTAATTTTACGTTATAGTAACACACAAGACTAAATACTGTGTGTTTAAGATCTGAGCATAAACTTCGTGACTACAGAGTGAAGTTAGAAAAACCAAAAAAAAAAAAAAACAGAGTGAAGTTAAGAGGTCAACGTTTTGAAAGTGTCACATGCGATTTTGTCTCATTCATATACACATTTTAAAATGTGAGTTATAAAGTACTGGAATTACAGGTAGTTTCAATAATTTTAGTAGTATTAGAGTTACTTTAGTGCACTAAAAAGCTTTTTTCCATTAAGATTCATAACAAGGTGCATATTTATACATTAAATATTATATAAGCCATTCTTGGAACTGTGCAAGTTTTATGCATATATATTCTACTATTGAGCCCGCATCACATGGAACGCCCAATCAAGACCAACACAGAGCTAGTATCTGATGCAAACATACTGGAGCTTATTGAATTTAAGCCAGCTTAGACAGTCATTCAGCACACTGATGCAACAGATGGAGGAAAATGGCCCAGATCCCTCAGGGTATGGGGTTTCTAAAGGGAAAAAAAATCAGAGTGGCTCAAGTCTTGGCATTTCAGGATTGGGTATGGGCATACAAACTTCGAATTCATTGTTTAGGGTATAGGGGAATTTTAAAACAGCTACTGTCAGCAGACAAGAATTTCAAAACAGTGGGTAATCAGATACCTACAAGGACATTCGAAGCAAGCATATGTAAACAGATGCTGTTTGGACACCTTAGTGGGGTCAATTTGACCATGTTCTTCGAAGTGTTTATGACTTTGCTGGTCTGTATTCACCCCTTTCAAAGACAAATATCACATGTACTTACTCATGATTGGCTTTTAGATATAAAACAAAGAATAACCAGCCTACAATTCACAATCCCAGAGAACCTAGACAACAAAGAGAGCCCTAAGAGAGAGATACATGGATCCAATCTACCTGGGAAGTAGAAAAAGGCAAAATCTCCTGAGTAAGTTGGGAGCATGGGGATCATGAGATAGGGTAAAAGGGGAGGGGGAAGAGAGGGGAGCAGAGAAAAATATATAGCTCAATAAAAACAATAAAAAGGCCCTATCTGAAATGAAGTTCTTTCTCAAAATGGAGTTTGTTCTGCTCCTTCACTATTTTTCAGAAACTCAGAAGAATGAGGTACCTAAATACAGAGTCTGCATGTTAGAACAATCAGGAAACAGATGTGGCCTGACTAGATGCAGATGCAACACAATTATCAGTTGCCCTTTGGCTGAGCCCTTTAATGCTTTCCCAACCTCTACTGTGGCAGGCTCTTTTCAACCATGCCAGGACATGTTGCTAAAACTCCTTCCCAGACGAATATGGAAACAGCTTCTGTCCCTTGTCCTATGGTGCCAACAACAAATCAGTGTCCAAGTTAGTATTTTACCAAAGTTCACACTGGGAAACCAATGATTTAATTAGGCTCACTTAAAAAGCATAAGTGAGGGGTTACTTACAAGAGTATAGGTGTTCTCCATTTCACAAAAGGACACAGTGGAAAAGTCTTTACATAACCAGCATTTCTATAACCACAAATATAGAGTCTCTTTCCCATGGTCTTCCTTAGATTATAAAGCTTATAGCTTCTCACTGAGGCAACGAGCAATTAGGGCAGAATATTGTATATGCAAGTGGCATGCAGTGTCCGGATACTCCAGTGAGTGTCCTATGACCCTGTCAACCCATCTTGTTATATATTGATGCTGGAGGTCAACAAGGCCAGCTGGGATGGTCTTTTGCAAGTGCACACAGTTGAAATTCCAAAGATGCAGGTTGTTCTACTGGATGACAGTCATGTACAACATCCCATTATGGAAAGTCGTTGCTATTTTTTTTTATGCTGAATTTGAGAAGGAATATGAAATGTAGTCTTGTTGGAGTGAGTACAGTCTTGTTGGAGGAAGTGTGTTACTAGGGGCATGCTCTGAGGTCTCAAATGCCCATGCCAAACCCAGTCTCTCTCTGCTTACAGATCAGGATGTAGTTCTCAGTTGTTCCAGTGCCATGCTCTCTGCCATGATGGTAATGGACTGACCCTCTGAAACAGAAATCAATCCCCCAATTAAATGCTTTCTTTTCTAAGAGTTGCCATGGTCATGACATCTCTTCACAGCACTAGAACAGTGACTAAGACAGGCAATCAGAGAAGCATAAAGGCTAAAAGCGTGATGTCAAGGCCAGGCAGTCAAGATTTAATGGCTAACTAGATACTTAACAGTGTAACCTTAGTTATTTAAAATGTCTATTTCTTAATTTTAATTATCAGTAGTGTTAACAATACTACTGTAAAGGGTATTTATGAAGCATCAATTTATGTAAAATGCCTGAGAACTCCTGACAGGCAGATAGAGACAGGTGCCAGAAGCAGACAGCAGGGAAGGAAAGGAGGAAGGGTAGAATGGGGAGGGGGAAATAGTTAAACCCTGGTCTGGAAACAAAAACTAGGTCACTACAAAACTGAATTGTTTTGTTCTGGGTTTTCCAGAGAAACAAAAGTAATAGACTATGTAAAAAATACAGAAGGAGGATTATGTGAATTGATTCACTAGATGGCAGAGGATAAGAATTCCTGTGTTATTACACCTGCCAGTTAGAGACTCAAAAAGCCATGGGTGTGGTTCAGCACAAGTTCAAAGGCTTGAGAACAAGAGGACATGATGACTTGAGATCAGTGGTACCTGGTAGTCTAGAGTCCAAAGAATAGAAAACTAGGCACTCACATGATGTGGGATTCCCCCTCTGTATGCTGTGAATACTACTGGTTGATAAAGAAACTGTCTTGGCCTGATAGGGTAGAGTAGAGCTAGGTGGGGAAAACTAAAGTGAATGATGGGAAAAGAGAGGCGGAGTCAGAGAGAAGCCATGTAGCCCCACTGGAGACAGACACCAGAACTTTACCTGGTAAGCCACAGCCAAGTGGCGATACACAGATTAGTAAAAATGGGTTAAGATACAAGAGTTAGCCAGAAATACGCTTAAGCTATTGGCCAAACAATATTGCAAATAATATGGTTTCTGGGTGATTATTTTGGGGCTGAGCAGCTGGGAACTAACTAGCAGCCTTCTTACAACAAATTGGCATGCCAATGTGGGTAACTATACCCACATAAAATCCTGAGAAAGCTTAAAAAAGAATTCTAGATACAAAAGAACAGAGTTAAGCATGGCTTTTGGTAGCCACAATTTCTTTTTCTAGATGGGCTTGTGGCAAGCAAGGTGCTGCAGGGCGCAGTAAAAACTGCACAGCTTCTTTAAAAAAGTGGCTTCCTGGTTCCCCAGCACAAATAGCTCCCATTCTTTCACAAGGACTGGCTAAGGAGCATTTAAATGGAGTTTGTGACCCAAAATGGGGCAATGTACATGGCTCTCAGAGGAGCGAACCGCTACTACCATGCTGGACTGGGTTGAGCAAGTAGGCAGGCCTGTATTTGCTATTATAACTGTAATTCTTGCTTGATACCTGTTTTGTTGTTAAATTTTTCAACTCAAGGAGAATATAGGATTCACCTTTATAGATGAAGTGATCCTGGGCCCCTTTTTTTACTGATGTCATGCTAACATCCCTTTCTGAAGCATCCTCACAGATACATTTAGAAATATTTTATCAGCTATCTGGACTTGCTTTAGTTAAGTCAAGTTGATACATAAACTTTTCATCACAAAAAAAGGCAATGAAGAACGAAAAGGGAGTGGATATCTGTGGTGTGATTACTGTGATTTGGGCTTTATAGGGCATGAACAGCTAAAATAGAAGATGTTCTGGTGGGGGGGGGTTAGACCACCTTATAGGAGACTGAGGCAAAGAAAAGAAAAACTATAAATTATTGCATGATGACCATGTACACACAGCCTTTAAGTAAATTAGTCTCCAATGAGGCTAGAACACCAGCTGCATAAAAGAGATGTGGAAGCCAGGTGGTGGTGGTGCACGCCTTTAATCCCAGCAGAGGCAGGCGGATCTCTGTGAGTTCGAGGTCAACCTGTTCTACAAGAGCTAGTTCCAGGACAGGCTCCAAAGCTACAGAGAAAGCCTGTCTTGAAAAAACAAACAAAACAAAACAAAAAGCAAAACCAAAAAAACAATGTGGAAATTGAGGTATAGAAATACTGTATATTCTGAGTTCTTAAAAATTAAAGAGGGTGTATATCTTAATTGGGACCTTGGAATAATAATAAGACCTTACAATCCTGTACCTCATGTCTACCCAAAAAATATGCTTTTAATCAGTCATTGAGAAATGAATTAATTCTTTCCTACATAATCTAAAAATTTAAGGGTTTTACATTATCTATTTATTTGGTGTGTGTGTGTGTGTGTGTGTGAGCATGTGTGTCAAAGAGTGCATGTGGAGATCAGATGACAGTTTGGAAGGGTTGGGTCTCTCCTATCACATGGATTTACAGCAGTCACACTCAGGTTCCCAGGCTAGCACTTTTGCCTACTGAGCCTTCTGTCCCACTCCTCAAGCCATCTAGTCTCCTTTTAAGAGGAAGGTGATGATGACAGTAGTCAACCCTGAGCTTACTTATTGTGCTACTCATTATTTATAAACACTCATTGTGCTGCCAAATGCTCTTACAAACATTGTTCTTGCAGTATCTCTTTTAGTTTTGCCAGGAATCCTATGTGGTTGGTTATTTGATATCATGACCTCTCTTTTACAGATAAAGGAACTGAGACATAGAGAACTTTAGAAATTTTCCTGAGCTTATAAGAATAATAACAGCAGAGCTGAGGTTTGACTCCAAATAACTAGAGCAACACTAATGGTCTTTACCAACACACTCTTCTGTTTTCCATGGAACATTGGAACATCAGTCATAAGGTCAGGCTTTTGAGATTCTGTTGTGCATTAGAACATGCTCCCATATTTAATTATCCCCATACTTTGATGTAGGAAGACCATTGGCTGTGAGACTTTAGAAAATTGGAACAGAAAGTAGATTATTTGAGCAGGGAAAGTAAAGGATCCATGAAAAGAACATGCTGCAATTAAGTTGGAATTTACAAAATGTTCTTGAGCAGACATGGGTCAAATTTTCTTAGAAAGGGAGCAGACGATAGTTTGGGCATTTGGGGATATACCTTCTGTTATAACTAGTAACCTCTGCACTTATAGGGTGTATACTATAACCTTTGTTTGCAAGTGCAATTACTTAGTGGGGTTCTCCCTAGTACACAGTTTCCACACTTCTCTTACAATCTTTACATGACCAAAATGACTTTAATTTTCTGGAGGTGAGGCAATGCAATTCACACGATAAAAGAAACTGCTCTTTAGTTTCTAATAAAGGTGACATTGGAGAAACTTACAGAATTGTTGAACTATAGAAGGACCACGGAAAACTGAATATGCCAACAACTTCTTTGGGGAAGGGCAAGCCATCTAAAGTGATGTAGATTCTCTGGTCTATGTTCCAAAACACAAGTAAGACATGAGTTATCACAGGCAGCCAGAATACACGGGAGGGGACCGTAAATTCATGAAAATAAGTTAAAGGTTATTTCCTGAAAGATGTCTTCTGAGGTGAGGTGTCAGATCGACATCACAGATTATGTCCTCTGTTGTCCCTTTCACCATGCCTCATCCCATAACCAGGCAACTGGACCGTCTCTGTGATGAAAACTTATGGCCATCTCATCTCGAGTGATATATTGCATCCACATGTGAGCCCAGTGATTTAATCTTAGTTAGTGCTGTCTGGAGCCTTGTCAGATGGGTTAGCAATTGGTCATGGATTTCAAAGCACTGCTATTAAATCCCCTGGAAATTAACATGTTAAATCCATAATCATACTTTATTGCCTGTATAATCCTGGGTTAACTGAAAACTAAGCTGATTCATTTTTCACGTGTTCACCAAAGTGAAGTCATATTTTTCCCTTAACTAGTAATTAACCTTTATGGCTTTATTAACTGCTTTATTAAATTTAAATGAAATGTTTATTGGGAAGAGTTCATGGTAAGTATAAACTATGGTGACAGTGTGGCCCTGGTAATGTCCTGTTTTCTCGGAACTTCTCTATTAAAATGGTTTGAACCACACAGAGTTCATTTTTTATCTTAAGGTACCAGTGCTTGTAATGAATGTGGGATATAATAATAAAAAGAGGAACAGCTTTGGAGGCAGGAAGACTTGTGTTCAAATTTGTATCTAATTACTTACTGGTTTATTGGCTATGTGACCTTGGGCAAGCTACCCCATATCTCTGAGCTTCAATTTTATATATATATATATATATATATATATATATATATATATATATAATTTATGGACAATAATGAGTGTATTCAGTCAGTTGGTGATAAAGGAAGTGAAGGAATTGAATTTGAAGGTATCAGAGGTAGTTGGTTCATAAGAGGTAATATTTTGCTTGTCTTTTTCAGTTGAAACAGGGAGACTTTCCTTCTCCACTCACCTAAAAGAGAAAATTTGAGACCACAGGAACAATACTTTTTCCAATCCCTCCCCATCATCCTAGCCCAATGGACTAACTGAGAGAATCTGGGACATAGACTGCTAATGGACTTCACTAAGAACTTGGACACTGTCACTAGCCTAAATAGTCACTTTGTCCATTTTAAGTAAATGTGAAGATTGGGACAGAGATAATGCTATGGAAACACAGCTTTGAACGCAGAGGTTTGCATAAAACATATGAGCTGTAGACATTGGCTTGTTAAGCAGAGAGTGGGTTGAACACCATTTCTCCTGGGCTCTTAGCAGAGAACACTTGTTCAAACCATAGTACAAAGCTACACGTGCTTCCCTGAAGCTGACAGTCTGAAGGAGTATTTGGTAGTCTATCTAGGTATAAAGTTCCAACCCTCTGTTGGCATAGATGAGGTCATGTGAATTAGTTAAATCCCTAATAGAATGCACGCAGGTGTGATGCTTGTAGTGCCTTCCAGAAATCTTCCCAAGCAAGGCTCCATTGTCCTTAATCTTCTCTATCCTTTTGTGTGTCTGGAAAATGGTAACAATGAATGATATTCTTGGATAAAGAAATAGAAGCTATGTTTTAAGGACAGCAAAAACAGTCCATCAACTGGGATGGAACAAAGCCACCAACATTACCCACAGGCTCCTTACTGCTAGGAAACAGAACAGCGGAGATTAAACTCTATCATACTGAAGTGTGTTGTATTTTGTTCTTTTGGCTCCTATGTTGGTCTAGTTTGTTTACTAGCTAATATGGAAACTTTGAAATTAAAGTTGGGGGAATATTATGATGATAGATTCTGATTTCTGGTATCACAAATAATGTTGCATGGGACCTCACATATAAAGATAATGAAGGGCAGAGAGAAGTGTATGTAATGCTTTGCAACACTGCCCACATCTAAGAAGAATGCATCAAAGAGGAAATGGAGGTTAATGAATGGTAGGAGATGGTAGATGTCCAAAAAACTAGGCTACGTAGTGATTGTGTCCTTTTGGGGTAGCACACAGGGCATTCATCCTGTAACTCCTATCACTCTCAAGGGAGAGAAATGTTACAGTTGTGACATGCATAGGTAGGAGATGGAGAAATGGCTCAGCATGCAACTGTACTTGCTGCTCTTGCTTAGGACCCAGATTTGATTCCTGGTACCCAGGTGGCTCACATCTACTCCTAGGACGAAGCAATACCCGCAAGCCTTAGCTCACTCATCTCTATGACTAAGGAGTCCTGTGTATTGAGATGGCAGTGGCTGTTTAGCTACATGTCAGGGCAGACCCACAAGATCCAGTGACCCCGTGCCTGTCTCGTTTAGATGGCAGGGCTTCATTTGTCATTTCGCAAATGATGCCTTTTACACCTTACTAGTTTCATTGGGTCAATGTTAGTAACAAATGACTGTCTCCTTCAAAACTAACCAGTGATAATTCCCAAAGACTTTTACTTTCTAAGGATTAATGTAAACTCCAAGTGCACTTGCAATCCAGGGGAAGTCACCCCAAAGGACATGTCTACTTTCTGGAGTCCTCAGTCCTGTTCTATGTACAAAATTACCAACTCTATAACATCTGCATGTTCAGATGTAAGTTAGGCATTTTAACACATGTGACTCTAGTTAGCTCTCCATTGCGCCAAGGACAAACTTTCATGCTATCTTATAAATCAGGAGGCAGAAACTTAGGTCTGATGGTCGTTCTTTATTGTTAGACTCTATGGATCTGGAATCAACAACGAGACAGGAGACTATTGCCTGGACTCATTAACCAAGAAGGGAAGATTGTTTTCCAAAGTGGCAACACCTGCTGATGGAGGCCCAGATACAGAGAGTGCCTAATGAAAAGCACGGCTACTTCTGCTTGCCTGATTTGGTCCTTGCTGGTGAGTGCATCTACTCAATTGCTGCTACTGCCATCCTACACTGGTATCACGATTCAGTTTCACTGGTCTTCCAATGTGGACTGAAGACCAGTGTCCTCCAGGTCTCCAGGATCATGGACTGAACAGTTACTGTCCCCTCTCCAACATAGAGACGGCCCACATCCTGTAAGACAATCTACCAAATTCCTTTTGGGATATATATTAACTATATTAGTTCTATTCCTCTGGAGAAACTGGATGAATACATGAGTGATTGCATAAAATTTTCCAAGAATCACAGAAACTGAACAAAGGGTAGAGCTGGGATTCTCACCAAAATCTGCACTGTCCACTACTCAACATAGTCTCAGCTGTGTCTTCTGTGGTTGACTGTCTCTCTCAGGATACAGTAGGAAGAATCATGGTCATCTGATCATGAGTATCTGTTATCTGCCTCTATTCGTGTGCATACAAATTTCAATGGACATGCTAAAAAATGCAGCTTCAATATATTTGTACCTACCTTGCACTGATGTCTGCCTTTGTGGTAGTCTCATGTCTCTCTGGCCTCATTTTGGCTATATGAAATGTGTGTGTGTGTTTACTCTAGACATTGACTGCACAATAGTTCATTGCCATTATCACCTCTAACTCAGATAATGAATCAAACTCCAGGTCACGTAGCACATCTCTATACAGACTTGTATTTCTGGTCTCTTTCCTTTCTTACTCTACCAGGTCAAGATTTTCAGGTGTCCTTTTTTTTGTCCATTATGCTTCCATGACTTGTTATGACCTACAGATTAATTTTTGGTCTCCCAGTATTGCTTCTTTGTATATCACCTGCAAGCATAAACCATGGTACTTTGCATGTGTATGTTTTGAAGATTTTAACCATCATGAGAATCTAGTTCATATAAAGATAAAATGAAACAGAGGTCTACAAAGCCTGCCATTGTTATTGCTCTTAACTCCAGAAAGGCGAAGAACATTTACCTCAGTTCTCCAAATGAATTCATGACTCCCCGCCATCAGTATAAGAAACTCCAAACTTCTAGTTAAGATTCTTTAGCTCTGTACATGTTTGACTCATGGGCTGTTTGATATCAGCCTCTGAGATTTGTCTTTGTTTGTCTTGTATTCTAGCTTGGGAATATGCCAGCGAATGCTCGCTTCCACTTATACCTCTTATGTACTTGTTATTGTTGCTTTTGAGTGAACTGATGAATGAACTCACATTGGATGAATGCAATTGCCCACAACTTAGCTCCTACTTGACATCCCCTATGAAGCACTGTGAACTCTCGAGCATTGCAAATGTCTCCTTCTATTATACTCGCCTGCCAGTACACTGTGTTCTCTCTCCCTCCCCCTCTCTTCTTTGTTGGTATAGGAATCCAGGGCCTTGCAAATGTTAGTCACCATTTTGCCACTGAAAGTTCATCCCCAGCCTCTATATTGAGTCTTTCAAGCCTCATCTCTTTGCATTTTAATCATATTCTTTGCCTGTGCTTCCTTCATAGTGGCATGGACCGGATTGTTTATGCAGGTGTTCCCTTGACACTTCCTCTAAGTACCTGGATTTTAAGAAGAATCTAACACCTTGAAGAATGCCTAAACAAATAGGCACATAAATAAATGAATTGATAAGCTCCTGATAAAGGTGGTTAATTGTCATGACCATGTGCTACACATTCCAAAGCCAGGAAGGTAAACAGCAATTGTAAACCCTGTACTTATATCTCTATTCACATCACATTTTATGCTAGTTTTTTTTTCTAACCAAAGGATGTATAAGAATTGGTCTTTTCCATCAAGAGGAGACAGTATGTCAGTCTGATGCAAGTCTTGTAGCTAAGCAGCATGCTTCACAAAGCAATTGCCTGTCAACTTGTGACACATTATGGCAGGCGTCACAGCAAGCAGCTCCCTTTGGTACAGAGAAGCATAAATGAAGGAGTGGGGGGGACATCTAGACAGATGCAGACAGCACAGCTGGTAGCCAGGAGGGGAGGAGAACATGAGCCTTTCATGTCTCAGACATAGCATCCACTTGTCTTGCAGTAGAAGGAAGGTGTCAGAGCAGCCTGCCTCCTCCACTATTTCAGGTGCTTCTGGGGTGGGTTGGGGGCATTTACTCATTTTCCTTTACTTTGAAACAAGCAGCCAATGTATACCTAGAGATAATTTTGGTAATAAGACCATCAATGACAATTTCAACATTTTCTGTTCAGAAGAGAAAAAAATGGGTGAATGGGAGGGAAAAGATGACAGACATTCTCTGATCTATAAAGAGTAATTTTGTTTAGAGAGGACTCTCTTGCTTTCTTCTTCCCTGTTATCAGATAATATGGTACTCATGTCTGGAAAGTAACTGTCCCATTAACTGATATTAATAGTCATATCTACATCTAGTTCTCTGAGAGATTAAGATATGGATCTTGTTTTCAATGAGAGTGAACTTGATAAGTAAGCATTCAAGTTAGTCAATGACCACTCCCTGACAAACATCTTTTAGAGAAGAAACCACAAAGGGACAGGCATTTAAGACCATCTTAGGAGCCTCTCATGGGACTCACAGTTAAGTTAAAGCATTCGGTGAGAGACAGGATGGGAGCTGAGTTAGAAAAAGGAAATTCATAGCTCATAGGATTGAAAGAACTAAGGAGACTTTTGGGCCAAGCAGACAATAACATAGGGAGGGGTGTGGTAATTGGGGATTGCACTCCATCATGAATAGCATACTCACAAGTCGAGAACGGGGATGTTAATGAAAGAGTTTGTATTAGAGAAGATTGTAACAGACTTTGTGGGCAACACTGAGGTGCTGGGCTTTCAAGTAAGGCTTCAGAGGAGTAGCTGAGGGCCCATTCAAAGGTTCCAGTCAAGGTGTCTAGGAAGAGCTGAGAAGGCAGAACAATAGGTCCCCCATCCCATATGGAGTACACAGGGTTTCTGTGCTGCCTATTCCAAACCCTTTCACTCAAGTCACTCTGCTTCACACTCCACTTCATTCTCTGCTTCACACTCCACTTCGTTCTCTGCTTCACACTCCACTTCACTATCCGCTTCACTCTCCACACTCTGCTTCACTCTCCACTTCACACTCTGCTTCACTCTCCACTTCACACTCTGCTTCACACTCCACTCTCTGCTTCTCACTCTGCTTCACATTCTACTTCACACTTGCTTCACACTCCACTTCACATTCCACTTCACTCTTCCCTTTGCACTCTGCTTCACACTCGCTTGACACTACGCTTCACACTCCTCTTGACACTTTGCTTCGCACTCCGCTTCACACTTGCTTCACACTTTGCTTCACACTCCGCTTCACTCTGCTCTGCTTCACACTCTGCTTCATACTCCACCTTTGAAACCTTCAGTGTGAGATTAACTGTATCTATTCTTCAAAGAGTTTTGTGACTATCCAATTACATTAAATGCAAGAAACATTAACATGTCCTATATAACATATTGTCATACAACATACTTAGTGTTCACCAAACTTGTGGATAGATTTTTTTTATCATATTTAGAACACCACACTGGCAATCCATGGGTGGAAGGTTTGTGGTGATGGAAACATTTTAGATATTTATTACCTAATACTGTGGCCTTTAGCCACATGTAGATGCTTTAAATGGGCTACAAGGACAGAACTGAATTATCTATTCTGTTTTACTTGACTTAGGTTTAGATAACTGCACTTGGCAAGTGTCTAGAATATCTGACAACAAAGTTATATTTTTCAAAGATCCTTGAATTTGAAATATTCAAATATTTATTATTCATGTCCATTATATAATGGCATTACTTTTTTTTTTATTCTAGAAATATAAACCCACAAGCTGATGATCTCCACTTTCACCTCCTACAAAACACTGCAGCACTTGGTGTTATTCCCTATTTGCCCCGACATTCCCATGGAGAAAGGTTTAAAAAAATGGGAATAATTTTGTTCTTCGCATATTTGCTTACATGTCATAAAATTGACTCACTGTAAAATTAAGAATAAGATTACATGACAGCACACACATGCTAACTTATTCAACAAAGATCACATATTTTAGAAAAATAACATTTATTTTGGAAAGATAATTCAAAATTATAACACTTTATCCCACAAATGCCAGATGATATGTGATATTTATCTCCTCTCTGAATGTTTCTTATATTCATAATTGTTTTAAAGGCTCAGATATTAATTTTATATTTTACTTTCATTTCAAAAGTAAAACTACATTAGCTGAAAAGACTATGGGAAATGGAATAAAGAGAACACACAGAAATACAGCTTCTGCTTTTGTCTCCATTTAGGATATTGAATTCTGTCTTTTTAAGTAGAAGACTGCACCCATTTTGATGTGAATCTGGAGAGAAAATTGAAACAGAAATTCTAACATCCATCCACTCCCCTTACCAAGTGAGATGGACAGCCCTGCCAAACCTTGCTAACAACTGAGCATCCTTAACAGGCTGTCTCCATTATCTGCTGTTTGGAGAAACTGAACTGGGAATCTTTGATTTATGAGCATGGGTTCTGGTAAACAACACGTGAATAGGATACTTGGTTAACCATCAGCTTGGTAAACCACAAATCCTTCAGAACTCCTGACCTCTGGAGTAGCAAGCATGTGCCCTCTGCAGAAAGGAAGACCCATGATGCAGCCTCAGCACCTTAGACCTCTCCTAGCCTTACCTGAGCCTCTGAAATGCCCACATCAGTAACATTGTTAGTAATGTCTGATACCCTTGAACACCTCTGATTTGTGGGTCTTATATGACAGTCCAAATCACACATCAGCTGAAAGTTTATGCAGACCTGCTTGCTTGGCAGCTCAGTGTATGCACATGTAGGCAGAGCAGTAATTTCTACTGTTTCATAGGCATGTCTCCATTTCTTTTATAACCTCCATGGTGGATAAATATTCAAAATAACACCATTAATTGACTTTTGTTCATTCTTTGTCTTCATGAAATAACTTGAGATGCTACCCTTAAATGTGTGCAACACACTTTATGAATTACATTTTATGTAATACATCTGTATGTGTAGTGATATTTTATTTGTATTTTAATAAATAAAGCTGGCCTGAAGTTCAGAGAGGAAAACAGCTACACTGATCAGTCTTACAGACCAGGCAGCAGTGACACGCACCTTTTATCCCATTAGCCACGCTAGGTTGCCATAGAAACCAGGCAGTACTAATGCACACCTTTAATCCAAGCCCTATGGAGGAATATAAGATGGGAGGAGACAGCTTCAGACACAGTCTCATTCTGAGATTCCTGGAGTCAGGATCGCCATTTGGGACTGAGGTAGAGGTAAGAGCCAGGGGCTGGATGTTTTGCTTTTCTGATCATCAGACTGAACCCCAATTTCTCTCTCTGGGTTTTTATGAATTGTGTTACATTTATGTGTTCCTCCTCACACACATTCAGTTTCCCAAGGCCAAGGAAGTATGCCTAATTCAGCAGTCTTCAAGAACAAGTACGCTTGTTTGCCGATCTGTTTCATCTCTTAGCTTCTATTCCAGCCTCTGATGCTACCTACCAGCAGAGGAGACTCTACTCACTCTCAGGTTCATCCTCTGACCCTTTATTCAGATTCTCTTAGCTTTTCCAAGCAATTTCACTCAGTCAATTTAGGAATTGAACTCGGTTCTATATTCTTTTTTAGAACCTTCCTCTTCCCAAAGTGCCACGTACAATACAGAAGACTTAATGGTAAAAAGAAAGGGAATAGTTAGTGGTCGTTCCTTAAACTTTACCGTCTACACTGAAGCTTCTTCCACAGCTGTGTATTTCCCCACCCCCATCCCCACTTCCCCCACCACTCTCACCTTCACGGGCGTCTGCTAGATCATTCTGGAATTTCTTTGCATCCATCCCCAGGTCAGTGTACCATCATCCTAGCCCTGAGGATATTTTTGGAACTTCTGCTTCTCACAACAATTTCCAACTCAAGAATGACAGGTTCTCACACCTCAGAGACAGAGTTCAGATGATTTCTGTGAAGAACAGAAAGTACTTGGATGTTTGCTCAATTTCTGTCCCACACACTTAGTAGCCTCTGAAACTTCCCTCAAATCATGCACTTAAATAAATGTTTCCGCTGCTATCACGCCATCTTTTGGAGCCTCATGAGACTTCTCTGTGCTGTGGCCACCATTTGAAAAAATGACATATTACGCGTAGAATTCTTTTTGGGGGTTGCTATTTCTTACCCATTCTTTTAAAAAAAATGTTCTTTGAGAATTTCACATATAATGTATTGTGATCATATCCATTCCTGTATACCTCACTGGCTTCCCCAGGAACATTTAGGCACAGCTTCAGAACATGAGATTTCACACCCTAGGAACTTCCTCAGCAGCGATTTTTATCGTTTCCTGCCACAACTTCTTGAATTCCCTCTTGCTGGTTAAACTCCACCCCCAGGACAGAAACTCAAGTCTTCATTATAAGCAGTCCTGTTCCAAGCCAGCTAATCTTTTATTCTTCTAAATCAAGGCCAACCTTTGAAAATTCAACTCAAGAAAGAATATGATCTCATTTTCAAAGAAAGAAAATAGTAGATTAGTAGAATTTACCTCTCCATGTAATACGACAGAACCTATTGGACCTAATTAGCAGTGACTCCACAATTAGTAGAGTTTTACCTTGAATAAAAAAATCCAAAAATTTAACAATAAATCTAAAAACCTTTCTTTTTTTTTTTTTAAAAAAAATTCTGCCTAGAATTCTAACATTTCTCTTAGCGAAATGAAGTGAAGTGATGAGGTAAGAGAGGCCAGTCACGGAATTAACAGGACCAACAGGTCCACAGTATTTTTGGAGCAGCTAAAGGGGAACCGTCCTTTCACGTCTGTAAGCCGGTTTGTGTTCTTAATGTCTCAAACAGCTTGGACATCGAGAAGAGTCGATGTAAACAGGCATGAAGACTGGTGAGCATTTGGGCTCCTATTTAGTAATTTCCTGTCTCAACAATTCCTTGAGATAAGCAAGGAAGGTGATATGTTATCACATGGTATATCTAAAGGTTGCCTGTGTAGTTCTCAGCCTTCAACACCCAGCAACTCTTTGTGCCTTGTGTCCAAATATTCTCTCTTCTCTAAAACACTAACATACAAACTCTTTTCCAGGATGTGCAGTAGCACGAATTCTAATTGGTCTTCATAATAAAAAGCCAGAGTCAGATTATTAGAGGGTGAAGGCTGAAAGATCAGAGAAATAGAGCAGCCAGCCACTAGTTCTTACCTCTATGAAATCCTCAGACCCAATGGGGTATCCTGTCTCTGCAAGTCCTCAGACTGAATGCCATCTCTACAAAACCTAAGACTGAATCCCGAGTTCCTGTCTCCTCCTGCCTTATATTCCCCTCTCTGTCCAGCCATATCACTTCCCATCTCCACTTCTCTAGTGCTGGGATTGAAGGTGTGAGCCACTACCACTCGGCTCTATTTCTGTTTTAGACTAATTCGATCTCACGCAGCCCTTGGTGGCCTTGAACTCACAGAGATCAGCCTATTTCTGTCTTTCAAGTGCTGAGATTAAAGATGTGTGCCACCACTGCCTGGCCCCATGGCTAACTAGAGTGGCTAGCTAGCTCTGCTCTCTGAACTTCAAGCAAGCTTAATTTGTTAGAGCCCAAACAAGATATCACCACAATGCATGTGGGAAGCTATACTTTAGTTTTGATCAGTTATCACATACTTGTACATACATATATGTATGTACAAGAATTAATGAAAGCATATACATTTTTGTTAATTGATCTGTGTCCCCATAGCCTCCATTTTTTCTTGTTCTTTTACTCTACAATAAAGAAATCCTGGTCACCTATAAATTGGTTTTATGATCCACCAGTGGAAGGTGAAAAGGGCAGAACTGAAATGTCACATTTTCTGTTTCCCATCTCCCAAGACAGAGCTCCAGAGCCAACGTCACCACAGGAAAATAGTGAAAACATAGGCTGTGCCTTGCTTTGTGTGTTTTATCTCAACCCCTAAGTCTTGATAATCACAAGGCAAACAATCCCGTCATGTTTCTTGCTAAGCCTTGATTCACACACTGGGAATTTGTAGAGTGTGCCTTCTGTTACCGCCTTATAGTTCTGATGGGCCTGGCTTTATCTGCCTCCTTACGTCAAACTTAAGGAGTCTAACTCAAGGATAATAGATAATTCTGCTCACTGCCTCCAGAACCTCTCAAAATCTCCAAATTGGGAACCTAGGCCAGGTGAAATGGGTGAATCAAAATACCTGGGAAGAACCTAAGCTGGTTCTATTGAGAGCTCCTCAGAGAATGAGTGCACTGAGGGATTCAAATGTGTGGTTCCTGCAGTACAAGCTGAGAAATTAAGACTGTAATGGTGTCTACCTGCAACCCCATCATGATAGTCTTTAAAGATGAATTCTCAGAAGAGAGCTACACATAAAATTCTTCCAGAGGTGTGGTCTGTGCTTTAGTCAGTAATTTAGTGAAGATTTTTATTTAAAGCTTTTGTAGATTTTTTTCTATTTTGTGAACATTTGAATTTTTCCATCCTTTCCCCAGATATTTCTTCATAAGGCAATAAATATGCTGAGATAATCAGATCATACATCTATCCTTTGAAATGGAAATGAGAAGATGCCCCAGAGGTAAATGATGGGTGCTATGCATTTCTGTAGAATACAGAGTTCTAAAGACCACATTGTGATTTTCTTCTCCTTCACTGAACTATGCCAAAAAAAAAAAAAAAAACCCACAATGGGGTCAAGTTTAAGTATCAGCTATTTACCTTTTCCTAATAATGCTTATTGAGAAACAAACAAACAAAAAAAAACACCCACCAAGACAGAATTTCATTTTAACTAGAGTGACATGGAATCCAAAGACAGAAGCTTGACTGACATAGAGTATCAGTAAGAACATCCCAGGCTCATGAGGGAAAGAAGGAAGGAAGTGTGTTTGGGTAACAGTAGCAAAGTGCCTTGAATTTGGAGATGGGACTGTAGTAAGGTTGGTAGACCACTTGCCTGGCAACGGGAAGGGCCTAGGTTCGATACCAGAATCATGCAAAACCAAGAATGATAGAAGACATCTGTTATCCCAGCACTTGAGACATGAATGCAGGCAGATGTAAAGCTTGTTTGTCCTGGCTACATGAAATCTTATCCCAAATATAAGATAAAGAATTGAAAATGGATATAAAGTAGCTCTGTCTACTCTTTTGGAAATCCCCCCCACAAAAAAAAAAAAGAAAAGACAGATACATTGTTCATGTGTAATAGATAATGTAAGAAAGATTTAGAATGCTAAAACTACATTCTACCAAAATACTGGAATAATATCTTAAAAATATAATGTCTTATGTGACAGAAAATGGCTGACAAAAATATTCTAAAATGTTATACATGAATTATCCTGGGGAGTTGACATAACTATGCCATTTTCTTTTCGCATACGTAATTTTCTCTATTGTCTACAATGTATGTTTTGATCTGAAGAGAAAAAAAAAGTTTCTTATTTTATGATGAAATGCTCCCATCTTTAGAAGTGAGTAATCACTTTCCAGTTTGAGTAGCCCAAAGTCTATGGCAGCAGGAACATTTTCCAGCTTCAGGTGCGTTTATAGTCGAGGTCATACCTTCCGGTCCTCTTTCTGTCTGGAAACAAGCAAATATGGGAGTTTTTAAGTGTGAATAGAGAAATCACATTGCACTTGGCAGCACATTTTAGCAGGGCTTAATCATTTTTATTTCCATTACTGGTTAAAGAGGAAAAGAATTAAATAAACAAAACCAGCAATATTGTATATAGTTAAGTAAATCCCATCACTCTGAATTCTGGGATGTGCTATGAGGATGGGGGGGGGCATTTTTTAAGCAGTGAAAAAAGAAGAGGACATCACCGAGAATGTCTTTCACTTTCCAAAGTCAAAAGCACAAGTCTCAGCCTAGTGAGATGATGGCTCAGTGGGTAAAAGCAGTTGTTGCCCAAGCATGAGAGCCTGAGTTCTAACCCCCAGTACCCCTGTTAAAATTGGGTGTCGTCATACATAGGTCTATAATCCCAGCAACGTCAGGGCCAGAGACAGAAGAGTAGCCCGGGCTTGCTGGAAGCCAGCCTCACTCCGGGGTCAGTGAGAGACCTGTCTCAAGAGAGCCAGGTGGAGAACGATAGAACAGGACAGGCAACTTCTTCCCCTGGCCTTGATAAATGTATGCAAATAGAACACATAGGAGAGACAGAGAGAGGGAGGGAGGGAGAAGGAGAGGAGAGGAGAGAGAGAGACAGACAAATAGACAGACACACCTCTTCTTGCTACGATGATCATTAAAAACAGAAGATGAAAAGATCTCTAGGCTCCCTTGCTTGCTAGGTCCCACCTGAAAGAGCCCACTCACTCTTGAGTTCCTGGGGCAGCATGCAGAACCTCTGTTCCACCATTCCTCCCTTCTGCACCACTGTGCCGTATCCTGCTGCTGATTTTAGTGTTCCAAATCATTATCTCCTTATGTGAGCATCTCCCCATGCAGCTGCTGGCTTCCTATACTCAGGAAAATACATTCCCTGCTCTCTGGCCTTGGGGGCCTGGCTCTGGGACTACAACCTAATGATAATCAGCTTGCATTCATTTAATTGAGCAGCAATCCCAGAGGATCACTCCCTGCTCCCCGGCTTCCAGGCCTGCAGGCAACTGCTTATTTAACAAGCTGCTGAGTCTAACAGATGGATCTCAAACCCGGGAAATCTGATTCTAGTGTCTTCTCTTTTAACTACAGGTTAGCTCTTCTTCAGATCTCCTGCTTCGTAGGAAAACTGAGAACAGGTTTTAAAACATAATCTTTTAAACTATGCTCTGAAAACTCCTTAAGAATATCTGCCACTTGAAATCTCTTTATTTTTGGAAGGAAATCATCAATTCATGATCATCTTGAGGTCATTGGATCATTAATTACTGGTTAATTCTGAACCCTAGCTCATTATCTTTCAAAAATCAATGCCATTCACTTCTGCAGGCTATGGCTTAGTATTATGACACCGGTCCTAAGCATAGCACATACAACGAAATAGTAATATTCCTATCACGGAAATATCTATACAGGACTGGAGGTATCTCAGAACGGGAGCGTCTGACTCTTGAATCATTTCTTACTGGTTGGTGCTCACTCAGGACTGTTCTTTGTGTCTTACACTCCAGTCTTGCCAACATTCCAGATGTTCAAAGACACACAGGGATTCATCTGCCTTCCAAAACCCTAGAAAATCCAGCTAAATCAAGAATAACCACAGAAAGAGCAGAGAAATAGGGATTGTAGTCAAAATCTCTCTTCTAAAGCAGTGACATTCAGCCAAGACAAAGCTAGGGTTTGTACTGGGCATTCATGCCCCAGAGTTAAGGGAATCTGTACTTGTCTATGTTCCCAGAAGCTGTCAAACCCTAGTCACAGAAAAAAAGTTTACCTTAACATCCCACATAACATTAGTCTTTCTTCTTCTGGGTCTCTTTTTTATAAAAACAACAACCTATCTTTTCTCATTTTACATGTCAAATCCATTCCCCACTCCTTCCCTTCCTCCTGCTCTCTACCTTCGCCCCTCCCACTCCATATCCCATCCCACCCCCCCATCCATTCCTCAGAGAGGGTGAGGCTTCCCATGGGGAGTCAACAAAGTCTTAAGCTACCCTCTTGTTAGTAAAGTTTTCCAAGCCAACAGACATAGAGCAGCCATAATTCTCTATTCACAGAAATTTCTCTTGCCTTTATTTTGCTATATTTTGATGATCTGACTTGTTGTTTTGTTTTCATGTGCCTGCGGTGTGTACTCGGGATGCATGTGAATGTCCCTGTACATGGAACCCAAGGTCAATGTCAAGTGTCCTTTTCTTAGATGTCTTTCACTGACCTTGAAGCTCATCTATTCAGTCAGACTAGTTATCCAGTAGTTTCAGGAATCTGCCTGTTTCTGGACCTCCCCCATGCTGGGGTTACAGGAGCATACCCACCATACCTGAACATTTATGCATATTCTGAGGATATGATCTCAATCACTGCACTTATACAGTGGCCCTTTACTGACTGAGTCATCTCCCTGAACACAACTTGTTATTTGTATTTGTTGGGGTTTGGGTTTTTGTTTGTCTGTTTGTTTTAACTTAATATCTTCTCATCATCAAGTTTGAATTATAGTTCAGGCACTGGGTTTGTTTATGACAGTATGGTATGATTTACGGTGGTATCAGCACATACTTAGTGAATATATGACTGGATTGACTCAGACATACGATTCTGATGTGAGCTATTTGTCATGGACAGTAAATAAGAAGTCTAACAGTGGAGAAATTCACAAGACCTTCAGAATGGAACCTTCAGGAAAGAGTCACCACCAAAAACAGAACACAGAAAAGGCAACTGGAAATTCTTTTGTTTTGAACAGTCTTTATGCTCACCAGAAAAAGGCAAAATCGCTTATATTTTTCAGAGTAAAACATATAGTGTGTGTATGTATGAGTGTGTGTGTGTGTGTGTATGTGTGTGTGTATTTTAACTTGACTACACTGTAATAGTCTCTTTTTGTCCATGCTGGCTGTTTCAAGAGATCTCACACCCTGAACTGCAGGCCCGACAACCCTTACAGATTTTTCCCAACATATGCACATGTGTCATAACATGTAACCTATAAATTAGACACAGATAGATATTAGAGACAATGATTCCTAGTATAGTAGCACAACACAGGAGAACAAAATAGAAGCATGAAGGAAGGACCCAAGCAGTAGCTGAAAAGATGACTTCATTTCCAGGTCAAACAATGAAGGTGTTAGTGGAAGAATCCTCATCTCAGTTCATTGCTTCTTAAGGAACTACAGTCCAGTATGTATTCACCAGCCACGTGATGAACTTCTCATTTCCGGGATAGTCTCACAAACCACATTTTAAGTGCTTAGAGTTTAAGGATCACTGGTAAGTACCACTGGCTGGATGAGTGGATCAAGAGAGGATCTGTAAAGGCTACAGAGATGGATGGATACAAAAATGCACATGTCTGAAGAAAGAAGAAGAAAGACTGTTTTTAATGCATCACAAACTTTCATTGTTCTACAAAATGATAAGAAACCAGAAAGTAAAGCAAATCTGAAAGCATTTATACATACATAAACAAGCAATCCCTCTAAAGTCACCCATGATTTCCCACACTGTAAGGCATGTTTATTCAAAGATCACGATACTTTCCCTTTAATTAACACTATCCAAATACCCGTGTGGATTTATTTCTGATGTTTTGGGAGGTCGTTACAATATAGTTGGGAGATAATTTCCTGTCTCTTTTGCGTTGGTGAACACTCACTAGCAGGAAGCTGTGTGGTGTTCTGTGCATTTTTTGCAAAGCAGCTCCTATGACTAAAACCGTGTGAAAAACCGTCTTTGTTTTCTGGTATCTGTTATTCTTGTGACCTCATAGGATTTGTTTTCCTTCAGAATGATAGATTGACTCATTTCTAAAATGCAATTAGAGCTTCGTTATCTACTTCATTTCCCACCAAGACTGCATTGCTTTCTCGATAGCAGGCACAATATTCAGTTCTATATTGAATAACATTTGCATAATCAAAATTTTGTCAATATGGCTTATTGATTTCCTTACAAACTGAAGCCATAGAGAAGACACTGAAGATTATTACAATTATAGAAGAGAATTCAAAGTCAAGTTGGTACTCAAAGTTAGCGGTAGAAGTAAGCAAAGCCTGCACCACGGAGTCAGCTGACCAGCAAGCTGTGGACATGAGGCTCAGATACTGAAGACTGGTTATGTTACAGTTTCAATGGGAGACCTTAAAAGTAAGTAGATCACATTATACCCATAGTAGAAATAGGCACTTGTATATATTACTTGGAGTTATAAATAAGCCAGTATAAGATGTGAGTAACTATAAATAACAAAAGTAGGGAGATGTTGAATATATTAAATGGATACTTTTCTTAAGCACAATTTTTAGTTATCTAAGACAGATTAGTAAAGAATATAGAGTTCAACATATTTTAAATAACTGTACTAAAATCTGCTCATTTAATAGTAATTCAACTTTTACTATGTGTGTCTGTTACTTTAACATATATAAGATTCCAGAAATAAAAAAAACACATGAGCTATCATATTGACTATGAATACAAAAACTTATGAATGATTTTGAATTCACAACTGTATAATGTTAATCTCATTGGGATTCCTACATTAATTTCTTGTTAAATCTTGCTAATGTCCCTATAAATTAACTATTACACTAGAACCACCTTAAAATTGAGTGTCCCGGAGAAAGTAAGCGTGTATTTGGGACACATTTTGTCACACGGCCTGGAACATTATCTGTGTATATCCTAACTTTGCAGCAATGTCAGGATCTTGTCGTTCTCCTTACAGAAGAGAAAGAGATGTGAAGAGAGAGGAAAGCATAGCATTCTTTGATCATGTTTGCCCGGCCACAGGTGAGCAAGCAGATTGACCTGTCCATCCAAGCCGAGTAATTCTTCACTCTCTCACTCTTTGTTTATGACTTTATTTCTTCATCCTTGGCAAGAACGGGAAGTAAATCACAACGTTTCTTGGCTGAAAGGCAGAGCGAAACAGCTGTGACCCTTGAGATATTGTTTACTTTACTGCCTCCTGATACACACTCAGTCACTTTCCTTGGACATGCTTGATGGCTTCTGTTCCCACGGTTGGCTGTTCCGTCTGCTCCACCAATTGATGAAGAGGCAGACAGTGGCTGCTCTAAGCCACATTTATTAGTTTGTTCATTAACAATTTATGAGGACCTACAGTCTGCCAGGTACGGAGGCAGCCGCAAATAGGAACAGAGAAGGTAACCTACCTTTATGAGCCTAACGGTTTAGTAAGGGAGGACAGAGATGGGGGTGCTAATCATGATGTAATAAGAAACACCAAAAGATGAGTAAAGTCAGGTGGGATCAGTCAAAAACGTAATTCTCGATCTGAAAAAAGCTGTGCAGAAGGGGTTTGCGAAGTGCTATTTAGACCTTTGGGGCAGTCATTGATCTAAGACTACGGAAGAATTCATGACATGGTAAAATATAAAATCCAGAAATATGTAACTGTGGTGCAGTCACAAATACTGAAAGATAGTGGACAGTAGATAGAGTAGTGGTATGCCATGCAGATCACCCCTTTAGGACCAGAACACTAACCCCCAACTGCTAGGGGTACTTGGTGCTGCAGACTCAAAGCAGATCTTTCCCCAGAAGTTGCCTTCCCTTAAAGACAACAAGACCTCTAAGCAAGGGCATGTGCCTGACTCTTGATTTACCAGCTGAGGGATACCAAAGGCTGACTGCCTTGCCTCAGAGCAGGAGTGACCGTAACATAAGTTCTCATATGTGGGAGGCTGAAGAACGCTGCCCCAAAGATTAGGTCTCAGTGCCTTGAATTTGTGAATGTTTTGTATGGAATCCAAATTATCACAAATGTGATTAAATCAAGGGTTTTGAGATTGGACAATGTGCCCAAAGTTTGTAAAAAGCAACCACTGAGGATAAGATAATGTGGGGGCCTATAGAGATTAGAGAGTTGCAGTCACAAGTCAAGGCATGTCCACAGCCACACGAAGAGATAAGGTGCAGAATTTCTCTAGAACGTCCATACAGAGCATGGCTCTTCATAAATCTTGATTATGGTTGAGTGGTCCTGAGCTCAGAATCCTGACCACTGAAACTGATTTAAAAGAAGAAATGTGTAGGGAGAATCTACAAGAGTCTGGGAGATGTTTAAAGAATTGATTTAGATGTATAATAGGGGTAATAGGGGTGAACACTCACTGATACAGGACAGCTTAGACACTGCCACAGTTATTCTGCCTAAGGGGAAAGAGCACCGACAGCAAGTCGCCTGCTCTGCTCCTATCATCCAAGCCAATGTCAGAGTAAGAGAAAGACTGACCGCCTCCTTCTTTTCTTATGAGAGATCACATCTGCAGACAAGAAGCCACACCCTAAGGCCAGTGTCCCAAATCTAGTGGCAGAATGGATTCCCACATTTCCCCTTTTTGTCTAAATAAGAAGGTTCTAATCCTAACGTAAGACTATTTACAATAACAACAGTTATCAAGCATTGTCCAGGAGAAAGAAAGGGTAATAACATACACAAAATTAGGACTACAACCAACAAGAATAGCATCAAGCAAGAAACACATACTAAATGTCCAGGCTATAGATAACTGGCCTATAGATAAATAGGTAAAATATAGTTAGGCAGGAAATCCAAACAAAGATACAGAGAGACGTCATGGAGCTACAGAAGGAGTAACACAGCAGGGTATCATCGAGAAGACAGGGCCAGGTGGCAATACACAGATTGGTAAAAATGGGTTAATTGAATTGTGAGAGCCAGTCAGTAATATGCCTAAGCCATTGGCCAAACAATTATAATTAATATTAAGCTTCAGAGTGATTGTCCTATAAGCAGCTACAGGACCAGATGAAATGCACAACAGCTTCAGACTACAGGGATGCTTTGTATAAAGTCATAGTTTGTAGTAATATATTTCAGGAGCCCCGGGGAAGCCAATTGTATGTTGGTTCAGCTGCTTCCTCTGTCAATCCTGTGAAGCAAATACAGTTCAGTAATTATTCTCTAAGGTCCAATAGTCTGGACCTGCCTTTTGTGGCCCTATTTTGGCAAAGAAGGATTGATAAAAATTTCACAGGAATTGGGTGTAAGTTAAATTTGTATATCAACTTGACTAAGCTATTAGAGGCCCAGAGAACTAGTAGATATTTATTTCTGGATATTTCTGTAAGGGTCTTTCTTCAAGATACTAGTGATTGAATCAGTAGGCTGTGAAAGGGTGTTGCTCTCCTCCGTGCTTGGGGCATCATCCAATCCAGTGATGACCTGAAGAAAACAAGAGGTGGGTGAGGGGCAGACTCCCTCTTTCTGATTAATCTAGGATGTAATACCCTTCTGCTCTCAGATGTGAGTGCTCCTGCTAAGATCTACAGCCTTAGACCAGGACAACAGACTTGGGTCTCGCTGTTTTCCAGTTCACAGAGTACAGATCTTGGGACTTCTCATCCTTCATAATCTTGAGAGCAAATAATTCCCGATAAATCTCCTCTACAGATCTTTGTGTCATACTGGTGCTATTCCTCTGGAAAAGTCTAATTCCTGGGGTAAAGGAAAGGCAGGAAACAGCATGTGACAATACAGAGAGAATCCGGTCTGTCTAGAGAAGGTAGGGATCATTTGGAGTAAACGTGCTGTGGCAGGTCTTACTTCTTGAAGCCTCACTCTGGGCCTCTTTATGAGTTAGTTCTCACTTTGTTTCTACTTTCTTCTAAGCCCAAACCTAATCCTTGGAACAATGGCCCTGCTACATGTAGGCCTTCCAGTTACCATCAGGAGCTTGAACCCTAGTTCAAAAGCAGTGGGAGTAGCAGTGAAGGACTTTTCTGGGTAGTCAATGAGACGTGTGTGTTATTTATGATCACTGGTTCTGTGTACAAAGGGAACGAGTGATGGGAAAACAGCCCCAAAGGTGCCAAGACTGCATGAACTCCCTGTGATTGCCTTTTGAGCTTTGAAAGGGAATTATGTTCAGTGAGGGCTGATCTTGAGCCTCATGAATAAGGGTTTAGAAGCTAATACTTTGAGAAGACAGCAATGGCATATGCCCTTGATCATGGCTCGTAGAAAGCTGTGAGATCTGGCTCTTATCAGCTGGGTTTGGATCCCATCTCTGTCTATATTTTTCCACTTATTTGTAATACAGACTGAATCAACTTTTATTAGCCATGCCTATACTTTCTCCGTCATACAATAGGGTTAATAATGATATCTATCCTGCAGGCGTTATTGGATCGATTAAATGAATTGATATAAATAAAATAGAGAAAGCTTGGCACATAGCAAAGCTTAATAATATTACTTGTTTGGTGAGTAGTTTTCTGAAATGCTTTATAGTGAGCAGTGTTATCCATGGATCCAGGCCATGAGACATCAAGAAATCCTAAGGAGACAGTAACATATGCATTAACAGTGAAAATGTACATTATTGAAGGGTTCATCCATTCTGACCTCTCCAGTGAGAATGTAACACTGGGCAAGGCAATTCCCTAAATTTATAGTCAGAAGTTTATCTATGGCCATCTTGACAAAACCCACTGAAGGCTAGATTCCTACTACATAGTCTTCCTCATGGTTTTGTTCAAGAAAAATGGACCTGAACAAGATAAACAATGCTAAGTTCACATCATCTCCATCTTCCCAGAGAGACAATCTAATGGAAACAGCCATAAACAGATGCCATGCTTAGATAGCAGCATGGGAGACTGTACATGGAGGTCAACTTCAGAGTGTTATGGTAGCAAAAAGAAAGGAAGAACCGTATCCCCTTTGGGCAGATAGACAAGGGTTCGTCAAGACAGTTTAATCTATGAGTGTGCAGCATCACACAGTTTCTGTTAGAGAATCCGAGAATAAGCATTTAAAGCAAAAAAGAACAGCCAGCAAAGGCAGAGTCTGGAAGGAAACCAGATTATTTGGAAACCTTTGGTATCTGGAAGATTGCTTCATCAGCAGTAAGGCAGGCTAGTGAGAGAAGGGACAGGAGTTTAGCCCGGGAACCAGGCATACAAAGCCATGCTGAGGTTTTCATGGCTGTCCTGCAAACAAAGGAGGCTGAAAAACTCTACGATGCAACTGTGGGTGAAGGAGGATCAAATTATTCCAAAGCATCCTGAGAAGATTGAGGAAATGAATCACCTTCAGCACACCAGACTCAAATATCACAGCGACAACACAAAAACTATCTTAATATTCATGCAAAGTTCCAAGCATATTGTGGCTAGCACTATCCCTAGGAATCTATATTTTCAGATTACCCAGGCATGTTTTAGTTGTTTATATTGTTTGTATATGTCATACACCCTTGCCTACTTTATAGAAAAGGAAGATCAAAGGATATGCTTCTGTAGCCTAGACCGAATAGAGAAGTGAAAAGATCAAGCTAGGAAAACTGTTTCACTGTTTAGGGTTTTACTCTGACTGTCTACAAAGAAAAAGTATTTGTTGTCTGAATGGAATTGCCCTATCAATCTCCACAAATGTTTCTGTTCTTGAGAAAAACGCGCATGCATTAATCAACACATGGGTCCATCAATCTCAACTAGGTAATATTGCCCAATAGAATAAAACGTGCTAAAATGTCACTTCCTAAAACTGAGAGTTTTCACCCACATCAGAAAATTTAAAGTACAAATTCTGGATTAAAACTAAAAGACATGTGATACGTTTCGGAAATAAAAATGTATAAATAGTCTTGTCTAGATGTTCTCCCCAAAGATATTCAGTATTGAAGTAAAATGCAATGCCTTAATAATATATTCATAATAAAACATAGATACTAAGTTATGAGGGAAACATTTTGAAAACTCAATATCTAGACATAGATTACAAGTTATTTAGAAGTTCTTCATATACCTTTATGTTTATATATATATATTTATCAAAACTTCTATACATTTAAATTATATCTTGGATATCCTCCTTCTACTGTTACCTGAAAATTTCTAAAATTAATATACCATTTGTCTTCTATATCTGACATTGTTATGACTCTATGATCTTAAGAAAAGGAAATAATCACTGTTTTATCCATAAGTTGTCTAATTCTTTAATTTTTGTTTTGTTTTGTAAAATTTGCTATATTCCAGTAATATTTACAGCAGGAAATCATTTTTAAACTTTTCTTCAGATTCCTTTAGCATCTTTTCTACATCAGGTTGCACTGGCTGTACTCGTGCCCTCATTTAAAGCTTTTTGGGGGAGCTGAAAGGTTTCAGAAATTATATCAGCATTATAGAGTGGTGATGGAGGTTGAGATGTGACGAGGGTCAGTGGTCAGTCACTCATTGCTAAAGCTGGTTCTTCCTAGAACATGGAAACTCAAAAGTCATCTCACCTCAAAGATTAGTTTCAATGTGCCAGCCTTTTCAAAATATAGGCCATGTATTTGAACATCATAGTTTTCTGCTTAGAAATCTGTAGTGGTTTGAATGAGAATGTACCCCCTAGGTGCAGATGTTTGAAAACTTGGTCCCCAGTTGATGGCACTGTTTGGGTGGGTTTAAAAGATGTGGCCTTCCTGAAGGACATATGTCACAAGGAGTCAGCTTTCATGTTTAAAAAGCTGTCATTATGAGTTTGCTCTCTCTGCTTCCTGCTCTTGTGGCCACACCTTTGCCCTGCCCTCATGGACTCTAATGCTCCAGAACTGTGTGTCCATTTAAGCACTTTCTTCATTAAACTGCCTTAGTCACGGTGTCTCATCACAGCAATAGAAAAGTAAGTAATACAAAATTGAACTCTATTATTTTGTCAAGTGGCATCTTGGGTTAATTAGGCTTAATTTGAATAAGCCGTGTCTGTGATTTCATTACGAGACATCCTACCTTAAATTCAAAATAAATTGCATCTAATTTCACTGGCTTCTTTCGGAAAAAACCAGTTTGGGAGTAGAAAGCATTTTGGTTTAAATTAAAAAAAAAATTATCTGAACTGTCATTAGCCCCATTGATGACAATTTCTTTTTGTACCAATACTTGAAATAAAGACAAACCCCTTTTGATTTATTATTTTTTTAATTTTAACTCAAATTTACAACTTAAAAATAATCTTCAAAAATCTGTAGGACTGCCTGAAGTAGGTCTCTGCTTCCATTTACCCAAGAAGCTGAGGCAGGAGAATCAAGTGAGAATCCTGTCTGGGCTGCACACGATTTCAAAGACAACTGGAGAGACTGACCGAGATTTTGTCTCAAACAACAGAAGAGGACCACAGCTGTAGCACACTCAGGCAGCACTCAGCAAGCATGCCAAGACCTTGGCTCTGACTCCCAGTACTATAATAAATTAATAAATAAAATATTGCTAAGTCAATGAGGCCCTTGAGAGGATAGTTATTTCATATATTTTAAAATCAATTTACCCCAATAATAATATCTTCACATTATGGAGTTTTCCTTTCTAAAATTATATAGTTAAATATTCAGAAATTAAAGTTGAAGGATTTTGGTAGTGGTCATATATTTTCTTTTAAACAGCAAAAGTATTTTATGTTATTTAAAATAAACATTATAGATAAGTATACAAAAATTTATTTCATGATTCAATACACAGAAAATTAATAACCCTACTTTACATCAAGACCCACATAAAAGTTAGTGGTTTAGAGGAGAAAGACCTAGAAAACTGAAAACTCACTGCTCTTTAGATTTAGTAAGATTAAAATTATTCCTCAAATAGACCCTAACAACAGAGAGCACACAAACTGCTACTCTTGCCAAGTGTTTCAAGATATGTTAAATATTTTTTTATTTCCAAAATACTAATATATCGTGTGATGGCAGTTTCACTGGCTTTAGCACGAAAATGGAAACACCCTTCTGAGTGTGTCATGAAGGTATTTCTGCAAGCATTTGGCTGAGTAGGAAGATTCTCCCTGAACGTGGGTGGCAGTATTCATGGGTCCTGGACTCAGAGAGTGGGGACAGAGCACATCTTCCGCTGTTTCCTTCCTGCACACACAGTACAACGGCACATGCATGCTGCTATGATTTCTTCACCGTGATAGACACTGCTCAGATTGCGAGCTGAATTCCTTTGCTTCCTTAGCTTGCGTTTGTCATGTATTTTGTCACAGAAAAGAGGACAGGTAAATAGCTCACATAGCTGCTCTCACGGAGGAAAAGAGATATCCTGAGAACAGTTAAATGGAAAAGAATCACTAAGGCATCCTGTTCAACTCCCACAGAAGTTTCCAGAGTAACCTCCCCCCCACATACACACACACAACCACTTTACTGCAAGAGATTTTGAATGTTACCTTTGTTGTTTGATAAAAAAAAATCATGAGTTTTTTAAAGTTTCAGCATCACTCTGCTTCCTACATGTAAGATAAATACTTAATTTTCACCCTGAACAAAAGCAGGCTTTCTTCACTTAAGAATCTACTTATCCTCTGTGGTTCTAGCCACTCACCTCATGGTTCCACAAACACCTCTGCTCTTTGGGGAATCTAGTGTTCAAGTCGAATCTGATAACTCCACCACAGAAACAGGGTGTCAAATACCTCACTGCTGACCTTACAGAAATGGCCACACCAGCGTCACACAATTGTCTTTGTTTCTAAGGCAAGCTTCTGAGGTTTACATCAGGAAACCATCTCTTCATTGTAGGTATAATAAAATTAATGGACTCTGTGGTCAAAAATAAATCTAAATTTGGTCATCTTTTTGTCTCAATGCAGTCCATTAAATTTTATGGGCGTCTTGAAATTTTAAGTAGGAAGAATGCAGTGGAAACATTAAAGCCCGACTTCACAGTTGAGCCCAAAATTAGCAGAGTAACAGCGAGGCGCACATTTGTTCAAAGCCGCTTAGTGTCTGCCCAGACCTTAGCAACTACTGTTTTCTTTCAGTAACAAAAATGAGAAGCCTTTTGGAGGAAAGCTAACAATCACGTATGACTTCAAGATGAAGGGTCACCTGGGCCAGTTCCTGAAGCCTGTGACCCACAATAGTGTGCTCAGCTCTGTTGGGATAGGAGGTCACAGGCACTGTGACACATTTGTGAGAAGCCACCATGAGCTATTTATAGAACAGCACACAGACAACTTGGAAGCTCTCCTCCTTCGTGTTGAATAGGAATTGGTAGTAGCTGCCATCTACACAAACCACATGACAGCCTTTGGCTTTGTTCTAAAGGCTCAACACAAGGAGAGCCTAAGGGAAGCTGAAACTTGGGAAAACTCCATTTGGAGCTGAAGTAGTTCAGAAGGAAACTGTCTGATGTATTCCTTTCAAAAAATGTCAGGGGCTGGAGAGATGGCTCAGAGGTTAAGAACACTGACTGCTCTTTCAGAGATCCTGAGTTCGATTCCCAGCAACCACATGGTGGCTCACAACCATCTATGATGAGATATAGTGCCCTCTTCTGACATGCAGGTGTACATGCAGACAGATACTGTATACATAATAGATAAATAAATAAATAAATAAATAAATAAATAAATCTTTTTAAAAATGTCAGCATCAAGAATGTGTGCTGTGGCAGGATCATGGGAGAAAATATGGTATGGTAAGCATTTGCTGCAAGACATCTTCATAGCTTCTTGGCTAATCATCCACGAATGAAGTCTTGATTGTTCTTATAAAGACCTTTCTTTCTTGCAGATAAAATCACAGAAACACCTTCTTCTCTACTTGATAGAAATGCAAGATTAGAACAGAGACCATTCTCAATGAATCACTTAACAGAAATCTGGTTAACGTTCACAAGGAACCTTAAATATTCTTGCTATTACTTTGTTAGTTTTAATTATAAAATGAGTTCCACTGACTTATGTGTCTGAAGATATGGTCACCGGCAGGTGGCTGTTAGGGAGGTCACTGCCCTTTTGAAGGGGGAGTCTCACCAACAGAGGTGAGTGGTGGGCCTTTGATGATCACACCCCAGGCCATTTTCTACAGTCGTTTCCTGTGTTCTGTCTGACAAGATGTGAGCACCCACCACCCTGTACATCACTCCTGTGTTACCATGCCTTTCCCACCAAAATAAAGTAACATCCCTTGAGGACCTGAGAAAAAAGCACCACCACTAATGGTTTCTGTCAGATATTTTTGTCACATCAGAGAGGAAGGTAACTGTCAAAGAGAAGTGGTACTAAGAAATGAGGTCAGTACTGTGATAAAACTGACCAGGGGATTCTCGGGTCTTTGAAATTAGATTATTGGGGGAATGCAGGAGAGTTAAGTGATGCAAATAGAGAACCCCTTGAATGTTGTAAGCAAAACAGAATAGGCCATTCATCCAGGAGCCAAGAAAGCCAAAGCACCAAGAGAAATTCAGACAACACAGCAGTGCTTCTGAGAGTTCAGATGGGGACAAGGACCTTAGACTCGGGGTAGACTCCATTTGTGGTATGTTCTGACAAAGAATGCCTATATTATATGCTCATATCCCAAAATGTTTAGCTGAGTTGTTTCCTAAAATAATGAGCTATCTTATTGTGTGGAGGAAATTCATTCAGATTGTAGTGTGGCTGTCACGTGTGCCTTTTAGTCAGGTTGATAGTAATAATACAGAGCAAAATTTGGACCAGATGTAGAAAGTATGAAGTTTGCTAAGGGAAGGAGTCTTCATGCATTTAAAGTTGCAGACAAGGCAGGTGTGGGCACAGTGGTTGTAATTGCTGAAGAGATTGGTCCATTTGGCACCAGAACAAGAGGAGAGGTGTCTTTAAGGAAAAACGCTTCCCATTAAAGTTGTCAAAGTGTAATAGCGCAAATTAATTTGAAAACTATTCTTCAAAAAGAGAGCGCTGGACTGGAGAGTTGGCTCAGTGGTTAAGAGCACAGATGGTTGGATCCCCAGAACTCAGGTGGCAGCTCACAACCATCTGTAACCCCAGTTCCAGAAAATTTCCTGACCTCTTCTGACCTCAACAGGCACCAGACACACCCCTGGTACACAGATATACATGTAGGCAAACCATTCTTAGACATAAAATCATTAAACATAAGAAAAATATACACAGATTGAAGTCTTTGTAGAGCTAGGGCTGAGGAGGTGCCTCACGCAAACTGAGACGTCTTGAGAAGTGATTCCCAAGGTTCGAATGCACAAATTAACTCTTAAAATGTTGTAACTCTATTTGCCTGTTAATAAGACACTTTAGCTTACGGCACCCATACACTGGGAATAGATGGATCATCTTGGTGCCGGTCAACTCCACATTCCCCATGTAACCTGTGTGCATGTGTACATATATACACACATACGTGTACACACTTTGATTGACTATCATATAATAGCATCTCATTGAGAAGATAGTTTAGATTATTTTCTATGAACTAAAATTAAAGAGTTGGAATAAAATAATGTTTCAGCAGATAAAATACTTGACCATGAAAACATGAGGATCAGAGCTCAGAACCCCAGGACCCACAAAGGCCTTGGACGGCTTGGCAGCCTCTTTATAATTCCAGCAATCTGGAGGCAAAGACGGGATGACCAGTGCAAACTGGCTAGCTCGACCAGCAGAATCAGCAAGATCTGGGTTCATTGGGAGACGCTGGCTCACTAAATAGAGACAAATTTAAAAAGACACCCAACACCAATATCTGACCTTCACATATATGTGCACATACATGTACACATATTCCACATGCTTCCACACTCATGTAAACATTGTATACACATCTCTCTCTGTCTTTCTCTCTCTCTCTCTCTCTCTCTCTCTCTCTCTCTCTCTCTGTCACACAACACACACACACAGAGTGAGAGAGCTTTCAGTTCCTTCAGGCACAAATAATATTTTCTTGTTTTCCTTTTAATGAATAAATGTTCCAGACTTTCAACCCAGTTTTCATCCCATAAGCAAAACATCCCTGGCAGAGTTGAAGTCAGCTGGACCAGTTTATTGCTCTGGGAATTAGAAAGCAATGTGGGCTTGCCAACTCCTCAGCATAGCTAGAGGCTCAGAGAAACCAGAAATAAGACAGGCTCACCAGATGCCAAGGCAGAACATGTCTGAGCCAGGGAACCCATGGAGCATCAGCCCATCTATTTGTGGGTCAGGGGTCGCCTACGTCGGTCTTATCACTGTCGCTTTTAGACACTTGCTAAGCTAGAAAATAGAAGGCTATAGACAGACATTCTTTTGACACTAAGATAGTGCATGGCTGGGCGAGGTAACCCAGTGGAAGAAGTAAGGTCCCAAAAGCCAGTAAAAGAGTCAGAGACAGCCCCTGTTCCCACTCTCAGGGTTCCCACAAAAGGACTAATCTGCACAAGTGTCACACATATGCAGAGGACTTAGGCCAGTCCCATGCAGGCTCCCTGCTTGTGGGTTCAGTCTTTGTGAGCCTCTACGAGCCCATTTTATTGATACTCATGAGAGACCTGTCCTTTCCTAAACAGAACTGGAGGAGTGGATAGGGGAATGGACTAGGAGGAGAGGAGAGAGGGAAACTGCAGCTGGGATGTAAAATAAATAAAGAAATTCAGAGAAAAAAAGATGGTAGTCCAAGGCAATTCTGATAAGATTGTTGTGGATTGTGTCAGAATGAACATGAGCTCTAACAGGAAGCATTGTTTGAATTGAATTGAAATATTTGAAGAAGAAATTTACCATATGAGGTTATAAAATACTTTACATAAACCAGCAATTGGGTGCCATACAGAATTATTAGATACATAATAAGATTTATATTTATTACAAAGGACGAGATTCACAGACAAAGAGGAATAAACAATGAATGATAGTGACAGCGCTGGCGGATCCTTAATTTTACATTGTTTCACCAGAAGATTTTAATGTTTATTAAAATCTCACAAAATGCTGTTAGATTTTCTTATATTTCAAACAATTGACAGATAATAAAAATGCATGCTAGATCTGATGTAAAAAGAGGAAAACCAAGAAACACATTTTTATGAACAAGAAATAAGGAAAATAATTTTTAATAATTTCTTTGTTTCCTGAAATCTAATCAGAGAAAGAAGGAAATTGTAAAGAAAATTATATACTAGAAAGAAGACCAAAAAGGAAATAAAATAAAATATTTATATATATATGTGTGTGTGTGTGTGTGTGTAATTTAATTGTCATAATGCACATAAAGTTTTCCTGAAATTCAAAAAACTAAAGAATAAGTGCACATGGCTGGAGAGAAGGCTCCAGTGATCAAGGTCACCTGCTGCTGTTGGGAAGAAACTGAACTGGGCTTCTAGAACCCATGTCCAGTAGATTATAAATGTCCATTACTCCAGAATTCACGTCAGGTAGATTATAAATGCCCGTTACTCCAGAATCCACGTCAGGTAGACTATAAATGCCTGTTTTCCAGCCTTAGGACAGCCAAGCCTTCTTCTGGACTCTGAGAGCATCTGCACTCATATTTGCAAATGCAGGCATGTGTGGGCATGTGAGCCAGCATGCCCATGCCCATATACACACACATGCACACACACACATACACACACAAATATACATGACTAAATTATTTTTAATAATTTAATAAAAATGATTAATATTTAAATTACAAATTATTGAAGAAAAACCATGTTATTTTAAAGAATAAATACATCACAAAATAGAACTTGTCAAGAAACATAAAAATAAAGTCTTTCTTTCTTTTTTCTTCTTTTTTTTCAACACAGGGTTTCTCTATAGCTTTGGAGCCTGTCCTGGAATTCCTATAGACCAGGTTGGCCTCAAACTCACAGAGATCCACCTGCCTCTGCCTCCTGAGTGTGGGGATTAAAGGCGTGAACCATTACCACCCAGCAAGAAACAAAGTTTTTCAACCTCAGTAGTGGTAATCAAATGATTGGGAAAGGACACATTTTCACCTGTCAAATCGACAAACATTTGAATGAATAGCAGTGACCAGTGTTATCACAGGCACCATGAACACTTCTTCAAATCCCAAATCGCTCTGGTCTTTCTGGAAAGAGATAATGTGTTATTATACCTCGGAAGTTTAAATGATGACTGCAGTTTGAGATGATAGTCCAACATCTAGGTTGTTATCCAACAGAAGTAGTTATGGCTATGTTCTCTGATTTCTTTACTTGAGTGGACAGCTCAGCATAGCTTAGAAGAGCCTGACGTAAGATACAACTTAATGTCTCATTGCTGGAAATTTATCAAGGAAATTACTTCATTCTTTAAAGCTATACTTTGAAGGATATTTTTGAGGGAGAAGAGGGCATGAATATTTGCGTATGTAGCATGAGGTTGTGAGGCTAAATGTATCCAGATACTACTGTTATGGACACATTTTAGTCATTTATGAATCCTGCTTTCCTATCATAACCCAATTTTGCTTGAAGTCAAGGACGCAAAAGAGTCAAGAATAATGACACAATTCCCTTGAGACAGAAGAACCCAATCTATAAACACCTCTGACTCTGAAAGTTGTTTACAGAGAGTTAGGGAATGGAGCATCAACGCTGTTTACACTATATTTAAGTACCATTTAATATCTCAGAGAGTTTTTCAAGTGCTGATTTCTAAATTGTTTGGCTCAGGCTGCAAAGGACTAGTGGTTGGCAGAGGGCACTGCCATTGCAGAGGGCCAAAGTGTAGTTCCCAGCACCAATGTTGGGTGTTTTAGAACTGCCTGCAATTCTAGGTCCACAAGTTCCAATGCCTCTGGCCTCTAAGGGCATCTGCACTCATGTACACATAACTTCCCCCCAACACACACATTCACCTCTTAATATCTCCTCCCAACAGTTTCACCAATTGGGAATAAACATCCAAGCATAAGGACCTATGGGGGCCATTCTTGTTTAAATTACCACAAGACCTCAAGGAAACAAAGGAAGTAGACCGGTTTGAAAAGGAAAGGGGTGCTTTCTGAGCAGGGCATAGGGCAAAGACCCTGAGTCAGAAGTTTGCTTGCCAGGGTCAGAAAATGAGGCAGAGCAAAGACACTGGAATGTGGTGTCATAAAGGCAGCACATCAGAGACAAACTTGCAGCTAATCTAAAGCCCCGAAGCCAAGCAAAGAGAGTAGCTAAATCCTGCTGGCAGGTGTTAAAGGTCTCTGGAGAGAGGATGGCTTAAACGGTGGGGTCAGGGTTCCCTACAAACTCAAAATTGTTTCAAAGTAATTTGCATATATATACCTACATTTTGTTTTTAAATGATAATTTACTCCTTTTGAAAATATGTTAGAAAATGACTGTATGTGTCCTCATCGAGTCACCAAGCATAAAGATTGAATATGCTATGCTTCATTTCTGCAGTTGGCTTCCCTTTAAATGGTATGCATAGAGACTTGCCGTGGCTTGCTACAGAGAAAATGAGTGATTTGAGTTTTTCTCCGGGACTAAAAACTGATCCAGATTATTTGGCGACATCTTCCGTTTGTGCTGCATTTGCATTTTAATGCAGTGTTGATAGACACAGCTATCTTCTCTCTACATTTCATTCCTTTCCTTTACAGAACAGCTACTCTGATCGGAGGGTTAAAATAACTTAAAATGAAATCTCTGATGGAAATCAGGCCAACCAATTGAAATAAATTTAAAAGGAAATCCTACTTCAGGATGCACATGTAATAGATCAAAATGATATACTTCTGCTGTTTCGGGAAAAAAAATGAATTGCTATGAATGCTGCCTAACAAGAGAAGAAACTTCAAAATACTGACATCAGGAAAAACAGAAGGCTTAACCAAGCAGGGGGTTGTCATAATACAGACAGACACTACATACTTCAAACTATACATGCCTGATGAGGGCTATGTATTGATCTGTTAATCTGTAATGTTTTGTTACATACTTATTATGAGTAGGGGCTGTGCCAAGCACAAGGATAACTTATAAGGAATCATAAGAAGTAAACTAACTATAAGTATGATTTTGGAAAATGAGCCACAGGGGTAAGCAGAGTTATTATAAGAATATACAAGACTAGAAAATTGGGACACCTTCAAAGAACATCATTTGAGATGAATACTCAGCAAATCAGGATCTGGAGGGTGGTGCAGTAGAAAGATTATTGAAAAGCCATCAAGGGCTCCATTTCCCATTACGAACTCTGCCCCTACATAAATTTGTTACTTTAAAGATGGAGTATACAGCAAGAGAAAAGACACAATACAGATGTTATGCAATAAAAGGATGCTTGTTGTAACTAAGTACAAAAGACTAGGGGCCTTTGGGAAGGTAGCTGCTGCCTTCTTCACCAGATATGTACATCGGGTCTACCACTTATCTTGACCGTTTTTAGGCTCCAGAAAGACAGTGTTGATAGTCCTCATATCATTCCTGTATATCTACCATAACCAATACACTTTCCAACTCTCCATCAATAAATTTAAAAAACAAGATCCATTGACTTTAAATGGATGGCCCTAAAACTTCCTGAAACATAACCACCTATGGTTCTAATTTTTTTTTAAATGCAGAATCCTGGGTCTTTCGTCTTAATGGCCATTCAAAACATCTGAGGCTACAGTTAAGAGATCAGTAACCGTAGACCCTTTCTGGATGATTCCGTTGCATGAAACTCATTCTAGGCTTCACATTATAGCTTTCTTGCCATCCGAAAAAGCCGGTATACAGTTGGACCCTTTGCCAAGGATTCCATAGGACTAATGCATTTATCTCTCATTGGGTTTCCCATCTTTCGCCCAATTTATTTGTGTTTAACATTTTAAAACTCTTTAGTATTTCCAAAAATAATATGGAAGAATTCTTCTTACACTGTGCTAATTTTTTTAAAGGTAATACTGTGCCCTGTCATACTTTCATCTCATCTATGAGTAAAAATATTCATAAACATATTCAAAGAACTACCTAAAAGTTATCTTTTGTTGCTTTTCAGGATGAGATTTCTCTTCTCTGATTTTATTCCTCTTTCTCTTTCCTCATAATTTTTGCCTTTAAAATTCAGTACATATCTCATAATAAAAATAACAATAGTCTTTTATTCAGTATGGGATACAATGAAAATAAATGCCTAAAACTCTTAGTGAGTGAAGATAACAGTCAAAGCGTCTGTGTTGGCCCTTGCTTCCTGCATGTGGTAGACACATTCAACTGTCTCTGCTCTATTTCAGATCTGAAAACCCTCTTTGATCACCAATCTTTGTCCTACTTTCTCAGAAAAACATTAAGTCATCAGAAACTCTGACTCAGGGCCACTGAGGGCTTAGAAAGTTTCAGTTTGGGGATGAAGGAAAATCACAGGGGGACAAGGTCTGCTCACTTTTACAACTCTGCAAATCTTATGGTAAGAAATTTTAAAAGCACGTTTAAATTCTTAGTTCAGGATTTTAAAGTTGAGGATAAAGGGAATCTTTCCAAACCGAGAAACAGCCAGGATTTAAAAAGATGCTTGACTTTTTTTCAGTAAATGTTTCAATTACAAAACAACAGATTATTTTAAATTTGTTTGAATGTGTGTGATATATTATCATATAATGTAGAAACTATATTCTATATTATATAGATATATTGATCTATAAAGTGGCATATTGATCATTTATAGTCTCACCATTATCTATCTTCCTATCATCTATCTATCTATCTATCTATCTATTCACTCATCCATTTATACACATATAACAATAGGGTGCACTTTCTTATTCTATGTAATTTTCTGTGATGTCAGATTCTATATACTTTGGAATCTTTATAAAGCTATAAATAGAGTTAACAGTGTTCATATTTCTCAAGTTGCCATAGTATTATAGTGTGCTTATTTTTCAAATTGCTATGTAGAATCTAGAAATATCAGCAAACCCAGAGACAACTGAAATTGTCACCACACTGTCTGTTCACATGGAATTATCTATTCTAAACCATCCATGTGTGTGTGAGGTCTCATCACATGTTTAGTCAATGAGCTCTGTGTGTTATTTCCTCAGGTTCTCTTCTTTCGTCTCTTTGTCTTATAGTAGTCAATGCTAAGGGACACAGGTACAAAGGGCAGCATGAATGTAAGGGAAAACTTATTTTTCAGAAAGATATTCGCTCTGTGGAATGTGGTTCTTAAAGTTTATGAATAAAGATTCAGTGATAACTTAGGTAAAAAACCTATTTTTTTGTTTTGTTTTGTTTTTTGTTTTTCGAGACAGGGTTTCTCTGTGTAACAGCCCTAGCTGTCCTGGAACTAGCTCTTGCAGACCAGGCTGACCTCTAACTCACAGAAATCTACCTCCTCTGCCTCCTGATTGCTGGGATTAAAAGTGTGTGCCATCATTGTCCAGAAAAGCCTAATTTGTAAAAATTGAAAAGTTTAGCCCAATTTTAAAGGATGAATTTGGTAAAGTGTTTTTTTTTTTTTAAACTCCCTATCTCCTTTTAGAAAGTGTAATCCCTTCAAGTCTTTCATAAAGTTGGGAAAACTGCTGCCCATCAACTGGTAGGCATTGGAAACTGCCAGACATGAATGCTGAAATATTTCTAGATGGATCTGCATTTCAGACAGCTGACTATTGATGTGTCACTGGAGGAGTTCCCCATTTGCTTCCTCAGTAAATCACAGAGCACCCAGAATTAGATAAATCTTAAGTTTGGAGAGAGAGCAAGGCAAGTATTCTGAGATAAATGACATCTCAGGTAACCACTGGGAACACATAAGAAAAACTGTAGTATAAAAGACTCTAATAGCGCAGAATCCTGAAGACCGGAAGTGAGAGCTTAGGAAAGGTAGGTCCTGCTTGTCTGCCTTTCCAGGGGGGAGCAGGGTGGCTGCCCTCATTTCAGCTCAACTACTTATAAAACAGGGACAACATATCCCCCCCCAGGTAGTTTTTATTCAAGAATTTCTCCTTCTTATTCTATAGCGGTATCTGGTTTTGATATTTGCCATTTTATGCCTCAGAAAGGATAAAATCAACTGACAAAATGAGAAAATTATGTGACTCTCTTCCCAACTGCAAGTTGTATTTCCTGTGGGTGTCTTGAAATCATCCCACGGCAAGAGTGCTTTAGACTGTAAGTCACCAGCAGGACAAATCAGAGATCTGACCCCCCAGGTCCCAGATGGTTCAGCTGGCCAGACCACCACTGTCTGTTGAATTACAGGCATGGCTGAAGAATGGGTAGGGCCTGGTAATCATTCAGGTAGTGGCCCTGATCATAAAACAGGCATCCTGCTTTGGTCCCTGAGGGCAGAACGACATAGAGATTAGATAACGTAGCTCAGCATCTTATAAAGGAGGAAAGAAAGCCAAACTACTCACATAGGAAATCCATGGCGACCCAAAGTAGATGAGCTCAAAGGTTACCTCCCCCCTCCTTTAATTCAAATAGAATGAAGACAAAGATGAAAGAGAATGTAGAGACTGAGGAAGTGGAAGAGGGAGTAGGAGATAAAAGAACAGCAAAAATAAAAGGAATGAGAAAAAAGGGTTGTCAAAAATACTGTTCTTTCCAGTGACCAAAACGCCCGGCCATTACTCATGCTTTGTTTCCCAGGCACTTTTACTAGAGATTTTATTTCCCCATTTATTCTCCTTTATACCAGTATTAGAGTCTCCGTAGCGTGCCTTGTTAGCGGTATGGGGTATTCTGGACCACGCTTTGTCTGCACCTCCAACTCCAAGACTGCCCATGCCTGTGAGGGCTCTAAACTCAATTAATGAGTTATAATAAAGCATTGCCATGACTCAAGGGACCAGAGAGGGCTTCTCCAATACAGAAGAGCTATCTGAGGACAAGATTAGGCTAAAGTAAAAGATTGAAGATGAGTAATTGCTTTTAGAAGGAATGAAGAGTTTAAATCAGAGTCATTAAGAACTTACCTTTCAAGACAGTGAATTCTTTATTAAACCGCTGGAACTTCACAAAGACCTTAAATATAGATTCAGTCTCAGTTTACTCGTAATCCAATAGCGATTTCCTTAGAAATGTCCTATTAAAACTTTCTGAATATTAGAAACATTATCGTGTGAGTGTGACGTAATGATTTTGGCAGTGAAGCCAGCAGTGTGGCACACATTCTGCAGTCTCAAAATGTGGTCTGGTCTCCGTCAGTCTGTCTGTACTGTGGTGGAATACTGCTGCTGTCCCCAGGAGTCAGAACACAGAGCAAAGGAAAGCGAAATACAGGTACTAATTTGTGGTGTATATCAAATTTCAGGTGCAATTTGCCTTGACATTAAATTTAAATTCAGACAAACAGCGCTAAGGAATTCTTAATTATTGTTAGTAATACCACAGAAATTTATGTGATACAATACAGAAAATAGTCAGCAGTCCTATCCAGCTGTGATGTCTCTGAACCACAACAATACCCAGCACAGCAAGATATTCCTACAGGAGCAACGGTGGCATATATTTTGGTGGTAACCAACAGCTGTTTAATTGGATCCAAGACTCACTTACCAGGAAGGAGATCATGGCTGGTACTGGAATCTAGCCAAATGCATGAGGCTAGTGAGGTCACGAACCTTACAGGAGATCCTTAGCCACTTAGAGATGATTACAACCTCTAACTGCATTCTAAATACGCATCCTTATACCCACAGACACATATCGCTCTCGCCCCTCATCAAAGAAACTCCTTTTTGCAGAAGGAGTAGATCAGTCTAGGAAAGTACAACTTGCCAAATGCAGATGACAACAGACTGTGAGGTTCCCACCCAGTTTACTCATCTCCAATACGACTTCTGCACCTAAAGGATCAGTGAACCACTGGGTTTTGGTTTTGCTTTGAGACAGAATTTCATGCAGCCCACGGTGTCCTTGAGCTTTCTATGTTACTGATATGCAACACCAGAATTGACTCCAGAATTGACTATACAAAACTTTGATGTATACATAGAGACATTTGATAATAAAGGACTGATATGGATTAATTATATTAAATTGTATTCAATATCCCAGATCTTAAAAAGTAAATTCAATTAACTGTCCTGGGGCATTTAGACAGGTTGGAATTCTGCAGGCTTGCATTATGGTCTGCAAGGGCTCTGCTGGAGCCCTAGACCTGCATCAGCCACTGCACTGAGCTTGCGTTAGTTTGCTTCTCAGAATAGCAGTCACAGGCCTCATGAGGCTGCGGCCTTTGAACTATGACCAGTCACTAAAAATGAATTTCCATTTTCAAAGGGCCAACTAAAGACAAACTCATTTCTTATTCCCCCAGATGTTGTAAGCTGCTGTAAATACACCCAGACACAACACAGCAGCCATTTCATAAGCGAGCTTCCATCCAGGAAAAATTACTTCCCTACTCAGGAAGTCTGCTAGGATGTATTTTATCATTAAAAGTAGTTAATGAATACTTTAGGAGCAAACATACTTGGGGAGAGTCAGCCAAATTACTTGTCAGTCAGACTTAATTGTACAGTTAATTAGTGTTAATTAGGTATGATTGGTTCTGTTATATTATGTGCCGAAGTTAATTCTATTAATCTCATCCTGTACGGAGATACATTTAGATGCAAGTTTGTTAAAAATGGTTTCTAAGGTTAGTTTTGAGAACTGTAAAAATCTAAGATTTTGGGCCTTTCTTTTTTGAAGATTTAACTCCAAATTTCATCTAAATAAAGAAGTCAAGACACTTTCTCTCTTGAAAATAAGGAAATATTCTCCAGAAAGCACCAAGTTTCCAACTCCATAACAGAAAAAAAATATATAGCGTTAGCTAATAAATTTCCTTAAATCATCTTGCATGAATTATTCAGTTCAGTTTTACATAAGAAACTTTAACCATGAAATTTTCAGGAGTTGTGTTTAGATCAATAGGAACAGATCTTTTGAGGATGAAACTCAGAAGTCTTGATTTAATTTTTTTCCTTTAATTTATTGTGATTATTTTTGTTTTTTTTTTAATGTCTGTGTCTATTTTCAGGTGTGTGGTATACATGTGTATGCAGGTGTGTGTGTGTGTGTGTGTGTGTGTGTGTGTGTATACATATGGAAGAACAAGGCAGATAGCCTTAGTTTTCGTTCCCCACCTTATTCATTGAGGTAGGATCACTTGACTGAACTCAGATTGCCCCAAGAATTCAATCTCCATCTCTGGGTCCTGCAATTGCAGGTAGGAGGCCAGGTCCACCTAACATTTACATGAGTTCCTGGAAATCCAAATATGGGTTCTCATAGTTGAATGGCAAGAGCTTTACCCACTGAGCCAACTCCCCAGCCCCCCTCTAGGCTATTTTCACACACAAGCAAATGTAAAACAAAATATTCTACATACATACATGTTTTGATAGATCATGTATTATTCTCACTCTCTTCCACACTATCCATAAAAGTGCAAACAGACCAAGTTAGAGAGTCTAGTTGCTCTAACTCAACCTATAGTTCACAATAGAAAACATCCACTCGGGACAGTTCTCTAAATAGTGTGATTGTTTGCCATCCAAAGCTGTGGCAGCAGGATCAGAACCATGTTCTTTCTAATTGGGGTTTGCATTACAGCGAAAACAGGCGATAATATTTTAAATATATAGAAAAATTATGGTTTTTCTTCTTTCTTTCAAGGGCCAGCTTCCGTTTGTGAGCTTTCTCTAACACTAGGAAGCACTTTCAGTGGACTTCACTGTGGAAAGGCTTAGAAGTTTCTCAGTGGTAAGTCCCTCAAACCACAATGAGATTCTCTTTGTAAAACCCAGAACCCAGAGCATCGTTTTAGTAGCCTGGATTTTCTCTGTGAGTTAGCCTGAAATAGGGTTAAAGTGCAGGTATTTGGTAACTAGTTGCTGGGAATGCAAGTTTAGAATTAAGAAAGAGAGAAGGGAAATGAAGAGAAGGAGGGGGCGAAGAAGGGAGGGACAGTCCAATGCCTGACATATTCCTGGACACTGAGGCTAGATTCTCCTGGAATCTTCTGAAGCTGAATGTAGAAGGTGCTCAAGAAAGGAAAAAAGATAAGGAATATATTATTCTTTCCACTCCAGTTTGTATGTGTGTGGTGTTAATTGTTTCTATAAACACTACACATCACAATATCAAAAAAGACCTAGAGCACAACAGAGAATGTATGCATCAAAGCAAAAATGAAAGGTTATTAAATCATGTGCTAGTATGAAGCTGCCAATACAATAAAGGTTGTGCTGAAAGATGGACCAGAAGATAGAGAGTGCAGGTTTCCAGTGCAGTCACATATGCACCAGGGACTGATGTCTTAACTGTAGAGGTACAAGACTATAAGGCAGAGTACCATTATTTGTGTATTAATGTATATGTAGCCTTTTCTGAGTTGTAAAAACAACTGAAGCCATGCTTCTCTCATGTTACATTGGCAGAGTAAACAGTGTCCCTGTTCACTTCATCTACTTAATTTCTTATTCTCATCCAAGTTTTTCCTTTTCTGATCCTAGTAAACACTGCTTGGCATCTCATCTGTAACCAGTGAGAAACAGTCAGTCCCTAAAAAGAAGGTGCCTACTTAGCAAGAAACTGATGCTTGAAACTTATGATGGGGTCTTAAGCACCTGTGTGATACTGTTGAGATGGAATGACTAATTCCACCTCAAATGGGTCACCACCAGAGAAAGCAAGAAGACTGCCAGTTGCTCTTCTAATGGAATTTCTAGAAGCATCCAAGCAGAGAAGAGTGTACAGTCATGAATATTCACACTGCTCTGAGGCTTCCTAACAAGTGGCACTATAAAAGAAACTGTCATAATACATCCATCTCACCTATGATTATCAGCCATGTTTCGGGAGAATAAGCCTTGCTCCTTGGTGCTCTCGCCTTTCTCCAAGATGATCTTACTCTTCTTGACAAACCATTGTCATCATGATGCTCTTTGAAAATCAAGCTTCTATTCTATTCCCAGGGCCAGCTTACTTTACAAATTGACCTTTGCTTCTAATTCCACTGCTTGAACATCATCTCTGATTGATGCTAGCTTGTTGCAGTCATTGACTATCTGTACTTGTGATTTTGAGAGCCTCCATACTAATCCTCTTTGAATTTTGACATCTCTTTATTCCAGCAAAACTTAGGTTCAGTTTCTGAAAACTCAATCCCTCTCTGGAAATAAGTTTTTATTTCCAAAGAAAACTGTACCTATATTAAAAATATTCCAATATTAAGGTGCCTACTTAGCAAGAAACTGATGCTTGAAACTTATGATGGGGTCATATTAGAAATATTAGACTTACTGTGCTTTTTAGTTATTACTTGCTGAAATATCATGTGGGAACTCACTAAATTGAGTCCTTTCTAAAAGTACAAAGACAGAATGAAGTATTTATTGCATAATTTCTCCAAGTTCTCATGGACACCTCATCTTTAACCATATTAACGACAACTCCATTTCTTTTATGAATTTTTCAACTTAGGCTTAATGATAAAGGGGATGTGTTAACTCAAATAAGCAAATACTTAAAGAAGCATTTGACTCACAATAGAGTTGTACCTCGTGCTTAATAAGCAGCAATGAAATATTTCTGCTTCCACTTCTTAGTCTGCAGCCAGTGTAGGATTTATTTTCGAAAGATGCCCACCCCCACCCAGTGCCTATAAGATGACTGCAGCAACTCTGGTCCTTAAATCCTCTTGTCTAGTGGTGAAGAAAATGAGAGCATTGCTGGGAATTCACAGTTAAATATTTATTGAGCCTTATTGGCTCTGATTGACTTCTTGGATTGTTATAGTTACAGTTTGGATTTTCCAAATATTTAATCCCTTATATTTTGTAGTCCTGTCCTTCACTATCTGCACATATTACCTTACTTGGAAATGAGCAGTGAGACTCTAATTTATTAAGGGGAGATGAGATGGCAGGAGGTGATCATATAGGCACTAATCTAGTGAAGCTGGTATCTTTATGAAAAGGGGACATTTCAATATATGTATACATGGAAATGTTAATATGGAGATAAGACTGTAGATGAATGTTTTCCTTTGTCCTGCAGGTCCTCCTGGACCAGTTTATTTCCTGCTCATGCATTCCCTTAGCCGCTTATGAAATAATCACTCAGACGGTCAATATTAGTTATATCAGTTATAATTGGCCAATGGCTCAGGCTTCTTACTGGTTATCTCTACTTATAAATTAACATATTTCTATTAATCTATGTATCACCATGTGGTTGTGGCTTACAAGTTATGTCCTGGTATGTTACTCCTTTGGCGGATACATGGTGTCTCCCTGACTCCACCTTCCTTCTTTCTACATCTTTGTTTAGATTTCCTGCCTAGCTATATTCTGCCTGGCCTTCGGCTGAAACAACTTCATCAACCAATAAAAGTAACACGTATTTACAGCATACAGAAGAACATATCCTAAGACAGTAGTCAGAGTGCTGCAGCAGAATCTCAGAAACACCAAACTTCACCCACCCCCAGATCATCAGAAACTGAGAGAAAAGCATGGAAAGGTTTTGCTCCGCAAATCTGCAGGTCAACAACTTCAACATGGTGATCTCGGTTATGATCTTAAAACTGTAAGACTGTAAGACAGTGCATGTCAATAGCCTAAGTAACCTGGCTTGGGGCACCTTCATTGCAAAACCAGAAAACGAATAAATCGACCGAGTACCATGATGAGATGAAAGCACTGGTCTGGCCGGAACTTGGGTCTCCACACCAGGAATGCCATATGAATTCCAGGAAACGGTGAAGGGAGGAATGACTCAGAGGGACAGCTAGGGACACGTTAGAGTAGGAGGATAAGCAGAGGCTGTATAGAGTGGTCTTCAACTGTTCACCACAAACTCCTTATTTCCTTCCTAGAGAGGACAACCCCACCTCCATTTCTCTGTATCAGTCTTCGTCTTATTAGTCCACCAATCATACCTAATGGTAGCCCCTGACAAGATCAAGTTCTTCATGAACGCTGCAAACATTGGAAACGGCCATGGTTTCCTTCCAAAGCGGAAGGTGTACTTAGAATGAAACTCGCTGTTAGTCCTCAGGTATTATCTATTGTCTGCAGAAGCCATCAGAGACCCAAGAAAAGTGCACTAGTGGGAGATCCACCTGAAGATCATTTCCAGAAGCCTGTGATCAGAGGGGTGACTCCAGACAGGGCTTTGATGTAACAATTATAATGTGAGTGATTGAGAGTTTCAGTACTTGTAGACATTGGTACTTAAGGCATGTCCAGAAGCTACACACACAGGGGTCAGAGAGTCAAATAGGGTCAGAAGGAAATGGTCCATAAGTCAAAGCCTTCATGGGGTTCAAATAGAGTTCCCATGGGGAGTTATAGTTGGTAAGGTTCAAGGCAAACAGGCACAAGTCACCTGAGGTCACAGAATAATTAGGGAGTAATTACTATAGCACATATGCACAGTTCATGGCAAAAGTGATGACCAACGGGGCCAGCAAAGCACGTGTTGTCTGGCTGTCATAGGGAAGCGCCATTCTCAGTGGTTGTAAGGCAGCTGTCAGGATCAGCTATATCAAGGAACTAGACATGGGTGGGGTGTAGGGTGGAAAACTTTGTCTCAACTGCATCTGAGCACTGCTTCTGGTGTAACAAAACACAACTCTTGGATGTTTTTTCAGGCATTTGATCGAAGCAATAATTAATAAATAAAATTTCCTAATGAAATATAAAATTACAGTGACTAATTGTTACTGATTGTGGTGAAAAGAAAGAAATACAAAACAGTATGTGTTTCATTTGTAATTACAAAAGGAAAAGAAGAGTTTGTGGGCCACTGAGGTGGCTCAGCAAGTGAAGGTGCTTGCCACCAAGTCTGATTTGTGACCAAGAACCCATACGATAGCAAGAAAAAATAGACTCCCATGAGTCTCTGATCTCCACTTGCACATCAGGGCACACGTGTCTTCCCTCATATAAATAGATACAATAATGCATTTCTTTGAAATAAAGAATAGTTTGAGGTAGAAACAAATTCTGTGTAGTAGTAAGATGTGAGAACCCTCAAATTATACTTTGGGGGAGGATTGAAGTCACTGCAGGTATCCTTGATATGTGTACACTGAGATGATAAGAGTTGCGCCATTGGTATATACAGTCAGGAAATGGGCTGTTACCATTCTGTTTGTTTTACATTCGATTCTTTTTTTTTTTTGTTTGTTTTTTTTTGTTTTTTTTTTTTTTTTGGTTTTTCGAGACAGGGTTTCTCTGTGGTTTTGGAGCCTGTCCTGGAACTAGCTCTTGTAGACCAGGCTGGTCTCGAACTCACAGAGATTCACCTGCCTCTGCCTCCCGAGTGCTGGGATTTACATTCGATTCTATAGGGTCTACTAATTTACAATTAAATTTAAAAATCCACTTGAGCTAATGAGCTAATAATTGCAAAGAACCCAGAGCAGGGATAAACGACACCACAAGAGGATAAGCTTCTATTTGTGAAAGTCAAAACACCCAAGACTTTAATTACATCCCTTGCTAAACCTGACTTGTAATCAGTTATGGGGACCATCTCATTAATGTCTTACTATGGAGTTCCTAAACAACACAACGAAACCCATTTCATCTCCCAAGTTTGAATCTGTTGAGAACGGGGATTTTCTGATTATTTTGCATCAAGTTAATGATATCTTTGTTTTCATTGAAATTTAAGGGACTCTAATTAAACCATCTGAATTTCCATTTAGTTTTTTTTTTTTTTTTTTTTTTTTGAGATAAGGTTTCTCCGTAGCTTTTGGTTCCTGTCCTGGAACTAGCTCTTGTAGACCAGGCTGGCCTCGAACTCACAGAGATCCACCTGCCTCTGCCTCCCGAGTGCTGGGATTAAAGGCGTACGCCACCACCGCCCGGCTTTAAGTTTCTTAATTGAGTGATGGGTCTGTGTTTGAGGGATGACATACCTAGTACACCAGGAATAACCATACCTCCAAACAATATACATATGTACTTGCACATAGGCAAGCAGGTGAAACTAGGCTCACTATAATGAAGATATAGACCATTGGTTTTTAGTACTTTCAAAAACTAAACCTAAATAAGCAGTGCTGAAGGTCAGGACAAAGGTTCTCCAGTGTGGAGATTTTCAATTATGTGTTATGAACCAAACGTAGGAAGGATTTATACTCACATAAATGTATGTGTGTATACATTCTTTCAAATTTGAAACATACCAAAGCTACAGAAAAAGAGGGAATGATACAATAAACACTCTTATTTGGTTAACTTTAATTCCATCAGGTGTGTTTTGATCAGTCTGAAAAAGCCTGAAACAAATTTGCATTTCTGCTTATATAGATTATATCCAATATACTAATAACAATAAACGTCCATTACTTGTCAATCAGTAACAAAAATTTCAAAGACGTGAATTATTTTTAATTTACTGGTATATATGTGTTGCTTGCATCAACTTTCAAAGTCAAATACACATCCTGAGTGAGCATTCTTATTTTCTGCTTGTAGGGCATGTTATTGGGGTGGCAACCAAAGTAACTGCTGCTCTCCCTTTCTTCCAAGTCAAATCCCCCAAGTTCCTCCCAGAGCTGAAGCAAACCACCTGTTTTTACCTCTCCACACTCTCTGCCCCCACTTCCAGAGGACTAAGCAGATCCTGAGGGAACACCCAGCTTTGCTCCCCTCGTGGAATCCCTTAGGCCCTACTTTCTATTCTATCTCTATTTCTAAGAGTTAGCTCTCAATACCTGGAAACACGTTTACCTGGAACTTTCAGTAGCCACATCTACCAGGATCCCTGAAGAATTTCCTCTTAGGCAATGCACAGCCACCACACTCTCCTAAGAAACAGAGAGGGCTACTGAAACCTATCAAAACATCCACCCTGGGCTGGAGAGATGGCTCAGAAGTTAAGAGCACTTGCTGATCTTCCAGAATTCCTGAGTTCAATTCCCAGCAACCACATAGTGGCTCACAACCATCTATAATGAGATCTGGTGACTTTTCTGGCAAAAAGGCATACATACTGGCCAAACACTGTATAAATGATAAATAAATCTAAAAAAAAAAAAAAAAAACCCACCCAACAAAGACAAGACTGGATAAGGACAATATGTCTCTACTAAAGTCCAGCAACCCTACCACAGCAGGTCCTGAGTACTGCAACTTAGCTTAAACAAAAGAAAAAGAATTTAAAATAGCATTTATGAATATGGTAGAGGTCCTTAAAGAGAAAACAAATAAATCCCTTAAAGAAATTCAGGAAAGCACAAACAAACAGTGGAAGCAAATGAATAAACAGTTCGCGACTGGGGAGAATAGAAATAGAATCAATAAAGAAAACCCAAACAGAGGAAATCAAGAAATGAAAAATTTAGGAACTCAAACAGGAACCAAGGAGATAAGCCTCATCAATGAAATTCAAGAGACAGAAGAGAGAATCTTGGCCATTGAAGATTGAAGACATGATAGAATAAATGAATACCTGGGTCAAAGAAAATGTTAAATCAAAAAAAAAAATCCTGGCACAAAATATCCAGGAAATATGGAAGACTAGGAAAAGACCAAACCTAAGAAAACTAGGAATAAAGACAAGAAGATGAAGAAACCCAGATCAGTGGCACAGAAAATATTTTAAAAAATATTTTTAACAAAATTATAGAAGAGACATTCCATAACCTAAGGGAGATACCTATCAAGATATAAGAAACATACATAATTTTAAATTGACTGGGTTAGAAAAGAAACTCCCCTCCACACATAATAATCAAAACATTGAAGGTTTAGAACAACAACACAAAAAGATTAGGAGCTACAAGGGGGAAAAGATCAAGTAACAAATAAAAGCAGACCTATTAGAACAGCACCTGACTTCTCAATGGACATTCCAAAAACCAAAAAAAGCCTGGACAAATGTTCTACAGACTCTAAGAGACCACAGATGCCCTGTTATTACTATTATACCCTGTCACAATAGATGGAGAAAATAAGACTAATAAAACCAAATTTAAACAATATCTACTCATAAATCTAGCAGTAAAGAAGGGGATAGAAAGAAAACTCTAGCTTAAAGAAGTTAACCACACTCAAGAAAACACAGGGAATAAAGAATCCTCAACCATCAAATCAAAATAGGGGAATATACATATAACAAAACAATATGACAGGAATCAATAAACAGTGCTGATATCTCTCAATCTCAGTGGTTTCAATTCCTCAATAAAAGAAACAGACTAACAGAATGGATGAGAAAGCAGGATACCCACTTCTGTTGCCTAAGAAACACATCTTAACATCAAGGATAGACATCTTCTCGGGGTGAAAGGGTGGAAAAAGATATTCCAAGTAAATAAAACTAAGAAGCAAGCTGATGTAGCCATTATAATATCCAACAAAATAGACTTCAAGCCAAAATTTATCAGAAGAGATAGAGAAGAATACTACATATCCATCAAAGGAAAAATCCACCAAGAGGACACTGCAGTTCTTAACATTTATCAAACACAAGGGCCCCCAAGTTCATAAAAGAAACACTAATATAGCTTAAACCACATATTGACCCTCACACACTGACAGTGCGAGACTTCAATACCCTATTCTCACCAATAGAAAGGCCATCAAGATAAAAATAAAGAGAAATGTGGGAGCTAACTGATGTTATAAACCAAATAGACTTAACAGAGATTTACAGACTATTTCGCCCAAACACAAAAGAATATACCTTATTCTCTGCAATTCATGTAATGTTCTCCAAACTGACCACACATTCAGACACAAAGCAAGTCCCAGAAGATACAAGAAAATTGAAATAACACCCTTCATCCTATCAAACAACAACAGATTAAAGATGGATGTCAACAACAGAAACAGGAGAACGCTAACAAACTCATGGAAACTGAACAACTCTCTATTGAGTGAAAAATGGGTCAAGACAGAAATTAAAGGGTTTCTAGAAGAGAAATAAAGTAAATACAAAACATGCTCAAATTTATGCGAGGTGATGAAGGCTGTTCTAAGAGGCAGGTCCATAGCATTTAGCACTTACATGAAAAACAATTGAAGAGATCTCATACTAGTAACTCAGCAGCGCATCCAAAAACTCGAGAATAAAAAGAAGAAATAATATCCCAAAGAAGTAGACAGCAAGAAATAATCAAACTCAGGGCTGAAATACAAAGAATTATGAAATAAAGAGTTTGCTCTTTTTGAAAACCAGTAAGATAGATAAGTCCTTATCCATATTAACTAAAAGGTGTATAGAAAATATACAAATTAACAAAACCAGAAAGAAAAAAGGAAACTTAATAATAGACCCCGAGGAAATCAAGAGAATCATAACACAAACTTTATAAAACTATACTCTACCACATTGGAAAAATCTAAAAGAAATGGATAATTCTCTCAAAATATGCCAATTACCAATGTTAAACCAACATCACATAAGCAATTTAAACAGACCTCCATAGCCTCTAATAAAACAGAAGCAGTAAAAGTCTTCCAACCAAAAATTTTAGTCAGACGATTTTTAGCACAGAATTCTAGCAAACCTTGAAAGAAGAGTAATGTCAACACACCTCAAAATATTCCACAAAATAGCAACAGGAGGAACATTGTCCAATTTGTTTTATGAGGTTCAAGTTATCCTGATATCCAGACAAAATAAAAAGCAGACAAAGAAAGAAACGGGCAGACCAGTTTCCCTTGTGGTTATACCAGATGGTGCCCTCAGGCTGAAAGAGGTGGACTTATGCTCCCACCCTTAACCCATAGTCAATCCCCATTTGATAACCACTTGCAAATTAAAATTTAGTTTCCTCCAAGGTAGTCTCACTGGGAAAACAAACTACTCCTAAGGGTATGTATCCTGCATGCCCACTGGTAGAGGGCCAACAGGAAAGGAACTCAACGGCATCTTTTTTTTTCTTTTTTTTTTATTTATTTATTAAAGATTTCTGCCTCCTTCCCACCATCACCTCTGGAAGTCCAAGGACCACCCACCTCCATCCAGGTCTAGTAAGGTGAGCATCCAAACTGCCTAGGCTCCCACAAAGCCAGTACATGCAGTAGGATCAAGAACCCAGTGCCATTGTTCTTGAGTTCTCAGTAGTCCTCATTGTCCATTATGTTCAGCGAGTCCGGTTTTATCCCATGCTTTTTCAGACCCAGGCCAGCTGGCCTTGGTGAGTTCCCGATAGAACATCCCCATTGTCTCAGTGTGTGGGTGCACCCCTCGTGGTCCTGAGTTCCTTGCTCGTGCTCTCTCTCCTTCTGCTCCTGATTTGGACCTTGGGATTTCAGTCCGGTGCTCCAATGTGGGTCTCTAGAGATTTCTTCCCTCACTGTGCCCCATCAAGGCTTTCCTTTTTATGTTTATTTTTGTTTTGGTTTGTTTTGTATTTATTTTCCTTTTCCTCTGTTTATTTTATTTATATATATATTTTTTTCTTTTCTCTTTTTACCCTACAGGTCCTTTGTATACATATTTTGGCTTCCAGCTTAGAGTTTTATTGGATTTCTGAATATGCAAGTGAGTGTGTCTCTTTCTTGTGTCTCCTCTTGCACTTCTTTCCTTGTTTGTTGTATTGGTTAGTTTTGTTTTATTATATTATATTTTATCATTATACCTTATAGTTATTGTTCCCTGGTTGTTTTCCAATGAAAGACAGAAAGGAGGTAGATCCAGATGAGAGGGAAGGAAGGGAAGAACTGGGAGTATAGGGAGTGGAATTTTAATCAGAACATATGTGTGAGAAAAGAAAGAAAAAATGCTCTGCTGATAACACAATGATATTTCCCACTTAAATACATATTTAATAGGCCTGGGGGAATACTTTTAGACTTCCTTTCTAGTTTTTACTTTTTATTTCCTGATACTCTCAGCATTTCTTCTTTATTATGTGTTATGGCATGGTGTCGCATAGAGCCTGAATTCGCTATGTGACTGACCTTGACTTACAATGTTAGTTACGGTTCATCCTGCCTCCCACATGCTGGAATTCTAGCTGTGTCCTACCACATTCAGCCTTGCGCTTAAAGAGTATTATACATTAAGCTTCTCTGTGGCCAGGATAGTGTAAATATACTTATATTAGCAAAAATTTGTAACAGGTTTTTTGAGAATGTTGCTAAAAGTAACTAAGTTCAGAATGGGCCATACCATGTGAACACGGAATTCAACTGGCATGATGAAAGACCGTTCGTGTGAGATAATACTGACTAAATTCACTTTTTTTCAAGTGATGACAATTGTACTGTCATCTTGAGCTCAAAGTGGTGGCAAGATAGCAACAAGAATATGGAACAAAAGCAGGTTTGTCCTGGAACTAGTCAGCATGGTACCCGGGGATTAACCAGGATGCTTTTACATAGTCAGTGTCATCCTAACCAGAAATCTACTTATCCTTATTACAAAACCTTAGTTTTTCTAACCACCTAACACCACTTTTCACAACTGAATGTATCTATGCACATGGGTATTTCTTTTAGATTTCTCATAGACTTTTTTTATATTTTATTTTTTTAATTTTTTTTTTTCAAAAATTTACACTTTCTCCCCTCCTCTCATTCCCCTCCCACTCCTCCACTTATCCTCCTCCCTCCCCAGCCCTCCTTAAGAGACAGCAGGGAACCCTGCCCTGTGGGAAGCCCAAGGCCCTCCCCCTCTTCGTCCAGGCCTAAGAAGCTTTGCATCCAAATAGACTAGGGTCCCAAAAAGCCAGTACGTGATGTAAAAACAAGTCCCAGTGTTTTTTATCAATGGCTTCTCAGTCAGCCCCCATTTTCAGCCACATCCAGAGAGTCTGGTTTGATCACGTGCTCATTCAGTCCCGGTCCAGCTGGATTTGGTGAGCTCCCATTAGAACAGGCACACTACCTCAGTGGGTGAACCAACCCCTTGCGGTCCAGACTTCCTTGCTCATCTTCTTTCTCCTTCTGCTCTTCAACTGACCTTGGGGGCTCAGTACTTTGCTCTGATGATGGTCTCTATCTCCATCTGTTGCTGGATGAAGATTCTATGGTGATATTCGAGATAATCATCAGTGTGATAGTGGGGCAAGGCCAGTTCAGGCACCCTCTACTCTGCTGCCCAAGGACTTTTTTTAATATTTAAATTTTCCCCCACAATATATTTTGATCATTTTTTTAAATTCTTGTGGCCAACAAGCTGAGACTAAGAGACTTTGGATTGTTTGACTCTAAATGCCGCAATCTTTATTACATTCTCTCCCCCAAAGGCTTAGGGATTATTGCAGAAGAGAGACTGGGAAGATTCTGAGAGCCAGATGTAGTCGACATCTGCGATGTATTTGACAGACATGTAGGGCCATTGAAAACACAAACTTTAGATCAGGTGTGATTGCACAAAGATGTAAGAACAAATCAGCCAGAGTACCAGCATAGAAGGGGAAGGACTCTTGAAGGCCAACTCTAGTTGCTGGTGGAGAAAGAGCCAGTTTTCTTCTGGGGTGTGATCCTGGAGAGCCAACCCAACCTCCAGTATTCGGTCTTTATACCACCCCCAACACAGGCAGCACTAAGTGGACTCAGAGGTTTAAAAAAAAAAAAAAAGCATGTGAGGTTGGAGAAACGTGACGTTTGGATAAGGGAGGGGAAAATTGAGAGTGGATTTAGCCAAACACATTATTTGTATCTATGAAATTTTCAAAATCTACAGAGTGGTAGTATTCTCTTCTCAAAATAAACTATTCAAGAATTAAATATAATTATTTACAAAAAGCAAATATCCAGAAACAAGATTAAATGTTTTAAATTTCATACAAAGATCTAGGAGAAGGAGGAACATATCTGCACCTTAGTGGAGGTGGAGATAAATCAAGGGAATGATAGAAACATTATCATTCAACCTTCAAAGAGATACAGACAGGTCTGGAAATAGAGGGCATCCAGCCATTAAAATTGCATCCTTGGTTATGTTAATAGTATAAAATTAAGATGAGAATGGGGGAAAGACATCTGAGAGGATTATACTTAATTCAGACTTTTGCTGTCTTCTTACATGTATGTAATTACGGTAACAAAGTCTACCGCCTTGTAGAAAACCTCAAATTATGCATAACGTACTACATCTTATTAGAAAATTGATTTTATTGGGGTAGGAAGTTGAGAAACACATAAGGATGTCTGCAATCATCTTATCTCAGGAAAGTGCAATAAATATAAATTATTCTTAGGGATATTATTTATTTATTATTTTGTTTCATTTTTTGTTTGGTTTGGTTTAGTAGGGAATGGTATTCATGCGGGAACCAAATGGTTGGTGTCAGACATGTCCTTCAAAACTAAAGAAGGTAATCTAAATATTACAGGTTAAAAAAATTGTAGCTTTCTCTATTTCTACAAGGCAGCCATGGGATATACTGTCAGGAAAAAAAAAAACAAGCGGATTGCAAATTTATAGCACATGTCATCTGGTTACACTTTTTCTGTACCTGCTCTCCATGGCTTCTTGAACTGGGTGCTACGAGGTGCTAACAAAAGAGACAGGTGAAGTGTAAAGAGATTTAGATTCAATGACTGACTCTACTCGATATCAAAATAATAGCATTGCTGCAGTTGTGACTAGAGCATTTATCATTTAAAGTCAGCCAGGACAGCTCTAACGTACAGCTGGGACTAGGATGCGTAAATTGAACCCTTACAAGAATTCCTTTCAGACCTCGGTTGCAGACTTTCACACATCTGTCGAGAGCTGGATCCATTCAAGGCTTTCTCAGAGACCCTGATGAAAGACCTAGTTTTGTGCCCTTGTTCAGGAGTTCCCTTGGCAAAGCCAGTCTAGGACTGGGGCTTGGACCGCGTAGTTAAAGTTTTGGTTCCTGAGAACTTGACTCTTCCCCCCAAGAGACTGGAGCTATCAGTCCTGAGGCTGCCGTGTGCTCCGTCTGTAATGCTCTTGAGATACCCTGCATTCCCTTTGTGAACACTGTGTGATTAACCTCCTGCTGACTTTGCCTCATCGTATGACTGTGTCTGCAGACTCTCTCCCGTTTCTCCCTTGAAAATAGCAAGGAGGTACTTAACTGCAGCTTGTGCAAAACCTCACAGTCCCAAACCTTATCTCCTTGTTTTCTATCCTCTTTGTCTTCTGATCTGGTCCTCTCTCTCAGCACCCTGCCACTGAAGAACAACTGGCACGTGAACAAGAGCATTGTGTTCTTTCATCGGGGCTCCTGAGAAAGCCTTGGATTGATTTAGCCCTCAACACAGATCTTTCACGTATTTAAAAAACACAGTGGTTTCAACCAGTAGCAGGAAGTTCTGCTAGTTCTCAGCTATATTTCAAATGCAAAAGATGTTTGTGTCTATGGCTCCATAGGAATAAGAGTCCTTCATGACCAGGAGGCAGGGCAGCAGTTAGACAGTATAGCTAGATTAAGGGAACCACATGCTGAACCACACCACAAAGCAGAAAGAGTAAACTGGAAAGGGCACAAGGCTTTTAATCTGAAAGCCACTCCTAATGACATACTTCCTTCAGCCAAACCAAACCCTTTGAGCCTCCCCAAACAATGCTACCAGCTCTTAATGTTCAGTTGCTCAGTGCAGTGTTCAATGCCTGACACTATGAAGGGACATTTCTCATTCAAACTACCACGGAGATTAAGAGAAAAATCAGACACAGGACTATGAAAGATTACCAACGCTTCAGAACCTTGGGAAAACATGACACATTAGTGAGCAGCAAGTTGCACAAATGAGAGCACGTGTGAGCCAGTACACATGCTCACAAGTGCATGCAGAAGTTATAGGAAGATCTGGGTGTCCAGCTCTGTCACCTGCAGCCTTATTCATTCGAGACAACTGAGATGTTGATAACTATCAACCTAAAAAATAATGGGTTGAAATAAATTATTTCTTCTTCCTTACGTACCTCCCTGCAGGGGAGCTTTATTTCATCTCTATTGCCTATTTTCCCATTACTTCCTTGAGCCCATGAAATGGGCACCGAAGTTGGAGTTGCCATTTCCACCAAACTTTTAGCAACTAATATATTTAAAACTCTGGAGTAGAGGTGCAGTCAGCCTGCTGATAGGTATCATGAGCAAGAGATAACTTTTCATCCCTGTCGGTCACTGAAAATTGGGAGTCATTTGTTAGGGTACAGAACAGCGCTTGCACTCAATGACACAAAGGATTTCATGCATTGTGCTAATACAAGAATGAATGCAGAAACACCCGAGGATTTCCTGGCACTTTTAAATTAAAAGCAAAATTGATGGCTCAGTTAATAAGGAGCGGTACAATGCAAGAGAATAGAGCTGGAAACTCTGTCCGGTTACTAGATAACTCTAAGCATGTGTGCTTGCTCAATAAGTGGCATCACCCCTCATATGAGTGTTTACAAACATTGTCCTCTGAGGCTAGGAGGGTTCAGCTCTCAAGAGTGTTGGCTGCTTTCAGAGGCTGGCTCTGCAGTTCCTACCACCTACATTGAGTGACCTGTAACTTCAGCTTCATGAAGTCCAGAAACGTCTTCTGGACTCTGTAGCCATGTACACACACGTGTGTACACACAGAAAGAGACATGCACATATACACATTAATAAAAATAAGAGAAATATTTAAAAGCATTATCATCTCAATATGCAATAAACCTATAGACTGAGACGGAGTATCATTTTTCTTTTAAATCTTTTGGCAGGGCTGGGGACTAAACCTAAGGCCTCAAACATTAGTCAAAAGCTACCACTAAGTTATACTCCCGGGTTCACAAGTTATTTTTAACCTAAGATTTTATTTTAGAGTACTCTATTACGTGCTAATTAGATTGTTCCTATCAGTCCTTGTTTGCATTAATCTTGGGTTTCTAATTTGTCATTATGGGCTCATCTTTATTTCTATTATTTCTTTCCATTCTTGCAACCTTGGCTTCTCTGGGTTTAGAAAGCATCTGAAATTGAGCTAGAACCCTGTTTGGAACAGTGCTTTGTTGGCATCTCAAAACTCTGGAAAAACAACATTATTTTATTCCTGAAGTTTATAGCATTGCTTACAGTGCTACTGGGGGAAATTTTGCCCATATGGATACTTTGGAGGTGTCTAATTTACATATACAGTACAGCATTCAAAAAGAGAAAGAGGTTCAAGGGACAAAAGGCAGTTGTACTGACAAAAAACATTCCAGTGGAGATGATTTCCACTGTATGCTGTGAATTCCTGTTCTTAGCGCACCTTCACTACACCTGAAGTCCACTGATAGCAGCTCAAACAATCACAGAGATTAATGTATCTCTCCAAGAACATGTGTAGGACTCCCATTGGAGGAATCTGGGGAACAAGAGGCTGTCAAAATTGTTCCATGACATCAGAGTGGGGGGATTCAGTTAGGAAGCAGTTTTTTTTTTTCCTTCTGACATTAAGGTTTAAGAGCAGGTTTCAGTGGTGCACATACAAATTGTTAGTGAGAGCAAGACCATAAATGTGTCTCCGAAGTAGCTCCAAACATCCATCTTCTGGAGAGATGTGACTCCCCTCTGAAAGGAAGTTAGCTAAGTGGACCCTCGACACTACTGGGCTAGTTAAGGAACACACAGAAACATTGTTTCTGATTCTGCTGTCATCGTAGAGAATTTGCTAACTAGTAACAGAAGTCACCCAAGAAAAGCATGTGTTGCTTACATCTCGCTCTCCCCTCTTCCTCAGTATATGAACTTAGACATATCAAGAACCTTGGTTATTTATAGCATGTTTTTGTATGCAAGTTATAGAAATAGAGGAAGGGGTAGGTATAGCTATCTTTTTACTAAAAGCAATTCCCAATCAGCCTTGGCAGAAGCCAAGCCTTCAGAGTCTGTTTAACTAATACTTTCAATCTGAGTGGTGGTCAGAATCTTTCTCTACTAATTTTATCTTCTTTTTTGGAAAAAATATGAAACAAAGATTCTACAATACTGTAATGAATATCCAGATACTTACAACATAAATTCAATATGGAATTTCAAACACTGACCATAGGAAGGGCATTCAGCTAGGGTATGGAGAAAGACAGAAGAAAGAGAATACTTAGTCATATCTTAATGAAGTATTTAAGTATGGGGCACCATCTATTGGCCAAAATGCATTCAAGTTACAATGCCTAGAGACACAGAAGGTCAGGGAATGTAATCTTTGGCTAGATGTCTTAACTAAATAACAATTCTAGATTACTGAGTAAGAGTGTGAATCTATCCTACTCACCTGTATAACCATTTGTTTCCTTAATAGTTATGTCTCATGAACTTAAATTTAAATTATAAGTCTTCTGGAGTATAACTTGCCTAGCCTAGTACCCAGTACCTCCCAAAATTATCGGAAGGATATGTTAATATGAGTTAATAATTCATAAATTCGAGGTTTTGTTTATATGGATTTAGCAATTGACTATGTCATTATTGAACTGAGACTGTTTGAGGTTAAGGTGACAAGCAACTGATTTTATTAAATGAGAAGCCAGAATAGCTATGGAGGCCAATTTAGGATATAAATGATAGATAAAAGTAGAATTAAGCTCAGAGAGTTATAATGAGCAAGAAGAGACTGGAAAAAATAACCTCCAGTGGATTTAAGTTTTTCTGTGACTTAACATTGTAAAAATATACATAGCAGAGATTTAAAAATTAGTGTAGAGCCGGGTGGTGATGGTACATGCCTTTAATCCCAGTACTCGGGATGCAGAGGCAGGCAGGTCTCCATGAATTTGAGGCTAACCTTGTCTACACGAGCTAGTTCCAGGACAGCTGGGACTGTTATACAGAGAAACCCTGTCTCTAAAAACAAAGCAGAACACAAAAGAAAGTGACTGCCAAAAAAGAGAAAAAGGGATAGCCCTTCAGAATATCCTGTTTCATAGAAAAGTCTGTCATATATGGTAGGCCTGTGGGTTAAAGATGTATGCGTCAGTGTTGCAGAGGAACTTTGTGTGACTGTCTAGGAAGTCAGCAGTTTCTGTCATTACTTATATTTTTTGGAAGTTGCTTGCTTACACTTCCTGCTTACTCAGTTAATATTATTTCTTTCCCGGTCTCTGGGGTAGTTGAAGACTAGATAGTTATAGTCCCCCTTGTTTATGAGACTCTGAAAAAAATTCATTAAAGAAATGTAAAGTTGAGAGATATCTAAAGATAGTTTTGGATGGTAATGCAAGTTGGGGTAGAAAGTAAATTAGGTACAAAATTCTGGACTCACCAAGATAGGATAGATGTGGAGTATTTTCTCTAAATTTGTCATATGTAAATGGACTAGACATTGTTGATGCATTTATTGCTTGTATATATTATATATAGTTATTGTACTTATTGCATATAGTTTCTCTATTAGTTATAGCCTTCTTTTTTATTTTATACAAAATGGGAAATATAGTGGTATTTCATTTGTACTTTAATAAATAAAGCTTGCATGAAGATTAGAGAGTAAAACAGCCCCACTGGTCAGCCTTACAGACCAGGCAGTGGTAACACATGCATTTAATCCCAGTAGCCACACTAGCTTGACATAAAAACTGGGCACTGCATGCCTTTAATCCCAGCCCTACAGAGGATTATAAGATGGGAGAAGACAGCTCTCAGCACACAGTCTCATTCTGAGATTTCTGGAGGCAGGATCGCCATTTTCAGACTGAGGTTGAGGTAAAAGCCAGTGGCTGGATTCTTTGCTTTTCTGAACTTTCATTTGAAGCCCAGTTCCTGTCTCTGGGTTTTTATCAGTTATGCTTCGCCTGTCTTGAAACTCTACCGTGTACTCCTCCTTCCTCTCTTTCAAATTTGCAGCCTCTTTTTTTTCATAGTTTTTAGTGGTCATGTTAGAGAGGTCTTCATGCCAAAAGACTGGGGATAGTCACTGACCAACATCCATAAGATCTGAAACCTTATTGCAGTACTTACAAGGAACCAAAGTCTACAAATAGCCATGCTCAAGAACGTTTTTTTTTCTAGCTCTACCTTTACTTAATGAGATTCCTGATGCAAAAATGAGCTAAACCGCACCTGGGCTTCTCATCCATGGAAATCGTAAGGAATAAACATTCCTATAGTAGGCTTCTAAGTTTTGAAGTATTGTGCTACAATAGGTAACTACTATGCTTGCTTCCATTAGAGATTAGCCTGAGAGAGCAGGATACTAGAGTTGTGTTTCTTTATAGCAGTGTCTTGTATTGCTCAGGCTGGCAATAAACTCTGTGTAACTGAGGACAACTTCACCCTCTTAATCTTCTCACCTGGACTTTTAGAGCATTGAGCCTACGGGGAGCTCCCCTAAGCCCAGCTCCTAGAGTGGCTCCTTTTTTCTAAGATTTATTTATTTTTTTTATGCGTATGAGTGTTTGCCGACATGTATGTCTGTGTGCCATATGAATACAGTGCCTGAAAAAGTTAGAACAGGGCATCAGTCCCCCTAGAACTGGAGTTAAAGATGGCTGTGAGTCACTATGTGGGTGCTGGGAATTGACGACGGGACCTCTAGAAGAGCAGGCACCTCTCCAGCTCTTAAAGGAGCTATTAATGTTATGTGTGGGGATCCTCCTAATGTCTCTGGGTCTTTTTCATTTTGAGTCTTCATTTTCAATTCTGTTTTTATTATTGAACATATCCCTTTATATTACCAATATATTCATTATGCAGACAGATGTAATTCCTGTTGACTACCATCTAAAAGCCCTTAAGACTATTATTTATTTTTATTTCATGTCAGGCTTCACTTTGATTGTTATATCTACTTCTGTGCTTTTAAAATGATTCGATAAAATTATTTTCTAATTTACTATCCTAGGAGTATTTTATTTAATCTAAATAAGAAATTAAATAAGCTTATTTCAATATAGCCATGAATTATTTCTATAATAAACTCACAGATATAATTAACAGAGTCCATGACATCTAAGTTTTTATGTCATATTTTTCTAACATAGATTTATACTTTTAAAACTTTATACCTGTTTAACTTGATTTAAATATCATATGCCACGTAGAGATGGCAACTCATGCCCTTGGACTCGGGGTATGAAGGCTGAAGCAGGATTACTATAAATTACAGCCTAAGCTGTGTTCTGAGTTCCAGGCCAGCCTGGGTTACACAGTGAGATCATTATGCTAATGAAACAACAACAACAACAACAAAATAAATAACCAAGGTCGTGCAGTACATACCTGCAATAAGATTATATGATAGGTTAACAGGTGGTGATGGCACACACCTTGAATCCCAGCACTTGGGAGGCAGAGGCAGGTGGAACTCTTGTGAGTTCGAGGCCAGTCTGATCTACAAAGCTATAGAGAAACCCTGTCTCAAAACACCCCCCGACATCCCGTAAAAAGATTACATGGTAGGCAATTAATGCCTATAATCTTTATGTGTTCACTTAATAAAAAAAAAGTAGAGTGTTTTTTTCTTTTCAAAGCTTAAGAGCACTTACTCTTCTTCCAGATGACCCAAGTTCTGTTTCTAGCACCCACGTCACATAGCTCACAACTGCCTGTTAAGTCCAGCTCCAGGGGATTCTATACTCTCTTCTGGCCTTTGAAAGCACCTTCATACATGTTACACAAACACACACACACACACGTAAATGTAAATCTCAAAATGTTAAAATAAAGAAACTTCGAAGTCCCTTTCTGCGCTTGCTGTTGAGATTCCACGGGGTATAGCTGTTACCACTATTGACTGTGAACTGGTACTCAGAAAAAGACATGTGCAGTACACAGATCCGCTGAAACCAGACCCACAAAATCCTAGCTGAAGACCTATGTGACATCACTTCGGAAGTCAAAGGCCATAAATGAGGAAGAACTGAAATTCTTTTTAGAAAGCAAAGAAATTTCAACAAACGATCTTGCGGTTTCTTAGGCTGTGATTTATTTTCTGTCTTCCTCAGGTCTCTGTTGTGATTGCTTAAGATGAGACTTTTCTTTTTTATCAGTTTGTGTTTTAATTAAATTAATCACATTGCTTTTCCCTTCCTCCTTCCCTTTCCTCCCTCCAACCCCTCCCATGATCCTTTCCTCTCAGATTCATTTCCTCCTTTTCTTTCTTTTTTTTTTAATTTATTTTTTTTAAAAAAGAACACAAAGTATCTTTTTTTCATGTTACATACCAATTACAGTTCCCTCCCCTCCACTTTCCCCCCTCATTCCACCCCCATCTACTCCCCAGAGAGGGTGAGGCACATCCCGGGAAGGATCATGGCCCTCTCCATTATATCCTGGCTGAGCATGGTATCTATCCAAAGGATTCTGCCTGTCTGACTCCTCAGGACTAAGATTTCAGGCACACACAACCACATTTAGCTTTTTCAGTATTTGAACTTAAGTCCTCATGCTTCGGTGGCAAACACTTCACATGTTCACTGAAATGCATGCTGGAAAGAGAGAAAAACCAACAGGAAAGGGCAAGTTTTAATCTGAGCTCTTGAAGTCCTTGGAGTTCTGCATGCTAGTACATCTCACTGCCACCAATGTCCCTCACTGGAGTTGGAGGACAAACCCTAGAAAGGACAGTGACTCCACATAGCTTTATCTGCAATTATGTATTTCTCTCATCAAATTTCTGTAACATGCAAGCCCTGGATTTCGGATGATGTCTGTTTCTCTGGGCACACGGAAGCACACTTGGCATGCATTCGATACACTCGGGTGAAAGATGTGAGACTAGTAAACAAGGGGCAATGCATCGAGAGTCAAAGAGTGGAGGGAAAACTCCATGGGTTTTTGTCTGACATTAAACCATGGAAGCTAGGCTATCATTATCTTTTGTGGATCTTTTACATGAGTTACACATGAGAAAAACCAAATAACCCCCTTCTTCCTGCAGCAGTCTTTCATGATAATTTTCCAATCCAGTGCATTTTGTTGTCATCACAGCCTACCCAGCGCTTTGACGATGTCAGCTTTGAGCACACTCCGAAAATGAAAGATGAGAGCACGCACGAATTTCCATTTGGCTGCTAGCTAATTAGGGGCATTTTCTTTGTATTTTCACTGTGATCTCTCAATATATCATAATGTTCAATGTTATATCTTTAGCTTGTTTGGGTTGCTTCAATGTGTGTGGTATTAGTGTAGCAAACAAAAAGGTGTTAGATTACATGCAGTAACTAGGGAAAATATAAAATAAAATACTTCAAATAAAAATAAGTAGTTTCTAATAGATATGGAATATGGACATATATTTCCATATCTGATATATATCATATATATTTCATATATATATGAAAGTTCCTTTACCTTTTATTGGCTTTGATTTTAGACCACTACTTGAACTTTGAGACAAAAAGTATCCCACAAGGCTAACTAAATCTATCTTCAACAAAGAGAAAAAAGTTCTTACACTAGCATTTATTTATTATATTATTATTATTGTATTATTCAGTGACGGTTATTTGCTCAAACAAAGAACTTCTATATCTCAGTCTCTTAACAAAACATAATTCTATGTTTTATCAATGTGAAGTTCAATACAATGGAGAGAAAGTGTGACTGTTCTGCTCCATCCAGTCTCCTGGGAACAGAGACTCTTCCTATCGTATGGCCTCGCTGGTCCACAGAGCCTGGCAGTCCTGAGCTGCATCTTCTGTTTTCGAGTGTCAAGTAAAGAGAAAGACGTAAAACCATGTAGATAATCATAATGTAGATTCTCATGGAGCCAGCCTAGGATGTGACGCATATTAATACATTTGTATTACAGCTGGTCTACCTCAACAGGAAAGAAAAAGTTAGTCTAATTGTGAAGCCAGGAAGGGAGAAAATATGCTTTTATGAAAATATATTCTCTGTCATTCTTCTCTGTGTGCTTCAACTATGCGTATTCATTCCCCAGATCATGGGAGATTCACTTCGGGATTGTTAAAATCACCGCATAGTGATTTTTTTTGCTTTCAGATGAATGCATTTTTTACCAGAAACTTTTTGTCTTCCTTTTTCTCTACCCTCAGTCAAGTTCAGAGGGCCCAATTTGTTGCTAAGTCTTGATAACAGTGTAGTCTTGAGGGAACTCAGATCCTATGATGTGCACACCAGCACAGTTCTTCTCTGAAGTTCAGAAATACAGAAAAAAGCAATTCGTGTCTGTAGGGAAGTGGTAGCATCTTTTTCCAGGCCAGTGAAGAAAAATGGCGTGAACTCATAAAAATGGTTGCTGAGAATAGTGGCTCTAGTTTTCAGAATTTCAGAAAGAGGCTAACCACTGTCAGCCGGTGAGAAACTGTCATTTATTCTTTATAAGAAACCAGTCATAAACATAAGGAATACAAAAATTCTCTTATATAACATTTGATATAGCAGGTGAAATATGAGCCATGGGAAATTATAAAAGAAAGGCAGGAAGACACTTAAACGCAGCTTATATTAATTTTATGCAGAGTTAAGGAGATATAGATCGAACTAAGAAGTACATTGAAGTGTTCAAAGCTCTCCTGGCCTTTTCAAAACAGCAGTGAGAGACACAAAAGAGAATAATGAGATAGAATACTAGAGTTGAAGCATTCAGATTTTCTCTGGAATAGGTAAAAAATTACAGATGCAGAGAATTTTTTTCTTGCAATTTGAGTGGGAAAAGTTTCTGAAGGTAAAGGATTTCCCACATAGTGATGCTTGAAGAAGTATATGCAGACTCTCACCCTGAGTCCAAGGGTACAAGTTAGGAAACAAAAGGAAGAACAATTAGTGAGTCTGCAGGAAATGTGGAAACAGTATGCTATCCTAGGGAGAATCCAAAGTCTGTGGATTTGAAGAGCTGAGGTGCCACAGTCCTGTCACAGCCTGGGATCAGGTCCTGAAATGAGGAAGGGGTGTCTCCATGAAGAAAGAAAGAAGTGCCCAACCATCAGACAAGGTTCACACAAGTGGCCAGTCCCAAATAGCTAGAGCTGTCTTTATTTATACTTCAAAAACAATCATTTTTTCACCCTCTAGAAAAAACAAATATATTTTCCCCATCTTTTACATCTAAACAACTTCTAAACTAAAAACAATGCTCAACATCTCACTAGCTTGGCTAAGCATCGAGCCAGGCACATCCTGTCCTTACAGAGCTAAAGATGATAGACATAGCCACATTCTCACAAACAACATCGTTCAAAACGTAACAAAACATAGGTCCAGAAATATCAGTGACTTACCATAAACTGCTTGCATATGGTTAGCTTGTATCTCTCTAATTTGTGTTTCCTTGTCCTCCTAAAGGGTCCTGCATGCCTAAGCCTCTTTATAAGAAACCTGAAAAACATCAGGACTCCAAGAATTTTAGGGGAAAGTATTGGAGGAAAAATGGGATTTCCCCGAAAGATTCATATGCTGACCCTAAACTAGGCCCCAGGCCTACCAGCAGTGAGGGGCTGGCCCTGTGGTCACTGTCACACAGCATCATCCATGACAGCAAATTGCTAAGGGATGTGGTGGTTCTTCTGAGAGTGCAAAGCCTGAGGGGCCATGGAAGAGTTTGAAAAAGTGGGAAATGTGAGGCTATAAATTATGCTGATTCTCGTAAGTGGAATTTTGAGCTCATAAGAGAGGAATTGAGACTGTGGCTAATGAAGAACTGTGGACAGGAGGCCTGAGAGATGGTTCAGTGGATAAAACACTTGATGGAAAACATGCAGACCTTACTTCAGGTCCCCAGAACCCATGTAAAGCCGTGCACAGTAACAAGCGCCTATGATCCAAGTATCTCTTCAGTGACATGGGAAGAGGAGACAGGACAGACCCCAGAACCTCCCAGTTCAGACAGTCCACCAGATGCACCAGTGAGAAAAGAGCCCCATCAACAACGGGTGCAGCAGTGAACCAGGTCCCTTCCTCAACAGGTGAAGCAGTGAACAAAGGCCCCACACCCAATAGGTGCAACAGTGAACAAGAGGTCTCATCATCAACAGACACAACAATGAACAAGGGGCCACCCTCAACAGGTGCAGCAGTGAACAAGGCCCCCAAGAGGTGCAGTGAACAAGATCCCATCCACAACAGGCGCAGCAGTGAACAAGGGCCCCATCCACAACAGGTGCGGAAGTGAACAAGGTCCCACCACCAACAGGTACAGCAGTGAACAAGTCCCCCCCCCCCCAAGAGGTGCAGCAGTGAAAAAGGGCCCGTCCTCAAAAGGCATAGCAGTGAGCAAGGGCCCCACCCTCAACAACGTGGAAGGTGAAGTCCAACTGAGAGTCAGTGATGTTCTATGATTTCCAAACAAGCAAGAATGTGTGTCAACACACACACACACACACACACACACTTAAAAATTAAAAAGAAAAACTTTGAATCTAAAAAGTCTAGTCTTAAACTTGTATTAAGAACAACAGAGTATGATGACAAAGAAGAGTTACCACCAATGAGAAGAACTTTCGAACACTGCCTTCTGCCCCTTGGTAGCGGGAGGCTGGTTTAATACACCTTGCTTACTTTATGTAGGCACAGTGTTTTAGAAATTATTTTCCCTTTTTATTATTCCCTCTGAATATAAAAAGCAGGATTAAGAATGGCAAGGCAAGAGCTGCTGCCATCGTGGGGTTTTAATACATCCACAAGAGGAATGATGAAGTTGTATTTCTGCTATATTTTTCTAGTAGTAAAAATAAATGTTTCCTACAATGACATAAAGGGTTAATGCTGTTAAAACCTCATAAGCTTTGGGCTAAATTGGGAGCAATTAGTCTGCTGGCCTTTTGTTACTTGGGCTCTGCTGTTAGCTGCCACGTCTTTATTAATTTGTCTAGTGAATATGTAGAAGAAGAAATAGAAATAAGGATAATTTATCCTAATGCATGCCATCCCTGTGGATAGATCATAATTAATCCCTGCACTGACCCATTTTAGGGGCTTTGGGGACAATGTTAAGAGAGATTTTAAGGAAGGCCCAAGGGAATTATCTGCCATTCTAATTGGTCTCTGCTACACTAGAAGCCCTGTGGAAATCAAAATTAGGAGGTTTTTATTACCTTGACATACTTTAGTTATAAAAATATGGGTGAAATCATATCTGTGCCTGTGTGAACTTGGAAATGCAAATTCTCAACTGAAAGCTTCCTTCTGAACAAGAAGTTGAAGGAATGAGAACTCACAAATCTTGTGACCACAGGGGAAATACAAATGAAGATGCTCTTCAGACACAAAATGGGTTTTTTAAATGCAATTATGCATGATTTTTCCTTGTCATAGTTGATTAAGAGACCTTTTATTTACTTATCAACAATTGGTGCAACAAAATAAGATTTTCTGAACATTTGGAATATTAAATTATACATATAAATATAGCTAAAGCCTTCATTTTGCAAGCATTTTGTGATGTAAAGTTAGATATTTGCTTAAATTGTAGACATACTAACATTTGAACTTCAACCTTACTTTGAAAAGAACCTTACTAGCTTTACCTTAACGAATACCTTATTTTTAAGTCTATGATAAAATCTTTTTAGTTCAAAATAACTTTGCTCTATGTTCTGAATGGTCCAGAGAACTATCTGCAATGGCTGTGCTACCCAATGAGTGAGTTTATCTCAACAAACAGTAGGCAGTAGTGCACAGTGAAGCATCAAAACAGGGGCTTACGGCATCTAACAGAGAGGACTGAAGCCGCTTACTCGAGCCAGCAAAGGTCACATCATCAAATCAGCGTTTGCAACACCAGCCGAAATCACCTGAGGAAGCTGAAGTAGTCAGCCAGCGTTCTCAATCGAGCTTTCTCTCCACGCGTGACTTCCCATGTCTGAAATGTTGGCTTCCTGTTCCCACTGTAAGCATATTTATACTATGGAGTGAAGAATTGTAACCTCTGTTGGAAATATTGCCCTTTCTAGCTATTCTTTTTGTTTGTTGGTTGGTTGGTTGGTTGGTTGGTTGGTCGGTTGGTTGGTTGGTTGGTCGGTTTTTCAAGACAGGGTTTCTCTCTGTAACAGCCCTACATGTCCTGGAACTAGCTCTTGTAGATCAGTCTGGCCTCAAACTCACAGAGATCTGCTTGCCTCTGCCTCCCGAGTGCTGGGATTAAAGGCCGTCCAGTGCCTTCTAGCTGTTCTTTTGTAACACCTTTAGCTGTTGGCTGTTTGACTCTCCGTTACAGAGCCAGGGGGCCAGGCATACCCAGGAAAGGGGGTTCTGAGGGACACTTGGCATAAACACACTGCCTCCTTAACCAGTAGCACTGTGATGTCAGACAACCCACAAGAGCTTACCAATAGAGTGCCTGTTACGCTTGGCTACAGAAGTCTGGGTTTGCTGTTTTTGTGGAAGTCCCCCGTGACTGACCCTACTTGAGCACAAATTGAAGCCAGATTTATCCGGTTGCTACCTGTGAGCTGAACCCACATCCACGTTCTCGCCATCGTTCCTAATGCTGAAGACAAATGAGCGCAAAGGGTTTCAGACCGTGCGGCCACGCATAACTTATTAAACATTAGTAGTGGGAACACACGGGTGTGTAAAGAGCGGTCTCTGAAGATGGTCGTCCTCTTCCAGGTGGCTCACATTTAGCTGCTCACCCATTTCCCAATTAAGCTCCACTCACTATCAAAGGAGCAATCCAAAGCAGGGCAGAGGTGACACCTAAGGGAGGCTTTGGCTCCTCTTTGGACCGTGGTATTATTAATTTCCGGAGCATCAGTTGGATCAGAGTCTCCCCTGGGCTCAGTTGTGCAGTGTGGGGGAGAGCCTTTAGCTCTGTGTCTTTGTTACCTGTCTCTGCTCCACACAGCTCAAGGAGCAAGCAAGTCACATGTCTTTATCCTAAGAGGGCTTTGTGCGGGGATATGGGTATTGATTGACAGGGAAAGGCGGGCATTCTGTATCCTTAATCACGGCAAGCGATTTCTAGTGATCTTTCAGTTGTCCCCAGTATGTGTGAAACTCAGGACATGTGTTTATCATAAGGATAAGACCCCTGTATTTCTATGGATTTTTGAAGCCTCTCAGATTCACATCTAATAAAAACAATAAGAATCATTCAGAAAAACTCTCTCTGACTGCGCCCTGGGTTATATGGGGAAAGACGGAGAGCATGCAAATCTCTTTTTCAGGCTTCCTTCTATAGGAAAGAGTTCCCTTCAGGGCACAATGGGAATCACCAGGTCTTCTCTTGAAGCATACATATTCATGTCTTGAGTTTGTTTTATTTTATCTACAAAAGCATTTTAGCTGTACACAAAAATGTTCCAAGGACATAACAAATGTTGTCAGAACCTTAAACTTCAATACTCCTATTACTTGCTATCTAGATGACGAAACAGGAGCTCTGGTGCATGAAGTGACCTTCTCGGTCGCAATGACGACACTATAATTGCAGCTGCTGCACCCCTAACCATTGATCCCCACTCCCTTCAGGTAATGTGTTATGTCTATAGTATCTGTAACCATACTCTTCCTTTCTGCCCTGATTTTTTTCCCAAACATATTGTGAAATGATGCTATCAGAAATTCATGCTTGCTAATCACACTGCGTGTTTCATTTAATGAAGTAAAAATAGAAATAGTAAAATAAATAAGTAAACAAACCCTGTGGAGATTATACACTGTGTCTCCAGTTCTTTGGAAAGGAGGCTGTACAGTCTAGGGAATTCTGTGGCCTTTTAATTCTACATCAGAGTTAACCATTCTTGGCATGCATTGAACTCACCTGGGAAGACTGAACAATTACTAACACTTGGCTCTAACAACGAGGGATTATAATTTAGTTAATAGTAGCTCTGAGAAACTAGTTTTTAATTTAAAATTATTTTTGTGGCGCTGGGATGGAACCTAGGACAGACTTTACACGTGTGAGTTAAGCCACTGAGTTTAACACCCCAGCTCTCAGCAACGGTATCACCAACATTTTCCTTCTTCTATATATTCTAGCATAATAATTCACACATAGCAGATGAATGCCCTATGAATTATTAAATAAAGTAAGTGTATTTGAAACATTAGCAACGAAGCACAAACACTTAGCAATCATTAGCTGATGATTGGAGTTGGTCACACACATCAAACGGATGGAAAAAGATCAACACTGTGAGAAAGGACCGTGTCTAAATGATTACAGCAGCAGACCATCCACAGAGGGTGACATGCCTTCTCTATGACCACATTCATGGGTGCATGGATAAGGATTCTAACACAGTCTAAAATGTTTCTATAGGCTTTTTACTTATAACAACTGTGGAGGTGTGGGTTTGGTGTATGGAAACATAGGGCCAGGAAATCTGGCTTTTCTTCAGGTCCTATTACTTGCCTGCAAGATCATGCATAAGTTTTTATCTCCCTCCCATCAAGGTGAGATCTCTTCCTTCCTTACTTTCTTTTTTCCTTCCTTTCTTCCTTCCTTTTTTTCTTTTGCTTCTTTCCCTCTCTTTCTGTCTCTCTCTTCTTTCTTTTCTTTTTCTTAAGAGGATTGGTATGTACTCTGAAGATTCCTGAGGTGTAATCAAATGATGTGTGTAATATAACACACTTTGTAGCAATGAAGGCTATGCACACCAGACCTTTCTTCACTTGCTTTGTGTCCTCTCTCTGACCTTCTGGATTATCGGCAGTCCCTCCTCTTCTCCATAGCTCCATTTGAATCTCATCTAAGGACTTTCTCCATCAATGCCTCTTCTGCTTCCCCAAAGGTCAGGAACTCTCCTTACTCTCTTTTGTATGCCCAGATCTCTGCTCAATTTCTGACACACACAAAAAAAAGTATTTAATAAATGTTTGATAAAAGAACAAATGGAAACCAGGAAAGCATAATTATGAGCAAATGAATTTTGACCAAGGCCGCTTCACTGAAAGGAAGCTGTCAGATTATGTAAAGCCGTGTGAATATTAGCATCTTCACACTCGGTTTCACATCCCCGATGTCCAACACAGGCTTGTTTTGCAGGCAAGATTCGGAGCTGTCATGTCAGGCTCGCAATGCATTCAAGTCTCATTTATTAGGTGTGATAAAATTTGGGATTTAAGACCCTAGCTAATTAACTAAGTGTGCTTTCAATTCCAGTCCCTGCTACCTACAAATATTTGAATTAGCACTTAATGTTTATTTTGAGTTATCACTTTTATTCCTGGGCCTTTGCAACTCAATTAGAAATGCTTTGCACTCCCTTCCACCTTAGCCAAGGGAGAAGCAGTGACTCCCACCAGAGGAGAGTGGCTTCAGGTTGAACATTGCATAACTAGAACTAATGTTCGAGGAATTCATAGCCGTATGACTTAGTTCTTCCGTGTCCACAGCTTACTACCTTCTGCCACCAACTGCCTTCAATGAGATCAAATTACTGTGCTCATCTTTTTATAATCAAAATAAATAGGCTTTCCCTCCCCTGCATTATCCCCACATTAAAATACACTACCTTTGCTTTAATTTTGTGCTAATGAAGAATTGTGACTATAGAATTCTAGAGATCTTTAATCTGTTTTTTTTTTTTTTTTTCAGATCCATTCCAGATCAGATATTAAGCTTTAATGTGTCTTCAGCCTTTCTTGAGGTCTTATTAAAGGGCTGATTCCAGTTCGGTCTGTGGTGGGATGGAGTGGGGTTAGTCATATATTAACAGCATTTTCCTGGGCCATGCTGACAAGGATCTGGAAGCCCGTTATGGTAAGAATGTTGTATGTTGTTTCAGTCATTTCAACTTTCTCTGTCTGATGGCATTTCGATTGTGTTTTAATAAATAAAGCTTTTCTGAATATCTGAGAGTAAAATAGCCGCACTCATCAGCCTTAAAGACAAGGTATTGGTAACACACCACCTTTAATCCCAGTAGCCACACTAGTTAACCATAGAAACCAAGGAGTAGCAGTACATGTCTTTAATCCCAGTGGTGCACACTTTTAACCCCAGAACTAGAGAGGATATAAAACAAGAGAAGACAGTTCTCAGACACCGTCTCATTCTGAGATTCATAGAGGCAGGACCGCCATTTTGGTCTGAGGTCAAGATAAGAACCAGTTCACTGGCCAGTCCAGAGAGCCCAACCAAGACGACAAGCTTCACGTTCAGTGAGAGACTCTGTCTTGATAAAGGTCATGGAGCAACAGCAGTGCATGAGCGTTGTCTTCTCTAAAGCTGTTCGCTTTCAAGAGTAAATATGTTTGGAAAGGCTCCCCTTAATAGCATCCGACATTCTGATTTCCTCTGCGAATCTACAGTCAAATGCTCTACCCCTGGGCTATCCCCCTCTCCTCTTAGAGTTTATCTGCAACAATTGACCCTGCTGTTCTAAAGACTGTTGTCAGAGTTACATTTCCCCAGAAACACTTAAGAAAACGCAGAGGTCTTAACAGCATGAAGAGACTTGGGTAGATTTATCTTGTTTCCCAACAAACAAAAATTACAAATGGCAAACCAACTTTGCAATACTGGAGACAGGGATCAAAATGTATCTTCACACCACCGGAAGCCTGCTCATTATAGCAGGAGCCCCGTAGATAATCTCAGCTGGGAGCTTGGCCTTAGGAACAAGATGTTAAATAATTAGCATTACTAAGCAAGGAGAGCTAAAAATAAACTGCCTGAACAGACCAGCTCTGGGGCAATGACAGCAGCTATCTGAGACAGAGCACAGCGTCTCAGAAGACCCACACTTACAGAGTAACTATGATGTGCAACAATAAATACATATTTAATGTATGTATGTATATAGATTTAGTCAGGGATGGAGAAGTAACTCACTTGGTGAAATGCTTGCTGTGTATGTATGTGAACCCGAGTTTAGATTCTCAGTACCCCTTGAGGATGCTATACTCCCAGAACTGGGGAGACAGAGACAGGATGATCCCTGGACCCCTGTATCAAAAAATAAGGTAGGGGTATGGCTAGGGAGGTAGTTCCATGGTTAAGAACATTGACTTCTCTTACAGAGTGTACAGGTTTGATTTCCAGCACCCACATGCAATTCACAACCATCTATAAGTCCAGTTTCAAGAGATTCAGTGCCTTTTACTGACCTTAATGGGCTCTTTTTTCATGTACATGATGTACAGGCACACACTTAGACAAATGAAATAAAATAATTTATTTGTTTTGGTTTGCCAGGACAGGGTTTCTCTGTAGCTTTGGAGCCTTCCTGGAACTCCCTCTCTGTAGACCAGGCTGGCCTCGAACTCACAGATATTTGCCTGTCTCTGCCTCCCAAGTGCTGGGATTAAAGGTGTGCACCACCACTGCACAGCTAAATAAATATTTTTAAAACAATAAGATAAAGAATGATAAAGAAAACACACACTATAAACTGCTGGCCTCCACATGCACATACACACACATACATACACATACACACACATATAAAGACATCTATCTGCACAAACACACATGCATGCAGACATGTACACACATATACACAACTTCAAAAGAATTGAAGAAGACTGGTTTAAGAATCAGACACACATATATAGATGTAATGTGGTATTTTTAAATTCATGCAATTCTGGGTGTTAAGTTAGGAGTGTAAACCCCAACCCCTCACATCTATCCCAGCCTGCGAGTTGTATTGGTCCGGACTCCAAATTCCAGGATGCCAGGTCCTAACCCCTCCCTGTTCCCCCTCAGTGCCACCCGAGAGCGTAGGACTCCCATTAACCCTGGACATTTTTTAATTTGGCTTGTTTTGATTTGGCTTGATTGGGATTTTGCATCAGCAGAGAGTTTAGTTAACCTTCAATTTCAGTTTTCTTAGGTAAAAATTTGGAGTAAGAATTGCACTACTGAGGGACTAGGAGCTAGAAAGATTTCTGGAAGGCATACAGGTAGGGAAAGGGGCACAGATAAGTAATAAAGATGTTCAACATTGACTGATCACATGAGCGTGCTCATGTGTGTGTGTGTTCACATGATTTCTCAACATCAATAAAGCAAGAAATCTGTTGCTGTCTACTGGGTCTGAGATTTCCCCTGCCTTTTAATATTTTTTTTGGTGTTGTTGTTTGTTTGTTTTTTGAGACAGGGTTTCTCTGTGGTTTTGGAGCCTGTCCTGGAACTAGCTCTTGTAGACCAGGCTAGTCTTGAACTCACAGAGATCCACCTGCCTCTGCCTCCCAAGTGCTGGGATTAAAGGCATGCACCACCACCGCCCAGCTGCCTTTTAATTTTTTAATAGACAAAGAAAACAAACCCAGACAAGACCCCTGGTGGTTAACAGTAACATATAGGAAGTGTGACTGTGAACATGGAGGCCACTGCTTGTAAAGTTAGTATTAGTTAAATATTTTCGGTTTTGTGACTATTTAAAAAGAAACAAGAATAAACAAAAACCCTAATAAGAGCTGCCCATTTAAGGCAGTGGTTGCAAAGCATGATGCTGTTAGTAAGTCATTTTGAAGGAGGTTGTTGGTGCTGTGGCCAGAAATGAAGATGCCTAACTCCTGTTCTGCCAATCAGAATACATCCCTGTACATTCTACAGGAAAACAGCCAGAAAACCCACGCCAGGGCGCAACTAACCCCTCTTATTCGGATTCTAGGAAGTCCCTAATTTAATGGGCAATGTTGAGGAAGCCAAGTCAGCCTTGGGGGTTACCCTAAGAACCTCACAACTCAGTCTTCCCACATATTGAACAACCACTAGGTTTAGGACCTGCTGAGCTTAGGTCTCTTGCTTTTGTTTTGGGGGTGAGTGACAGAATTCCTTTCAAGAGCACAGTTTTGGGGGACTGAAAGTGAAAGCTACAGAATTGGTTTAATAAATTCAAAGTCAATGTTTAACCTCGCCTACCCAAGGACAAGGTAATTACCTGGAATGCTGGGAGTTGTAGTTCTTGCAAAATAGCAACACCACATGGGAAATACGGTGGCTGTATGATTTAGTCAAAAAAAAAAAAAAAAAACCCTACCGGTTGCCACTCGATGGGCTTCCAGAGAGTGGACCTGACCAGAGTCCATCCTGGTCAGTATTTCATTAAAGCTTGCTCCAAATTTATCTCAAAATTGTGGAACTGTTTTTTTCTCTAGGATTAACAGTTTCTGTTTTGAGTGGCAAATGTGGCATGGCAGATCTGGGGTTCTGAAATCAATTCACATGATTAGCAATTTCTTCTTCATAGGAAGATGGGGGAGCTTGGATGCAGATGGAGAAAACCAAACCAAAATTGTTTCACTAACTTGACAGTCAGCAGGCATACATGGCTCTTCCCAGGAGCTACACTGCCTGTACCTAGTTGACCATTTGCAACTCTGGGTCTCTGTGTACTCTACAGTGTCTGACTGCACACTGAGGCAGTTCGTGGGAAAACTAAGCCTGTGTTCCAGGGATCACGGTATTTTCCCTCAGATCCAGATGTGCTCCTCGTTGTTTGATCTGCTTGATCTGTGAAACTGAGCAAGGACCTTAATTATTTCAGGCCATTCTTGCCCTTTAGTAAGAGAGTTCCATATAGACAAGAGAGAATGAGAGAGATGGTCTTTCTGCTTCCAGTGTGCCTCATTTGGTGGTTTACGGCAAAGTGTGTGGTGGTTTTTTTGTTTGTTTGTTTCGTTTTTTGTTTTGTTTGGTGTTCAGTTCCTGCAGTACACAGTGCTTCTCCAGTCACAGCTTTTGCAGCATGGGCGCCTTCCCCAGCACATGTCTGCTCTAGCAAGATGGCATCCCAAGCACCAATTCCTGCCACAGTTTATACACTCAGATCCCTTGCACAGTGGCTAACCCCATTGACAAGCAGTGCCTGCCTTTTTCATCTCTTTGTGCCTGGCAGAGGAGTGCCTCAGGCAAGATCCATTCTCTGTAAAGTTCAGACTTCAGTCAGCTTCCCAGGGTGCAGGACAAAGTGCCATCCAGGAAGTCATAGCTACTCTTTTTGCAAAGAGGTCTGGTGTCAGTCATGAGCGTGAGGTGGGAAGGTACGTCTCTGGATGCTTGGCAGCATCCCTAAGATGCCCTTTGCATCCCCACATTCACATGTTTAAGTTCCCTTTCTAGTGTTTACTGTTCTGTTACTTTCACACACACACACACACACACACACACCGCCAGTATTCTTAATGTTCTTTTTATTGAACTTCCTTTTTGCAAATGACAAAGGGGTTTCCATCTCTTGACTATCCCCTAATATAGTCAGGCTGGTATAGGCTAAGCACTGTATTAAATAGAGAGATGTTCACAGAGCCCCTGCTCGACATGAGCCCTTGGCTCAGGCATTTCATCATTACTTCGTTTGGTAAAGAAACACTTCCTGTTGCAGCAGAATATTATTAGTGGTGTGTCTTGCAGTTTAGGCCCCCAGTACTCAGAAAAATAAGTGACCTCCCAAGGTCCCTAAGCTGTTACATTACAGAGTTGAGGATAAAATCTTTATTTGTCTAGATTAAAATCCATGCCACACAAGCCCAAACACTTTCCAATACTAACTTTAAAGATATCATAAAGGTTTACCTTTCTGGCTAGTATAAAAAAATATCCTACCTATTTATCCGATGATGTCCTTGCTACTTCCTGTTGAAAGAGAAATCATATTCCTTTTGCAACAATACAAAACCGATCTTTATTAGAAGTTAGGTATTCCGTGCCACCTTCTCTTCTCTGGCTAAGTCTGCAAGGACCCTTTAGAAACAGCATGGAATGAGCTATCAATCGTCTGTCTACCTTCAGAGAAACTGCCACTGGACTCCACCGTCGACTGATCTTTTAACTCCAATTGATTTTTCAAACTTTTCCATTTCCCTGTGATTCCCAGTTTCTTTGCTTCTCCTATCTTCCTTCATAACATCACACACTTTATTTTATACGTTTCAGCCCAGTGGGGTGATTTTTCAGACGCAATAACTTGTTTTGTTTCTCCAGCTCAAAAACCATCAGAGGAGCAAGTAACATGAAAGGGAACGGCGCAGTGGGTTCTGAGGACCATAAATCACTCACTGGAAAGAAAATGATGGATATGTTTTTCTGTTCTCTGATTATGTTATGCATTTTTCGCAAAACCCATTTTGTAAATGCCTTCTCTCACAGAGCCTTGCCGGAACACTCCAAGTGTGGTTAGCAAGTCCCCATTCTTTGGGAATCTGTTCCCAATGAGCGGTGCAGGGCATGAATGGAAAATATCCCTTGGCAAAAGAATATTAAACGTTCATGTTCTTAGTATGTTATTATTATATTGGATTGAGTATCCCATTCATGGTATAGACTGTCTGAAGGAGGCCTTCCTTGAATATCTGTCCTCCCAGTTCACAGGTAAGCAGATTAAGACAAGAACCTGACATAAGGACTCCAGGCTCATCAGTGATCAGGCCTCTTCCTGAGCCTTTTTCTTTCCACATTGCTTTCTCCTTTGATAATTTGAAGATGAAATGACACGCTGATCTTGCCCTGATGTGAGAGATGAATAGTTTATTTGCTTTGTTTTTTTTTTTCATATACATTTTCCTTGACTGTTGCAAGGAGGCGCATATTCATCCCAGCCACCCAGAACTAAAATAATCACACAGCAACTATATCAATTAAATTACTGCTTGGCCCATTAGCTCTAGCTCCTTATTGGCTAACTCTTACATCTTAATTTAACCCATTTCTATTAATTTGTATATCACCACAAGGTTGTGGCCTACCAGCAAAATTCCAGCTCATCTATCTCTGGTGGCAGATCCATGGCATCTCCTGACTCCACCTTTCTTTCTCCCAGCATTCCGTTTAATTTTCCCTGCCTAGCTCTGTTCCCCTATAGCTCTGCTATAGGCCCAAAGCAGTTCCTTTATTAACCAATGAAAGTAACACATAGACAGAAGGACCTCCTACACTTCACTACCACTATTTATTAACCAAAAAATATCTACTATAGGGCTGACATCAGGATATATAGACAAACATTAGCTATACTACTCAAGCTGTTTATATATTTATTTCACTTATGCCTGCTTGATATCCATGACTGAAGGGGGGTTCTTGAAATTTTAATTCCCTTAGCAATTTTCATCAAATTTTCTGTATTACATGCCATTTTTTTCTTCTGTGACTAAAACAAAATGTCTTTAATGTTGCATGTGTCTGCTTTTTAAGATAAACTCGGTGTTCTTCTTAGAAGAGTTCCATGATAAATCCTGCAATTCTGATTTCTCTGTGTCTCTAAGTCCTACTTACCATTTTAGGCTTTCTTCAGGACCTCCCATTCCAGGAACCATGAGAACATGACCATCAGATAAGAAAGCCACAAACAAAACCCAGTGCTGCATGGATTACATGGAGTCAGCGTCAGCGCTATGAGGGTCATTTAGAGTAACTGAGCATAGTGCTGTATGAACCCCTTCGAGTGGTCCTGAGGACAGAAAGGAAGTGGTTTTCCAGTGGCTGGGCGGCAGAGTGTGGAAAGAAGGTTGTTTAACAGCTACATCCCTTCTTTTTTACAAAATGAACTGATCTGGAGGTTGGTTGCACAGCATCCTGAGTGTTTGGTTGCACAGCATCGTGAGTGTTGAAGTGTGCGTTGCTAAAACACACACTTAAAGGGGTTGAGTCAGTAAATTTTACTGTATGGATGTTTTATCACAGTTGAGACAAACACAAATTCCCTGTCTACTACCTTGATTCTGACTGATTCCTCTTCTTTCATGACCCATTACCTGCACCCATGCTTATCGCTGCATGGCTCCATTATACATCGTCAGACTCTCAACTTGCTTCACAATAAATAGCAGCACTTACATAAAAAACATCTTTTGTTATTCTAAACCATAGCCATAAGTGGGCACAGGAGTCTCAGTGGGTCATTGCTAACAGTTAAAACTAACACCGCCAAAAGGGCTTTGAAAACTCCTCTGTGTCACCATCGAATTCAATAATTCTACTATAGAGTTTAGCTCCTGAACTCTGGCCAGATGTTTGTGGAAGGGATGCCAGCCCAACTCATTTGCATCTCTTACCCTCTGTTATTTCAGATGTGTGTCAGCTTGCAGAGATAAAGCATCTTTATCGGTTTGTATTCAGTTAGAGGAATAAAATCCACCTGGTGCCATCCGCACACTAGGAGTTTAAAATAGAAATTAGCCATTTCCACCCCTACCAGAAGAGCTGGGGAACTAAGGTCAGAGAAGCCACTGCCAACAGTTCAGGTCCAAATGGTTGAGCTCAATGGCTCTATTATCCCCTGGGGAATGCTTTGACCCGCATGTCTGTCAAGGTGTCTGCCTGCAACAGTCTCCAAAACAGCAGTAGCTTTTCCTCATCCAATGGCACTTTGAAAATTTGAACAAGTGAGGAACTTCTAAAATATAAATCCATTGCTTGTCCTCTTCTAAGAACAGAGACATTTGAACAAGGTCTTCGTGGTCTGTACTTAACAAAGCTCAATCCAGCACAGTCATAGAAACCCAGCAACCAGAGCACAGCTCACTTTCTGCTTGTTTGAATCTTCTCCTTGCACCATACTTAATCACGTGTTAATTTTTTTCTGTTTTGCAAATGCTCAGCTGTGGGATTTTTGTTATTGCTGTTATGGTTTTTGCTTGCTTGTTTGTTTGTTTGTTTTTATGCTGCCCTGGCGTTGACAATACCAGCTCTACCCTTAGTCACAGACACAGCCATCTCGTATCAACTATCATTTCCTATTCTTGTCCCCAGGAGACACTGGAGCCCACTCTTAGAGTTCTTAGTTTCATTAATAAAACAAACCAACAATAGCAAAGCCAAAGAGCCTAGATGGAAGCTCAAGGGTCATTTCTCTTGCACTGTTCATTTTTAAAGGGAAAAAGTTCTCAGGGCAGGCAAGTTGTAAATCTCATCAGTTGCCTGGAGGAGGAGAATGGAGGGCATGGAGGGAGAAAGGCCATCTAAGCTGGCATGTGGCCGGATGCATTGTAGGCAAGTAGACACATGGCAGGGAGGGGGACTTTAGAGAAAGACTAAGGAAGCCCAGAATATTAGAGAAAGCAGGTTTGGGCTCTGGCAGCCTTCCAAAAGAGAGAGCCAGAAAACAGAGGGAAGTGTTGCACCATTTGAGTCAGGGCTCAGAAGGCAGGCAGATTCAAATGAACATTGTGGCTGCTTAACTTGTAGGGACAAGTGTGTGTGTGTGTGTGTGTGTGTGTTAGGAGTGGCATTCTAGGAAGGAAAGAATGATATCTTATTAAAGAAAAATAATTCTGCCCATCTCTTCATCATGGCTTAAAGTGAGCCTACTTCACTAGGACTTTTGCTAGGTGGGTGACAACCCAACTTGGATGTTAGTTTTCCACCCAGTCAAGAAATTCTACCCTCTTAACCAGAAGATTTTTACCAATGGGCTTTCGTGATACTCTAATACCAATATTCAAGATTTGTAGAATTTTACAAGCCCCAAACGTATAGTATCTAGTTGTAGGCACCCATCTCAAAGTTAGTAGTAAGACCAACACACTAGACTCTCATCCACCCCCATCCTCCCACCCAGCCATTCCAGCCTCTTGTCCACTACAGGGAATCCATTGATCTGGTCAACACGTTGTGGTAAATCTTAGAACTCATGAGTAACTCCTCAAGAAAACTAGGCACCAATATCCAGTGTCACAGTAAGGAAACAAGCCCAGCACAGACCCAATGTGGCCCTGAAGGATGCCAAAGAAGACGGCAAACACAAAACCCTGACCGTGCTTGAGGCGGATCACCCTCCCTACCCGGTGCCTTGGAGAATTTCTCCTCTCTCCAGGGCTAGAGACAACCACCCCCATCCCTAATATTTCGGTGAAGAAAAGACTCCCTCTCCTTTGCCTGAGGCTGGAGGAGCAGCAGTGCTGGCCACTCATGCTCAGTCAGTTTGTCTCTTTGGACCTCTTGGGCCTCCCCATCTCTGCTGTGTTTGAACCCTCTCATTTGAGTTCAACATTATTTAGGGGTAACTTTAGCCTGCTAGTTTTTCAAGTCTACAGATTCTTTGCTTTAACACCCTTCTCTTGTACTGTACATACTAGCTTCCAATACTCCGGCTGATCAGCCATCACGTACTTGACTCGTAACTCCGCTCCCCTTCTGGGCTGCTGAGAAAACTGCAGGGAAAACTCGGAGCATACTGAACACTCTCCTACATTTAACCATCCAGTGTCAGTGTGCTAGCTAGCTTTCTGTCAAGTTGACACAATATAGAGAGGAGATGATATCAATTGAGGAAATGCCTCCTTAACATCGGGCCACAGGTGAGCCTGCCTTAGAACATTTTCTTCATTTATGATGGATGGGAAAGGGCCCAGGCAAGTGTGGGTGGGACCATCCCTGGGCTGGTGGTCCTGGGAATTATAAGAAAGCAGGTTGAGTAAGTCCTGAGGAGCAAGCCAGTAATCAGGCCCCCTCCATGGTCTCTGCATCAGCTCCTGCCTCCAGGCATTTGCCCTGTTTGAGTTTCTATCCCGACTTTCTTCACTGAGGCCCTTGATGTGAAAGTGTGATTCAATTAAAGCCTTTTCTCCCGAGTGGCTTTGGTTATGGTGTTACATCACAGCAATCGTCACCCTAACTAAGACAGACAGTCTCCTTCCTCCCATCCCCAATTAGATAGAAATTCTACAGAAAGCAAAAAGCCTGAGCTCCTTAAGGTGGAAAAACCTGTGCTATAAATATACCAGCCAGACAGATTTGGCCTCCCTCACCCATAATATAGGCCCACTCACCACCACCCATCCACTGCTCCACGCAGGTTCTAATGAACAGTAAGTGTAGAAAATACTCTTGACGATTATTTACTTGTCAAGAGTACTTAATTTTTATAAATACATACTCGAGGTGTCTGTATTCCAGTTTTGCCTCTCTTCCCTCTCTGTCTCTCTGTATCTGTCTTTGTCTCTCTCCCAACCTCCCGTGCCCCATGTGTGTGTCTCAATATTGCATCTCAAATCCTCTCTAAATGACAGGAAGACAGTGACAAGGGGCAGCTAACATCATCATTGCAAAGAAAGATGCTAAAAATTTTTGCATTCTGAAGATGTATGTTTACCAAAGAGGATAATGCAGTGTGGGAAATATGCTCAAAGTATATTACATATTTTGTGAAAATAGCCTTGTGTAATTTTAAATAATCTCTTTCAAAGAAAAAGGTGTTTCAAAAACCAAGTGGTTTTCTTAGAACTTGATCTATCCTATTTCTTTCTCCAATTTCTGAGTCCTCCAGATCTGATAGCTAACAATATAAATGAAAATAAAGAACTCCAGGCCTCATTTGTGAGGACCTCAGACACAGCTGGTCAGTGTTCACACCAGCTCCCAGACTGTGCGCACCCATCTTCCTACTTGCCTCCTATGGCTACAGGAATGAATTCAAATAAAGCGGCCCACGAGAACATTCATTCCCATTTTCTTCCCGAATCAAGAGAAAATTACATGGTATCATTTTCCCCAAGGTACTGAGCTGAAGAGCGGTTCACGCTATATTTTCAATTGTCTTTTTTTTTTTTTTTTTAAATCCCAAATCAAATGCAAGTTCTATTCGTACGTCTGTTTCATGGGAAGAACGTAGGTGGTACTCAGCCACGGTCAGGTGGGTGGTTAATGAACACACAGCCACAGCCAGGCAGAGGGGCAAGGATACAGCCTTCACTTCTGCCTCCAACATGGTTGCTGGGCTGATGGTCCAAAGCTGTGATCTGGAGGGGAGGCAGGAAAGAGAGCGTCTGGACGTTGCATTAAAACAATGCAATTATCTTAAACTTTCCATACTCAGACCTTTATGAACTCACAGCTTAAAATAAATTTTCTATTGATTTTGCTATAATGAGTCACGGCTCCAAGCTAATCAAATCGGAGAGTAACGGCTGCGAAAGTCATAGAGGTATGCGGCAAGAACCAGGCATAGAAATGCGTTTTCATTAGCAATATCAATCTCAGAATTCCTAAAGCCAATACGTCTTTTCTTGGCAAATATCTGCAGAGATAACAATTATTCTAGGAGCCACCTCAAAGACCAGTAGGGAAGGATGGCGCGTTAGCGTGATAGTGAGATGAAGAGCTACTGCCATCTAGGGGTCAGTAGCGGAACTGTTGAGTGTCTTGCCACAGCCAGCAAACTCTACAAAAGCATAGATATTTCGCGGTTTTATTTCACTCCTCTGTGTATATATGATTGCATTAATATTTTGAAAGAACTCGTGGATGATTATCTACTTTATAAAAATTTTAAACATTTATCTATATTGAATTTTTAATTTACGTGTCAAGCATTTATTGTGCACAGCCAACCTTGTGGCTCTAGAAATAAAGATTTATTTCTCATTCTCATCAAGATTTCTCATTCAAGTTCTAGCGCAAAGGCCATAAACCACAGTCGTGGTCCAGCACATGTGTATCTCTGAATTCTCTTTGTAATTTATTCATATGTGAGAAATAGACAATAGAGCCAGGCAGAACACTTGAACACTTGCACATATATGTAAATGTATGAGACATACAACCGCTTAACAATAGAGATGTTTCACAAAGACTATAATGAACATAAATTATGAATATTTAAACATCTAAACTGAATTTCTCAAATTTTTATTATCATTCTATTTTCTGATACAATGTCTTGTATCTAGATAGCCAAGGTTGCCCCAGAACTCACTAAGTACCCCAGGCTCACCTTAAAAACATGCAATCTTCATGCCTATGTATGAGTGCTGGGACTACAAGCAGACTCTATCATGCCTAACTTTAAATTATGTTTCTTAACCAAGAAAACTGTATTAAACATCTCGTTACAATTATTCGTAGTATTTTAACATTGTGATGATATGCTTGATTATTTAAGCAAAAGTTTGGTCAGACCTTGGAATGAAAGGTTATTATCCCAGCTACTCGGGAGGCAGAAAAAAGGCAAGCACCAACTCAAGGCTGTTTCAGACTGGGATATATAATGACCATGAGGCAGTCTCGGTGACCTAGGAAGAGTCTGTTTCAAACCAAGCCTGTGCAAATGTCTGAAGATGTATCTGGGTGGTAGATCACTTCCTTAGCTTGTGGGAAGCCTTGGGCTCACTTCCCAGTATCACCTACAAGATCTTATGTGACAGAAGCTGCACGGTTGTGTTTACTTCATTTTGATACACATGTTTGATGGCTGCCATGCTCACAACCCATTTCTCAGAGTTCCAGGGATCCAGTGGAGGAGCTGCATAGGAACTGCACTTTCTGGTCTCACTGACAACTTGTCTCGTTTGTTTGTGCTCTTCAAACTTCTGGTGTCAAAATCAGATTTTTAATGCTTACTTAAAGTGTTTTCATTCTTTTAATTGACAAACAATAATTGTGCTCGTGTTGAAAATAGTGATGTTTTAATATAAGTATACCCTGGGGAGCTACAAGGGAATGAGTCAAGCGGATATCTTATCTCAACCTTTTCATTAAACGGAAAAATTTTAAAAAGGGTAGAGGACTCTGTTTCAACCTTTTACAAGCGAAGCATGTGTGAAGTTAAAATATAAGAAACGACAATATTGTTTGTGATGACAGCTATACAGACTCCCCATTCTCAACCCTTTTCCCTGGATTGGCTGCAGCAAAACAAATGTGTGCATTCTCGTGTGCTGCTAGACTGTCACCTTTACCTTGGCGGGGGACGTCTGTCTATATCTCTTTTGAGGATCTGCTAGGTGGCATGCTATTGACGTCTGCTCGTCATCACAGAAAAGGTCAACACGTCTGGAACGCTGTCCTCCTTTAGTTAAGAAAAATGTCTTCTTCGATTCTTTTGTCAAAGGGTAACAAGGGAAACTGTGTTGCACAAGCAGAACTAAGAACAAAACCCAACATTGATTCGCACGGTCATACCCATGTCATTGCAAAATGAAGGGCTAAATTATAACCACTTTATTCTTTTTTTTCTTCCAAAATAGAGTTTCATTGTGTAGCTCTGGCTGTCCTTGAACTTGTTTTGTAGACCAGGCTGATCTTGAACTCAGAGATCCACCTGTCTCTACCTCCCGAATGCTGAGATTAAATATATGGGCCACCATGCCTGGCACTACTTTATTCTTTATCCAGAATTCATAAGCCCACAAAACCAAGCGTATGTGAACTGAGCACCAATGCCATGAGTTTAAGTGGGTGTGCCAATGTGCAGCTGTCAACCCCTTTGAGTTCTGAAATTTATATTCTACCCTCAGGACACACTTACACCTTGCATGACACATGGACCCAGTGAGGAAATCACTGCCAATCATATATATTATTAACTGGTAATTTTTAGTATATTAGACAAAAATGAATATAAATAGCAAGTTTAACATTTTTCTCCCTATACATCACCTGGGAGACCCTTGAGGGGCCGTGGAAACCTTTTCCGGTTTTGATGCTGTTTCCTCAGCCCTAGAGAACAAAAAATACTCAAGTCCTTAACATTGATGAGCGATTCCCAAGGCAGAAGTTCTGCCCCTGAGGATATAGCTGCTCTTGGGCCAGTCTTAAGTCTAGCTGGTATTTTAAGATCTGGATGTTCATGTAGGTAGTTTGTTGGTATATTTGTGCTTCACAGATACACCAAGAGTTTATCTGAAGTCTTCATGAACTGTTGGAAGCTTTTGTTTAGTGCTGGTTTGAGGGGACACAGCTTTCCTCTTCTCTCCAGCTGCCTGCGGTTACATAGAAGATGCACTCCGGCTTCCCTGGGTGATGCTTTTGTCTTTCACAGCTGTGCTCTCTGTCATAGAGGGTGGGACAGAATAGGAGCGCTGCACACCTTCCTAATAAATAAAATCTAGCCTCTTCCCTTCCCCCTGCCCTTTCATCTTTATTTAGCATATTTATTTATAGATTGTTGCTGAGCGTGTCCACAGGATGTGTGCAATGGTGCGCATGTCACGGAGCACGTACAAAGGTCAGAGGACAACTTTGTGGAGTCGGCCTTCCCCTTCCACCTTTAGATGGGATCCCCTGGTCAAACTCAGGTGGCCAGACCTGTTTGTAGGGGGAAGCATTCTCCTTGCTGAGCCAGCCACCTTACCGCTTTTCCATCTTTGCCAGCCAAAGTTGTCACGTCCTTCAGATTGGCCGTAATGACAGGCCACCACCGTGATGCCTTGAAGACTTCTTCAAGGCAGCTCTATCAGATTCCTTGAAGCTTCTCAGGTTGGACAGCTCAGGATGCTCTCTCTCACAGGTGACTCTACTTTTCAGTTCCTCCGGAAGGCCCCTCTCCTCCTCCCCTCCTCTTGACAGCTTCACTCCCATGCTTCTGTAATCCTATACGCACGACAGCCAGAGCAGGCTAGCCCTGGAAGCCTGAGCAAACGGAAATGACGACAGAAGTCTGCTCTTAGCCTGGACTGTGTGTATACATCGGCCAGCCTTTTGGGTTCACGTAAATGTACTGCTCTTATCCCATCGCCTCAGCCTGGCTAAGTTTCCATCCCCTGCCTTTTCCTCTTACTCTGCAGGAATCCTTAATGAATCCTCCTTTGGAGGGTTTGATTTTGCCTGTTCATGGTTTTCTATAGCTGGCTGAACCAGTCGCACTAAAAGCTGATAACATCAAGCACCACTGGCCCTAAGAATGGCCGGCAGCCAGGCTTTCCTTGGGGGCTCCGGTTCCAACTGCTAGGAGAGCCACAGGAGGGGCTGTTAGCGCCCGCTGCTCACTGCGGGAAGAGTGAGGGGAGAGCTGGGAACACATTGAGATTGGCACTCAGTGCCGAGAACTGCGGATGGTAAGCAAGACACACTGCTTTTCCATGTTTTCTACCCTCATTTAAAAAAAAAAAAAAACATATCACTCAGCTGATTGGCAGCCAGGGTGACTTAGAGCCCTAAATTGCCATCATCTCCTTCTGAGTATTCCAACAGAGCCTGTGTCCCCTGTTTTAAACTCACGATCCTAGCGGATTGCAGCCCTTTAAATCTTGTGGTATACCCCAACTTTTTCTCCTTAATCTAGGAGATATTCATCTCTCTCCCTCCCTTCTTGTCATTTCTTCCATGAATTTAAGCCCCCACAAAGATTACGAAATGTGATTTTCTTCCAGTAATTTCCCCTTGACTCAGCAATTGCACTCTGGGGAAGAGAATTCACAATTCTGTCACTTTTTTTTTTAATCCTCAATCCACAACGAATAAAACACGACTCAACTCATTATATGTATATGTGTGTGTGTGTGTAAAAGCAAAACACAATTTAATATTTCAAAAAATTGCCTGCCATTCCAGCTTTACATGGTTAGGAACAATGCTTCAGTGAACACAGTTTGTGGTTCATCCCAGTAGCTGATATATGTTTTGCTTCCAGCCAGCCAATAACCAGCTTTTCAGTCACGCTGGCAACTTTTTGAAGGTGTTTATCATTCTAGAGGAACTCGCCAAGGAAAAGCCAGAGTGATTGCTGGCAGTGTCTGGGGCACGGAGGGAGAATAGAAAGAGCATAGGATTTACAATCAGAGCGAATCCATCCAGCTGCTACCTGTGTGACTTGGCAAGCCATTTGCTAACGCCGAGCTTTAGGCTTCTTATAACCTAACAATTACAGTACCACTGCTGATAATCTACACTATGACATCACCGCAATCATCAAAGCAATAAATGCATGTAAAAAAACTCCTTTCAAACAGAAACTGAATGCCAGGATTGGTCAACATCTACGAGGCTATATGTACTTAAATTTATTACAAATTAGAGTAAAATAAAGCTTTTGAAATCTCAAGTGTGATGAGCTTTCAGAGTCCATTTCTGGCTTGCGTATATTTCAGGATATACTGAAAATCCACTCGATTCATTCAGCACACCCAGGCGGTCAGCAGATACAAGCAGAGAATACTAGAGACGAGCCTTAACATTCATCTCTGATCCCAAGGACATTCTCTCATTGCCAAGAAATGACAGTGGCATGTGAAGAAAGACCTTGGTTTGCAATATCCGAGACATCAAAGTCTTTCTCGTTATGCTACTCTGAAATGGAAAATGAACATGCCCGGGTCTAATAGTCAAAGTGAGATCAAAACACAGGCCTGGGTCACATCCCATGTCTGGCTCCTAACTTGGAACAGTTACTTGAACTCTGAGCTGCGGACTGAAAATAGAGATGGTAATAATTCCTAACCCAGAGTCCCATACAAGGATGAAATCCTATGTGTAAGTCTGACATGTAGATAATTATCAATCAAAACATGAGTTATTGTTACTACACAGGCCTGTGCGCAGTTTCCCTGCTATGACCTCTAGCTAGATGAAAAGATGGAAAAGAGTGGTCACATGATATTCCCTCTTATTTCATTTGTATTTCTCACCACAGATACGTGGATGGTTCTGAGGACAGAAGCCTTTACACACCTAAGCTTCTTCAACCAAGCCACTAAGGAGGAAGTTTTCCCTCCTCAACTACTCTGAAGATTGTGAGAAATTAATAGTAAATCGAAGGATAAACCATGACCTATCTTATTGATGAAGCGAGGTTGAGAAAGGGTATGGGGGGAACAATCAAATAGATCTGAAAACAAAAAAACATCATCTAGAATTGAAGATACTTACCTTCTCGATTCCAGGCAGTAGATAAGTATTTGGACGAAGGCAGCAAACTACTCATGCTGTCTGCAGACAGATTACTGCCACTGTTAACAAGCACTGCTGCTTGAGGGGTGGCCTGGACCTCCAATCTGAGAGCAAAGGGGAGAGCGAATACAGACTCAGTAGACCACTGCAAGCCTTCGGTGTTCTAAGCTGAGCTGTGAGTATAGATTCCCAATGAAGAGCACCAGAAGCAGCGAGTGATTTCTGTAGAGTCCCAGGACATCTTCCAGAACCCAGGCAGAGTCGAGAAGACAAGAACGCCTCCTTCCCATGATGGATCTGGAAATAAGAGGTTCCTGGTAAGTCTCCAAGAAGCTATCAAAGCACTTTGCCTGTGATGTAAGGGCATTGGGACAGCTGCCACACTCAGGGCGTCGCTGCCAGGTTATGTCTGTATCATGTAGGAAAACTTTCCTTTCTCTTACCTCTCCCAGTTTCCCCCAATCCAACATTAGGAAAACACAGAGAAGCAATGAGCAAAGTTGTTATGGGATTGCAGGGTCGCCCCTACCCCTGAAGACGAGTGAGGCTGAGGGGGAGGAAGCTTTGAAGCAGGTGGAACACGGAAGTTTTCATCTCAGCCTTGTTGTTTTAACCCTAGGAAACAAATAAAGCTATTTGTTACTACACAAAAGGCAGAAGGGTCTGGGATTTCATCCAGGAATGAGGAGAAAGACTCCTAAAGATACAGTCTGAAGGAACAGTTAACCACAGAGACTTTTCAAACAAGAAACTGTTTTCTTTTGTTGGTGTTATTTTTTTAAACTATCATAAAATTTGATCCCCTTCTGATCTACAATATGATTTCTTTTTTTTTTTTTTTTTTTTTATATAGAGATCCTTTATTAAACTGGAAAGAAAAGTTAAAGTGGCTGGTTTCTGACTCAAGCAGAAAAACAGCAACACATGACTTTGCAGGTCTAATTTTTTTTTTTGGGGGATTTTTTTTTATTAATTAATTAATTTAATTATTAAAGATTTCTGCCTCTTCCCCGCCACCACCTCCCGTTCCCTCCCCCTCCCCCAATCAAGTCTTCCTTCCTCCTCAGCCCAAAGAGCAAGCAGGTTTCTCTGCCCTGTGGGAGGTCCAAGGACCACCCACCTCAGTCCAGGTCTATTAAGGTGAGCATCCAAACTACCTGGGCTCCCACAAAGCCATTACATGCAATAGGATCAAGAACCCATTGCCATTGTTCTTCAGTTCTCAGTAGTCCTCATTGTCCATTATGTTCAGCGAGACCGGTTTTGTCCCATGCTTTTTCAGTCCCCGGCCAGCTGGCCTTGGTGAGTTCCCGATAGATCATCCCCATTGCCTCAGTGTGTGGGTGCACCCCTCGCCGTCCTGAGTTCCTTGCTCGTGCTCACTCTCCTTCTGCTCCTCCTTTGGATCGTGAGACTTCAGTCCAGTGCTCCAATGTTGGTCTCTGTCTCTGTCTTCTTTCATCGCATGATGAAGGTTAATATTCAAGGGGATGCTTATATGTTTTTCTTTGGGTTCACCTTCTTATTTAGCTTCTCTAGAGTCATGAATTATAGTCTCAATGTCCTTTATTTATGGCTAGAAACCAAATATGAGTGAGTACATCCCATGTTCCTCTTTTTGGGTCTGGCTTACCTCACTCAGGATAGTGTTTTCAATTTCCGTCCATTTGTATGCAAAATTCAAGAAGTCATTGTTTTTTACTGCTGAGTAGTACTCTAATATGTATATATTCCATACTTTCTTCATCCATTCTTCCATTGAAGGACATCTAGGTTGTTTCCAGGTTCTGGCAATTACAAACAATGCTGCTATGAACATAGTTGAGCATATACTTTTGTTGTATGTTTGGGCATCTCTTGGGTATATTCCCAATAGTGGTATTGCTGGGTCAAGAGGTAGGTTGAACCCGACTTTCCTGAGAAACCGCCACACTGCTTTCCAAAGTGGTTGCACAAGTTTGCATTCCCACCAGCAATGGATGAGAGTGCCCCTTTCTCCACAACCTCTCCAGCAGAGGCTATCATTGGTGTTTTTGATTTTAGCCATTCTGACCGGTGTAAGATGGTATCTTAATGTTGTCTTGATTGGCAAAACTGGAAGTCAATCTGTAGAAGAATGAAAATAGATCCATATATATCACCATGCACAAAACTCAAGTCCAAATGGATTAAAGACCTCAATATCAGTCCAAACACACTGAATCTGATAGAAGAGAAAGTGGGAAGCACTCTACAACACATGGGCACAGGAGAACACTTCCTACGTACAACCCCAGCAGCACAAACACTAAGGACATCATTGAATAAATGGGACCTCCTGAGGCTGAGAAGCTTCTGTAAAGCAAAGGACACTGTCACTAAGACAGAAAGGCAACCCACTGACTGGGAGAAGATCTTCACCAACCCCGCAACTGACAAAGGTCTGATATCCAAAATATACAAAGAACTCAAGAAATTAGACCGTAAAAGGTTAATCAATCCAATTATAAAATGGGGCACTGAGCTGAACAGAGACTTTTCAACAGAAGAAGTTCAAATGGCCAAAAGTCACTTAAGATCATACAATATGATTTCTTACAGGTGGTTTCCATAATGGGATGGGTCGTCCAGCTAGGGAGGGTGATTTGCTTCAGCTACTGTTTGAGTGAACACACTACGCGTCTCTCTTAGCTTCCGCAAGAATACAGTGCGGTCATCATGTTCCCCCATTCAACTGAAATTTTGACCAACCCTGACCCCCGTGTCCACTGCCTCAGCCTCTTGGAAGCACCATCCTAGTCTGAGTTCTACATGTGAATAAGACCACGTGGTATTTGGGATACACACCAGGCTTACTTCACTTAATGTAATGTTATTGACCATCATTCACATCACAAATGACAAGGCTTCCTTCTTTAAGTGACTGGATAATGTTCTTTGTATGAGAAGATATGTGCAAGTGCATCTATCACCTTTGATTCATCCATCTGTCGATAGACACTAATCATGATCCCATGTCCTGCCTGTGGTGAAGGGCTACACGGAGAACACAGATGATGTCTTTTTGATGTATTGTTTTCATTTCCCTCTGAGATAAGTGCACTCAGTAGTGGAATTTATGATTTATATGGTAGCTCTAGTTTTAGTCTTTAAGGAATCTCGAAGTTGTTTTGCACCATGATTGTGATGGGTTACACTACCACCGACAGTATACAAGGATCTCTTTTCTGCAGCTCTTTACCTTAATTTGTTAGCTTTGGTCTTATTGGTAACAGGGATAACTCATGGCTGAGGTTTGCATTTATCCAATGATTAGTGATGGTGAACTTTCTTCACATACCTTTTAGCTATCTATATGTCTTGCTTTGAGAGGTGTCATATCATGTACTATGGCCACTTTATTTATTATTTTTTAAAATTGATTTTTGTTCACGTATATGTATGAGTGTGTGTGTGTGTGTGTGTGTGCTGTGCATGTAGTGTGCATGTGTGTGGTGTGTGTGTGCATGTGTGTGATGTGCGTGTGTGTGATGTGTGTGTGTGTAATTGCTGCACATATGCATGTACAGGTGTACATATTCTTACACGTGTATCACTCTCTGCCTTACTCTGGAGCTAGGTTAGTGGCCAGTGGACCCCGTGTCTTTGTTTCCACACCACACAGTGCTGGAGTTGAAGGTACACGTGTGACCACACCCAGCTTTTCTGTGGGTGCTAGAGATTTTAATTCAGGTCCTCAAGCTTAGGAAGTTAGTACTCTTACCTATTGACCCCTGTGCCCAGTTCCTCCTCGCTTCTTTAATTGACACACAACTCTGAGAATGTATGAAGTAAAATGTTATTTCATGTATCTACTGAATAATGACAAATTTAGGCTAGTTAGCATATCTGTCATTTTAATTTTTATCATTTTTTATGACGAGTACACAAACAATCTTCTCTAGCTATTTTAGATACACAATAGACCTTATGTGAAGGACAGGAACCCAGGTCCGGACAGACTACGGACAAACACATACTGGTCCATATGCAGAACCTTAATGACTAATCTCAATCGAATTTAACAGTGAAATATCGATAGGCTGAGGGAAGAGTGGAAAGAGATTGGCCAGCCGGTCCTAAGCGACTTAACTTTGAAGGATACATTCTGGTGCTCGGTGGCACAGAAAGTGGGCATAGCAACCACCACAGTTTACCTCTACTTTAGTTGGGCTATTTATTTTCTTACCATTAGTTAAATTGCTTAAATATTGTAGATCTTAATCAGGTATCAAGATGCATGATTTGAAAACACTCTCACCCGTTCTATGGGTTCTCTCTCTGCATCCTGTTGGTTTTCCTTTATACAGAAATTTTTAATGGAATCATATTTGTCTAATTTTGCTTTTACTGCTTCAGACTTGGGGATGTAGAATTAACCTAAGTGCCAGTTGGTAGATAAATGGATAATCGGATATATATTATATTAAATATTATATTGTATATACAAAAGACACACACAGATGTGTGCATGCATGCACACACACACTATGACTCACTCTTAGCTATTATGCTGGGTCAAATATGAAGAGTACAGTGTGGTTTCATATTTGGTATCTTACAAAGTTGAAACCATGGACAGAGAGAACAGTGGGTACCAGAGACTGACATGGGAAAAAGAAATGGTAAGGGCATAAAGTTTCAGTTACAAAGGAGTCAGTTCTAGAGACTTCTTGTACAGACTGTGACTATAGTTACTAATGCAATATGTGGTTGAAAACTGCTAGTAATGCATTTTAAATATCATCTACATGAGTGAAAATAAGCATTTGAGATGGTTGGATATGTTAAATGAACTTGATGTAGTCATACACATAAATCAGGACATTAGCTTATATAGTACAAAAATACATGGTTTTTAATCTTTGCTGTTTTCAATTTCTTTTTTATTTAAATAACATTTTTTAATTTATTTTATATGCCAACCAGTTTCCCCTTCCTCCTCTCCTCCCATCTCCTCTCCTTTCCCATCTATTCCCTTCCCTGTCCACTCCTCCTCCATCTCTGTTGAGAAAGGGACAGACCTCTACACGGTTTTTAATTTGTGAACTAAGCCTTAATAAAGCTGAAAATAAAACAAGTAACCAAACAAATAAAAATTAATACAGGGCCAGCAAGCTGGCCCTGGCTCAGCAGATAAAGGTGCTTGCTGTGCAGACCTGGCAACCTGAGTTCACGCCACCAGAGGTCACATAAACATAAAAGGAGAAAACTGACTCCTCCAAGTTGTCCTGTGAGCACACGTGCTTCATGGCACATGCACACCCTCACATATCATGCGCATACACAATAGTAAATATACACACAAATGATACTTCACTGCCTCAGACGTGGGTTGTCAGCACCAACTCTCAATTCACTAACCTAGGTCACTTTGCTGAAAGGTTTAAAGAAATAACTTCATTTCTCCGCCCTGAATAATAATGATTCTTATTATTTAAAAACATTGTTTCATTTATATCATTTCAAATGTGGGTGAAGATTGAGAAGATACTTTGATAATTTTAAATTACCCAAAGTGTAAAAAAACACTGTCCTGTTTAATTGTAGCCGTTCAAGATTCCAATGTCCTTAATTAAACACCACGTGTGACGATAGCTCCTGGTGTGTTAGTGGAAATTGTGGTACAAATCAGTAGAGACTACTTCCCTCTGTAGCGCCTAATTACAGAAGAGATGCTCTTTAGGAATCAGTGAGGTGCTCAGGACCGGAGGAAGACCATAGGCAGAGTGCTGCCTCACTAAGATGCCCATTGTCTAGCCTGTAAGTAGCAATCAGGTAGCAGTCTGAATCCTCCATCACTCAGAGTGAACACTTTCTACATTGAGTTTCAGAAGCCTTGGACCTGGAATTGTTATCTTGTCAATCATCCAGCCACCGGCTATCTCACAAGGAGGTGAATAAGCAAAGTTCATTTGCAGTCAAGTGACACAGGCAAACCCCTGTCATTCTTTTCTTCACTGAAGTGACCTTCCTTCGTGTACAGGCAGGGACACAATGACAACACTGGGAAGTAGATGTGGCCGGTTCTTTCTCTAATGGAGCTATTATGAAGTTGCAATCATGTAAAATGCTCCTGGCATAATGAAAAATATAGAAAGGAACGTCAGTGCTCTCATTCTGTTTCTTGTTACGACAAATGAATTACCTCAGTGGAATGAAGCAAAGGATTGACATGTAGTACGGCCTGCGTGGTAGGTTAATTGAGTTTGTTTGTTCTCAGGAGAAGGATGCGTTGTCACGTGGCAAATGACCAGGCAGTTTGCAGCTCTCCAAACCAGTTTCAGCCATGATCCTGTGCTCCAAAACACTGAAGTCCTCAGAGCCCACTTGGTGGCTAAGAAGTTTTATATCAGACTTCGTGACTGCAGCAGGACAATCGCCCTATGTTCTAGAGCGCCTGTAACAGTGGCCTGTCTATGGCACAAGCCGATTTCTCTTTTCTTCTGTGCCGGTCTTGAGTACAAGTTGGTTAATCACATTAACTTCTTCAAAGAACAAAAACTTTGGCCGGGCGGTAGTGGCGCACGCCTTTAATCCCAGCACTCGGGAGGCAGAGGCAGGCGGATCTCTGTGAGTTCGAGGCCAGCCTGGTCTACAAGAGCTAGTTCCAGGACAGGAACCAAAAGCTACGGAGAAACCCTGTCTCGAAAAAAAAAAAAAAAAAAAAAAAAAAAAAAAAACTTTATTTCATTGGCACGCTTTATATCACACTTCAATGTGTCACTGATTTCTAAACTTTTTTACTGTTCCTCCCATCTGCTTGATCTGCATATATTTTACTCTTCTATTTTTCAATTCCTGACCTTAAAATACAAAATTAAAATATTTTCTTTATTTCCCCATCTTCCTCTTTTTCTTTCTTCCTCTCTCCTCTCTTTTCTGCTCATTCTGAGGACTGAACCAGGGTTTCCTGCTTGAATACGCCCCCTCTTTATCCACAAAGCCTAACATTTTCCTCTTTTCCAGTGAGGATATTTAGTAGTATAGATTCCTTGTTAGCAATTTTTAACTATGTTCTTCACTTTTGTATTATCATGAAATATACATAATGTAAAATGTATGGCTTTAGTGTTTCATCTCATCCAACTGAAGCAGTGTGCCCTTTGCACCCTGATTTCCTGTTTCTACATTCACACCCTGGCTGTCGCCATGCCATTCTATGACGCTTGACCACTGTTAAGTGCCTCATAGAAATGGGATTATCCAATGTGTGTCCTTTCATTGCTGGTGGTTTTCATTTAGTATATCTTCCTGGACCGTCTGCTTTGTGAAAAAGACTCCAGTCCCTTTTCTTTTCCCACCAGGGTCATATTCTGTGATGCATCCCACATTTTCTTCAGTCTCAAGTTGACTCCCATCTTTTGACGGACTGTAAATCCTACCACTAAGAACATGGGTGAACAAAATCATTCTGCATCCCCAGTCCTGGGTCTCTGAGGTGTATCTCCTGAAAAGGAATTGGTGGATCGTATGGCAATTTTAATTTTAATGATTTAAGGAACAGTCCTTCAATTGTGCGGTAGCTGCATCCTTTTATAGCCCCTCAGCGTTCCTTGTGGGGTCCGATTGCCTCGTCTCCCTCACACTCACTTTCTCCCCGTTTCCCAATCACCAGCCTGGCAGGTGGGAAGTGGTGCATTATTTTGGTTTTGATTGTCATTTCTCTGGTGAGTGATGACGCTCAGCACGCTTCCTCCCGCAGCTGCTGGCCTCTTGCGTGTCTTTTCCACACACGTGTCTCCTTAAGTCCTTTGCTCAGTGAGTTTTCGACTATTAAGCTTATCTTACAAATTCTAATTTAGAAACACATTGTTTCACTTCCAAATGCGTGGGTCTTCTCTGTTATTTTTATGTATGTATTCTAACCTTTATATCATCAGTGAATTCACCCTGTGCAATTTTTTGGGTTTTTTTTTTTTTTTTTTTTTTTTTTTTTCCGAGACAGGGTTTCTCTGTAGCTTTGGAGCCTGTCCTGGAACTAGCTCTTGTAGACCAGGCTGGCCTCGAACTCCCAGAGATCCGCCTGTCTCTGCCTCCCGAGTGCTGGGTTTAAAGGCGTGCGCCACCACCGCCCGGCTTCACCCTGTGTAATTTTAATTCTTTTAAGTCTTGGGAAAGCTTCAGTGACTAAGTTATGACATATGATATAAGATTCAGGGGCACTTGAAATTTTTTACTTAGACTTTGCCAAACACGGTACATACTTTAATTGTCAGCCACTCACTGCTGGCTGCCAGTGTTGTCCAGTTCTCTCATATACCTCCTTGGTTTTCTGTCCACGTGTCTCTGACAATGGACATTTACTTTCCCAACTTCAGTTCTAGATTTGTGTGTTTCTCCTCTTAGTTCTATGAGTTTCTTGACACAAGTGTTTTAACTCTGTTGTTTGATACGTTTATATGTTGAATTTAGCACAAAATCCCCCTCTCAATTCCTTGACTGGACTTACTTGGACACACTTGTTAAGCTACTCAAACGTTAAGATAAATTTTGCAAACAATTTTGAGGCTTACATTCCAGGTTTTACTGAGGCTTCTTAATGAGCATGGATATTGGATATACCGCAACCCGATTCCTACCTGCAACAATAGAAGTGGCTGCTCAGCCCACGTGCAAATCTGACAAAGAATTTGGTCCCCTACATGAAGAGGAGATCACAGAGTCTTTCTCTCTAGATGAGTCATGTCATCTTGTGACTTCTTAGGCATTAATGTTTTAACCCCTATTCAGAGAAGTCATTACTTAATTGAATCACCTAGCTTATTAATATACACTTTTGTTCTGAATTATTATAGTAGTTTCATAAACTGATTTCTAGAACACCCCCTCCATAACAATGACCACCTTGGCAATACAAAGGAATAAGATTTTTTCCCACAACTAAGATTTAAAAAGCAGGTAGTACGTAGGAACTCTACATAATTATGTAATGTCAGGCATCCCATCTAAGTCAAAGAGATTTTAGGGAGTTCTTGTAAGGAATTAATTTTACAAGGCACTATTTTTTCCTTAAATAATTTTGAGTTTCATCATAATCTTGATATCTGAAATTATGAATGGACACGTTTGAAAATCATTAAAATAATCCAGGGAGTAAAGAAAGCAGTCTCAAACAGGTTAGCAAACATTTTTCGAGGCTAATGAGCTCTATGCTGTCAGATATTTTACATTATAAGTAAATAATCCCCCAAATTAAGCTGCTGACAGAAGAACCAAAATCCATAGAAACAGAAGAGAGGGCTTAGGAAAGGAGAAATTGCATCAAACAAAAATGAAACTAATACAATTAAAATATACATGATGATTATAAACATAGACAGCATGTCTACGAGTCAGCTAGGGTTCCCTAGTGTAACGCCATAGACTGGATGCTTTATACAAGAGAAAATTACTTTTTCATGATTCTCCATCCTGGGAAGACCAAGGCTAAGATGCTAGTGGTGCCTGGGGAGCTCTCTCCTGGCCTGCAGTTGAACTTCAGTGATGGACAGACCTCTGCTGTCTGTCAGTGTCCCTTGGGAGCACCAGCCCTATCAGACTTGTGTTCCATTTTTAGGACCCCATTTAACCTTAACAAGACCCTTGTCTTTTTAACCCTTGTCTCTAATATGATTACCATGGAGTTAGACATCTAACATATAACTGGGAAAATGAGTGATACAGTCTACAGAAATCAGGATGTGTGAAAAATTTTAATGTAAGATATATCAGACTGATGATTAATCAACTATGAATAAGTTATCTTGGTTTCATATATTAAGACGTAAAAATCTTTCTGTGGCTCTTTATAAATAGGGTATGCAAAATGCCTCCATAGTCAGCATTATTAACCTCAATATTGTTCATGTATCTTTTTTGCACATACATTTCTCTCTATTTTCTGGAAGAGAATGTAAATGTGTATATATATATATATATATATATATATATATATATATATATATCACTATCATAATCCTCCTGCTACCTGCCTTATTTTGTTTCTACTGAATTTGTCCACAGAAAGGATGGAAGAAGAGAGAAATGAGGATGGAGGGAGTGCACCTATCATGCCTCTCCTCAGAAGAAAAATTGCCATTTGACTTGCTTTTCTCCGAAGTCTCCAAGCTGAGTTAAAAAGCATGAAATTATATTTTAGAATGGTTTGTGCTTCTCCGCCATCTTTCTCACCCACAAAGATTAAACATATAGTCACAGCAATGACTCTTTATCAAATTTCATCTGCTTCTGGTGGATCATGGAAGTCCCTATAGTTCCTTTCAATGGCTGGTGTACATCCTTGGCTCTCATAAAGATTTTAAGGTGTTATTGTCAACGGGCTTTGTGAGGAGTTTACAGGAAAAGGTACTGCGAACTTCAGATTCCTGATCAATTTAGTTTCTCTTTGATGTTTCTACTAGAGTTCTAGGGGAAGGAGAACTCGCTCACAGTGCGACCTTGTGTGCTCATTATTGCTTTCACAAGTCAGATCAGCGGCGCCTCCTAATTGTCCTTGCTGTGCTGTCCACTTTTTATCCTTAGCCTCACGTCACTCATTAAGCCATGGCTCGCATGCATTGAGTTCACAGGACGGAACAAACGAATGACCTCACAGAAATTTTTTCCCTCATGTCTCTTAGTCTTGTCCGATAGCCTTTCAGGATGTGTGCCCTTGACACACTTTAATGCCAAGGTAAATTTTAATGAGCAATTAATCATCTTTGCTCAACTCCCCATATGCCCTGCACATTAATTTTGTGTCAAGAATCTGTCTATAGTATTTCCTCTGAAAACTTCATCTCTCATCTTTCTTTCATGGCTTTTGGCCTTTGTGAAACTCCAAAGCCACACCAAAGGCAAATCACCGAGACAGCAGTTCTAGGGAAAAAAAGAAACAGAAAGAGAACACAGCATCCACTCCATTGCTTGTCTTACCTGACATCACACCGCCAATAAAGTTTTCCTCCTAATTAATTTCTACCTTTTATACTAAATCCTACAAACTCTACAAGTTGAGTGGCATTGGAGCATAGCGACCAAAAAGAAAAGAGAAAAAAATCATTAGAATCAGATAAACAAAAATCTGATTTTGTCTATCACTTCACTTATGTCTATTATCCCTGAGCTTCAACTCTGCCTGTTATGTGGAGCTCTATGCCTAGTCTAATACCTAGTACGAAGCTACTTTCCTTCTCAATGCCGAGTTTGGAGTTGGTGTAAGGTATTTTGTTTGGAAAAGTGACTATTAACTTCCTTGTCTTATCCATGCTAACTAGGTGACATACAGCTTCTAATTGCTGGAGACATGATGATATTAGGCACATAGCTTGCTGGAACATCATCCCAATGAATAGATAAAGAGGGAACCAGAAAAAGACATGTGGGAATTTATGAGGCCGTTGTGATTAGCTTATTTAAATCTAATACAAGATCCCAGTAAGATACAGAGATGGTTTGTGTTGGATCAGCATGTGGACAGACAATAACTGACTTTCCTTGTTACTTTCTGCATGTTAGTCAGGGTTTTAAGGACAATAACTAGGTAGGTATTGATCATTGATCAAATCCCAGCAGGTCACAGTTGTGATTCCTTCTACTAAGGTCCTCCCAAGATGGAGGCTAACTTGGGAGTGACCCAAGAGGGGCAATTCTGCTAGAAGAATGCTAGCAAGATGGAGCAGAGTCTGGTAGGTGCTGTGTTACGAGTGCAATCCTGTTTCAACAGGTGGATAAAAACTAGGTGTGAGGAATAAGGAATCAACAAATGTAAACTCAGCCGCAGGAGGCTTAACTCCAAGCCTCCCCAGTTAGAAAACTCCCTATGTGAAGTCCTCTGCAGTTAAGTGATTGTGATTGTCACACATAATTTTATTTGTTCTGCTCAAGGTTGAGAACCATTTTAGTTGTTAATAAATTAGCAAAAAGACTCTGCCTCTCTCACGATGAGAAGTTAGGCAAACCAAGGTCCACAGCCACTGGCAATAAAAGATAAATATAAATAAAATCTCTCACAGTTCTAACTAGATTCAAGGCAGGCAATAAAAAGTGTCTTCCCGATTTCTCCGACATATAGTATATGTGGGCAAGTCCACAATATCTCACTGGTGAGAGACAGTAAGTAACATGTCTGTAAATCTCACACAACACTGTCACTGAACCCCAACAATTTTAACCCGCCTCAGAATGGCTCCTTTAACATGTAAGGTCTGGTCACCCTCAGAGGGACTGACTACATGCAAACTTCTTGGGGTGTTCCTGGGATGTAAATTTTTTGTACCTATCTCATGTAATCCCCTCAAACACTGTGGTCTGAACACTGTTTCGTGTACTCTGTGAGCCAAACTGCTTCAACTCTCACTGCTTCTTCCAGACCCTGTCCTGATATATGTCATTTTTATAGTGTTCTCACTATACATTTATACTCTGCTTAAATGATTTATAAAAATATTCCAGTTGCTAGTCTTTTTAATAGTCATTTTAATGGTTACATATTATTTTATTGTGATATAAAGCATATTCTGTTACCCAATTAATCATTACAATTATTTTGTCTCAAAAATTTTTTTTAAATCTATGTTTTGGGTTAAAAATGATAAAGTTCTACGAAATGGGCTTACTGGATCAATGATTTGGCCCCAATTTTTTAACAATCAGAATCAAATATATGTACAATGTCCATAAAAGTCAGGAGTTTTTACTTCACACTCTTAAAATGAAGCATAAAATCTAAAGTATTTTTCATCTGAAATGTATTTATCCAGGTGTAGAGAGAATAGGGTCTTGGAGAGGACAAGAGATGTTCAAACCCCAGAGGGTTCTACAGTGTAAGGGGAGCTTTCTGTGGACAGGGAGAACAGAACTCCTCCTACATGCATGAGTCCAGACGAAACCTCATGATGGACCAGTTTCTCAGAAGTCAATTATGATGTGTGGTACTTCAATCTCACCAAAACATCATATCTCATATTTTCATGAACTTGAAAAAAATCTGTATCCTCCATGTTCTCGTCAGTGTTCTAGCTTCTGATCCTGACTGTGTATACCTACCTTCCTAGCTATAGTCGCAATGATCACCTTGAATTTTCACTCTATTTACTGATAGGTCAACACCTAACATTTACTTAGGGCCTGCTACTTAGACTTTCCGTTAGCTCCTTATTCCTATTACCTGCTCCTTGGCTTTATCTAACTCAGCTTTGAAAAGTTAGAACCAGCAATCCACTTTAATTAATGTATTGCAAATTGTTGTTTCTTGTTGTTTGTATTTTAAGGTAATTATATTTTTATAGTGAGATGTGTTCAAAAACTTACAAGTATTTCTCTTTTCCCTATGATTTATTTCTTTACTGTTCTTAAAATTAGAAAGGCATTTCTCAAATAAATGTGGTATAAATATTAATCTATTATTGAAAGATCTTATTTTTGGTTTTAATTATGACTTTATGTGTCTGTGGGTGTGTTTGTAGATGAATATATGGAGCACACAGGGTCAGAAGGGAGTGTCAGATTCTCTGAAGCTGGTGTTATGATTGTACGGTGTCACCTATGAGAGCTGGAAACTGATCCAGTCCTCTGTTGATACTAGTCTCATAAAGCAACTTGAGAAAAACTGCTTTTTTAAAGAGTGTTTCTAGCTGAAGTTATTCTTTCTTACATCCATTTTTCAAAATTTACTGCAGAAGTCAACTCTATCTGAGAATTTCCTTATGAGGGTGTTTTGAATGACAGATTCAGTATGTTTACTAGATGTCCATGATATTGCATAATCTAATAATGAATCTTGAATTTGATTCCAAGACTAGTTTGAGGCTACTGAAGAGTTTCACATAGGAAGGAGTGGTAATGTGACCAGAGTTAATAGCTGTTCAAAACTCAGCTGAACAGACATGTTACTAACACATTGGGGAAGATACAACGACAACACAGTGACAGAGAATCAGTGATGAGGTTGAGTGTGTATGTGTTGTGACTGTTGTTGTTACTATCGCTGTCATGTATGTGTTCAGGTGAGTTTAGGTACATGTGTTTCTGTATCGCTGCAGTTTCATTTATAATTCTGAAGGCTTAAGATAGAGTTTGGAGTCCAAATACAGTTTCTAACTGTTTACTTTAGTTGAATTTTGAATGGTAAATCTTTCATACTAAGATGTGAATTGAGTGAGTAAAAGGAACAATTCTCTAGCCATCAGTTCTATTTTTTTAAATTATAAACTGATTGGCCTCATAGCTCAGACTTCTTATTAACTCTTACAACTTATATTAGCCCATTATTCTAATCTATGCTAGCCACGTGGCTCAGTACCTTATTCGGCGAGGCAGTCACATCTGTTTTCCTCTGCATCTGGGTCACAACTGCAGGCTGAGCTTTCCTCGTCCCAGAATTCTCCTGTTCTCATTGCCCCACCTCTATTTCCTGTCTGGTCGTCCTACCTATACTTCCTGCCTAGCTCCTGGCTAATCAGCATTTTATTAAAAATAATACAAGTTCTTGACTCCCTTGCAAAATCTGGTTAGGTATAGGGAATACAGTGAGTTAAAAGCCCACTTCCTAAACTGGTTCTCTTTCTTTGAGTTTCCAATCTCTCCCTAAATTCTCCAAGCTTTCAAATCCTCCACAGGCCTCAGGATGATCTGAGGATGACACACAGGAGAGGCAATGATCCTTGGATTTATTTCCTTCATATAAAGTTCTCCAAATGCAAGCCCTGCCAGTTAGAAAAAACAATTAGAACCCCTGAGACCACAGGTGTAAAGGGCTGGAAGTTCAGACACAGCTTTGAACATCTAAGTATCATTATTTAGAAAGATGCCCAGTGATGGTCACTAGTACATTGTGCAAAGCCAGGTTCCTTCATCATGATGCCATTAAATGAAGCCGTGTGTTCCTGTAGCCAGTCACAGTCACCCCTAATTAAAACAAAACAAAACAAAACAAAAAACAAAAACAAAAAGGAAAAGCTACATCCTTTTTTTTCCAGAACTTAACTGCTGTTGTACAGAACAGGTTAGAAATATGTCTTTCTCTACCTGAGAAATAATTAATGTTATTGAGAATAAAACCCTAATGAATCTTTAAGATCAATTATTTGGGAAGCCATAATCAAACTAGTCTAGTGATTTCAGTCTTGTTCCAGAACGGACCAGAAGCAGTAACTATATTCTTTCTTGATCTGTATTAATTAAAAACAAAATAATTAGAATACTGCTTACAAGTGTGTGTGTGTGTGTGTGTGTGTGTGTGTGATGATGTTTATTAAAGTAAGTGTTCTGTCCTGAGAGTTCTACTAAGCCAGGAAGAGACCAGCTTTTGTCTTGAACTCTTCCATGTAGAGTTAAGCTTAATTATCTTGTAATTGCATTGGAAACACAAGCAGAGTTTGCTCTTGCAGAAACAGCAGGACGGTGCTGCATCACTGTGGGGTGCTAGGTAGATGAGAAACTTCCTCCAAATTGTGCAGTAAACTGTGATCGGAAAAAGAGTGACAAGCCACACTATACTACTGTGTATTGAACTTTAACTTCCATTTTTTTTTTTAAAGAAAATCAACTTTATACATATAAATATACATTGTCTTACTGTTAATTTTCATGGACATTTTAATAAAAGAACATCATTAAAGCATGCAGCAAATGAACTTGGGGTTTGAGAGGAATTTGCCTGTAGGCACAATCCCAGGGTGTCATGGGAAATTGGTTTTCTCATTTAACTTAAATTTAAAAACGTAGTTTATAGAGAAACTCACTAGAAGAACGTGTCTCATTAACTGGAGCATCCAATGGGACTGAGTTATGACTTCCTAAGGCAGACACAAATACAGATTGATTCAATCACTAATTTGAAGATTCATAGTGTGATTATTTCTTTCTTTGAATTTAACTGAGGTCATTGAAGTCTCCAAAACTGTATTGCCAAAGATTATAAGCACAGTCAACTAGAAAGCTCATATTTTTAGGAAAGTATTTTATAAACGCTCACATGTACTAGGAATCTGACTGTGTTAATGGCACACATTACTTTCCATTCCATTAATTTTGCTTTCTGCTATCCACTGGAATCATGTGTCTTTCTCCATTTAAATTTTTTCCACCATCCTCTGCTTCTCAATTCTCCAAGAAATATTTATTGAGTACATACTCAATATTAAAACTATTATCCAAGACGTTCATTTTCTCACTTAATCATAATTAGCTACTCAGGGCTATTATTACTCCCATTTTTAAAATTCACAAAGTTTAAAGCAAATTTTATCTTTCTCTTTGGCATTGTTCTTTAGTTTAGACCAATCCCCTTGTCCCAACAGTGTTCTTGCTAGGATACCTTCTCCCCACACTTATATTTTACCCAAATATATTCTCATATTTGACCATTTGCCTTCACATTTCCTGTTTCCATCACATCCTTACCTGTAAAGTAAAATAATTCATCATATTGATCTACTCACATCTTCTTTATTTGTTTCTGTAAATTACAAAGCATTTGGGAGATAACACATAACGGAAATGATTGACAAAATATTTATCATGGTACAAGCATGTTTATGAATATCTACTGATATGTAAGAATATGTGAAATATATATTTAACGTGAAAATAATTTTGTATTTTACATACCTTTCCTAGAAATCTATTGATCCTCAACACATGTTAAAACCATACACTGGTTGTTCTATGCCCCCTTCAGCATGTCTCACTTCCAAACTAGACTACAATGGATTAACTTTCTTAAAAGTCAATTCTAATTCTGCAGTCTTTTACTTAAATACTTTTAATGGCTCCCTGTTTCTTACTAGGTAAACTGGTAAATTGGTACTTTGCTTTTTAATGATCTATCAGGCGGATTTTAAGTTTCTTTTGTGCGGACCTGTATTTGCTAATTCCATTTTAAAGAAGGAGTTTCATTTAAGCCATTTAATAAGCTGGTGGGGGGCAGATCTCAGCTCCAGAAATGTACAGCGATAAGAGAAATTTGAACAGATACCCTAAAAATTAGTCAATTAAAGAGCTAAGGAGCAGGGCCATAAAATTTAACGAGGTCCAGATGTTCCTAGGAGGCATTCTGCCCTTGAAGATATCTTGTCAGTTTTTAATGGCTCTTTGTAAGGTTTTCATGCCCAAAAACTGACCAGTGGTTTTAGAAACTACCTTACCCAAACCCAACACAAACTCCTCTGATTACAGCATTTCCCCTTTAAAAGTTCTACCTTCTCAAGGCTTCCTACCACACTTTCCTCACCCACCATGCTGGGGTGCTGGAAAGATGTTGGTCCAAACTTCAGTTTGAATATTTAAGAATGCTCATGTAGGAGAGGCAGGAGGGGAGCAGAGAAAAATGAGCTCAATAAAAATCAATGAAAAAATAAAAAATAAAACCCTCATGTAATTTGCATTGGAAATCCAGCTCTGTGATTTCATTTGGGAACCAGAAATTTGGGCGTAACACTTTCTAAACCCAATTTCATAACACTTTTTTTTCTCTTAAATGTAGCACAATTAATAAGGAGAAAAACATTGGGGTTCAGCCTGAAGATCAGAAAAGCAAAGCAGGGGCTGGAGAGATGGCTCAGCGGTTAAGAGCGCTGATTGTTCCTCCAGAAGTCCTGAGTTCAATTCCCAACAACCACATGCTGGTGGCTCACAACCACCTGTAATAAGATCTGGTGCCAACTTCTGGCCTGCAGGGACACATGCAGGCAGAACATTGTATACATAATAAATAAATAAATCCTTAAAAAAACAAAGAAAGAAAAGAAAAGCCGTCAAGCCACTAGAGAGTTCTTACCTCCATGAAATCTTCAGACTGAAAGAGGGTGAGTTCCTGTCTCATCCTGCCTAATGTTTTTCTCTAGTGCTGGGATTAGAGGTGAGAACCACCACCATCCGGACTCTATGGCTAATTAATGTGACGGCTGAGATTAAAGGTGTGTGCAACCACTGCCTTGCCTGTATGGCTGACTAGTGTGGCTGCTTTGCACTGGCCTTCAGGACAAATTTATTTATCAAAATTCAAATGAAATATCACTACCCTCAGATAAAAATAGAAAAGAGTATTTATTTACACACTTTATTGTGATCATAATGGAATATAAATGCCAATATGATCCCATTTTACAGATGAGAAAACAGAAATAGAAAATGTGGCTTATGTGTGTATTTTTGTCAATATATCTGATGCTCCATCCAGACAGACGTGGATGGTCTGTCATAATAAGTACCAAACAAAATGAGTACTAAACGTGTTGACACCGTTCACAGTTCATCCATCTCCAGCACTCACCACATCATAATCCTACTTAATACACACTACCATCAGGTTGTCTGTGGACTCCAGTCTTCCTACCCACTGCTAAGTTTTCAGAGCACTGATGGGACACTCATGTTTGCATTTAATGTCCTGCGTCGCTGACATTAGATTTTTATTAGGAATAATGGGAGAATTATACCCCTTATTTCTTCCCTTTTACTCTGAAGAACTTAGCAAAATCCTATGTTATTTTATCACCATTTTCATTAAAACATCTGCTGAAATTCCAAAAGGACATCTACTCTATTAGAAAGAGAATAGGTTGAAGCCCCCAAATTATAAAATCCTTGAGTAAAGAAATTATATTTCATGTATTCATTAGGTGGTAATGATCATGTGTGTTCAGAGCACCAATTCTTCTCCATACTACTACATCTTAATATACTGCAGTATAAATATTTTAGTTGCCCATTCTTCTAAACATATCTTCTAGTAATTCTTCAAAAATAATAACCATATATTATTTAATTTTATATATCGATTCAAAATTGTCATCTGTTACTTGATACTTATATATGCATTTAAATTTAAAATGTGGTAACAAAATAATCAAAGGTGCTTTGATTAAATCCAACTAAATATTCAGAGGCTATCAGAAAAAACTTAATATTCATATTAAATATTAATTAAAATACAGAAGCAATATGCTTAGTAAAAAGCCTTAGTTTTTAAAGCACCCTCAAAGGCAAGTGGAAAAGAACCGAAATGGTTGCATTGACAATTTTAACCTTTCCAGGCAAACGTTATCCTGAAAATAAAATAGTCAGTTTGGTGAAAAATCATTTCAACAGAAAGCAGCAGAATGCATTCCCTGCAGAATAACCCCAATTTGTACTACCCCAAAACCCAGCAACCAACAGAATAAAAGCCTCATGCAATATTGCCACACTGCTTTAGAAACCACCTTAGAGTCTCAAATTTGAGGTCAAGATGTGCGAAATAAGATCCTTCTTTTACAATTGCAAATGCCTTCATTTCAGTAAACGATTTCTCCTTCCTACAGAGTGGGACAATGCACTGGCCTTATCTTTTTGGACTTGCATGCTTCTGCAGTTTAAGCAAAGATGTCATCATCCCTAATTGAGGACCATGTATAAATTTGCAAGCTGATATTGATAGTCAATTAACTTATCTATAAAAATTTTTCTTAAATTACTCACTTATTTTATTTCCTATCAATGGGTCACTAAAAGTTTGGGTCTTGTTCGTTGGGAAGATATATGAACTTAAACTTAAGTTTTCCTGCTTAGTAATAAAAAAAAAAACAGTAAATTGGCTACTGAACTTGACTATGCCTCTGTGTTTTAAAATGTGTGTCTGGGTGTGGCTAGAGCCACAATCACCTCACGCTCTTTGTTAACGCTTTTTAAAATAATTTCAAGGCAGATCTCAGCTCTGCTTATATTATATATCCGTTCCCCTAATTGTTTGAGGGCATAGGTTCCTAACACATTTTGAGATTAATCATAGTCACTCTCTTTAAGCAATTGGAATGGATACAGTAATAGGATTAGATAAACCCATTTGTTGCCTAAAGTTATTGATAAGGGCTTCCCAGATTTCTGCCCTTCCATGTCTACCACTTAAGTTTTGCTGTGGTTTCAGTGGGAAATGTCCCCCAGAGTTTCAGCACTTGGTCCCCAGAAGACAGTGTTCTTTTGGGGAACTATGAACCCTTTAAGAAGTGAGAGCCAGCTGAAGGAAGTTGAATAATGGGAGGTGGGTTTCAGGAATTATACTTGGGCCATTCTTGCAGCCTTTCTTCTCAGTCTCTCTCTCTCTCTCTCTCTCTCTCTCTCTCTCTCTCTCTCTCTCTCTCTCTCTCTCTCTCTCTCTCTCTCTCTCTCTCTCTCTCTGCATTCTAGTCTCCTGAGATATGAGGTAGCCCAGACTCACTCCCAGCCATGAACTCTGTCACAGGTCCCCACCATGAGCCAAAACACATCCTTGCTCCCTTGAGTTGCATCTTGAAAGGTATTTTTGTAGCAGCAACAACAAAAGCAACCAATATCAGTCACTTGTAGATTTACTAGTATGCCTCAAAGTTGTCTTTGGTGATTCCTATGGCTATTCTGTCAGGATTGAATTCTGTTCCTCATAACTGTAAGAATCTTTAGATCTTTCTTGTTACTTAGCTTCTCTGGGGTTTCCTTTCTATTGTCAACTAAGAGCACTGATACTTTAGGTCAAACTGTTTTAGGAACAGTTCAGGCTTCTAATGCTCTCTTGTGGTGACATTTCAATCATATTTTAATAAATAAAGACTGCCTGCAGATCTGAGATTCAAACAGTCCCACTGGTCAGCCTTCCAGACCAGCTAATGGTAGCACACACCTTTAATCCCAGTAACTACCCATAGAAATTGGGTGGTGCATGCCTTTAATGCCAGTGGTGCACACCTTTGATCCCAACCCTAGAGAGGAATATAAGACAGGGGGAGTCAGCTCTCAGTCACAGTCTCATTCTGAGATTCCTGGAGGCAGGATCACCATTTCAGACTGAGGTTGAGGTAAGAGCCAGTGGCTGTTTTGCTTTAGTTGTATTAACCTGGTTCAAAAGGTACTTATTAAAGATTTAGATACATCAACAATAAAGTCCTTCCTATTTCAAATAACAACAAAAACAAAACCACATTGGTTCCTTTTTACCTTTATTTTACTTTTTACAATTCATTTTACATTCCATCCACAATTGTCCCTCTACCCCTGTTCCCACCTTTGCCCCTATCCTCTAGCCCACCCCCCCCCCCACATCCAATCCTCCCAATGGGTAAGGGCTCCCATGGGAAGTCAACAGAGTCTGGAACATTAAGTTGGGGCAGGACCAAGCCACTCTCTCCTGCATTAAGACTGAGCATGGCATCCCACCATAGAGAATGGGCTTCAATAAGTTAGCTCGTGCACCAGGGATAGATCCTGGTCCTACTGCCAGGTACCTCACAGATAGTCCAAGCTTCACCATTGTCTCCTACATATGGAGAGCCTAGTCCAGTCCCATGGAAGCTCCACAGGGATCAGTCTAGAGTTCATGAGTTTCCATGAGCTTGGTTTATCTGTCTCTGTAGACTTTTCCATCATAATCTTGACCTCGCTTGCTCACGTATCCCTCCTCCCTCTCTTCGACTGGATTCCCGAAGCTCTGCCTGGTATTTTGTTGTGGTTCTCTGCATCTGGTTCCATCAGTTACTGGATGAAGGCTCTATGATGATAGTTGGGGTGTTCACTAATCTGATTACAGGGGAGAGCCCATTCAGGTACCCTCTTCACCATTTCTAGGAGTCTCAGCTGGGGTCATTGTTGTTGATTCTTGGGAATCCCTAGCACCATGTTTCTCCCTAACCCCATAGTGGCTCTCTCTATCAAGATATCTCTTTCATTGCTCTCCCACTCCATCCATCTTTCCCATCGACCATCCCAGTCCCTCAAGTTCCCATTTCCCATCTCCTCCCCTTTACTGATCCCCTCAACTGCCCCCCAGTTTACCCAGGGTGAATATCATCTAATTCCTCTTCCCAGGGTGATCCATGTATCTATCTTAGGATCTTCCTTGTTACCTAGCTTCTCTGGAGCTGTGGATTGCATTCTGGTTATCCTTTGCTTTATGTCTAATATCCACTTATGAGTGAGTACATACTGTGTTTGTTTTTCCGAGTCTGAGTTACCTTACTCAGGATGTTTTTTTCTAGTTCTATCTATTTTTCTGAAAATTTCATGATGTCATTGTTTGTTTTTATAGCTGAGTAATACTCCATTGTGTAAATGTATCACATTTTCTTTATTCATTCTTCAACTGAGAGTCATATAGGTTGTTTTCAGATTCTGGATATTATGAATAATGCTGTTGGTGTGGGACAATTCTATAATCTGTCAATTATATTTTAAATAAATGTTGATTGGCTGATAGGCAGGCAGGAAGTATAGGCAGAAAAAAAAAGACAGGAAAAAGATGTGGGGCAATGAAAACAGGAGTATTCTGGGAAGAAGGAAGCTCTTTCCACATTCCTGCCCAGACCATGGAAGAAGCAAAATGTGACCTACCCCACTGAAAAAGGTACCGAGCCGTGTGGCTAACATAGATAAGAATAATGGGTTAATATGAATTATAAGAGTTAATAAGTTAGCCTGAGCTAACGGGCCATTCAGTTAATAACTTATGGAGACCTCTGTGTGATTTTCTTTGGGATTTGCCGGCTGTGGGAACCGGGCAGGACAGTAACCCCCAACAAGGAGGCCCCCATGTTACATGCTGTTGTGAACATTGTTGAGCAAATGTCCTCGTGGTATGATTGAGTATCCTTAGGGTATGTGCACTGTAATGGTATCACTGGGTCTTGATACAGAGTGATTACCAATTTTCTGAGAAACCGCCATACTGATTTCCAAAGTGGCTGTATGAGTTTGCACTCACACCAGCAGTGGAAGAGTCTTCTACTGACTCGACATCCTCTCCAACATAAGTATTTTTGATCTTAGTCATTCTGACAGGTGTAAGATGGTATCTTAAGAATCATTTTGACTTGCATTTGCCTGATGATTAGGGATGTTGAGCAATTCCTTAAATGTCTTTTGGTCATTTGAGATTCTTCTGCTGAGAATTCTGTACCCCATATTTTAATTTGATTGTTTGGTATTTTGATGTCTAGTTTCTTGAATACTTTATATATTTTGGATATCATCTCTCTGTCAGATGTGGGGTTGGTAAAGATCTTTTCCCATTCTGTAAGCTGTGGTTTAGTCTTATTTACTATATCCTTTGCCTTACAAAAATTTTCAGCTACAGGAGATCCCATTTATTGATTGTTGCTCTCAGTGTCTGTGCTACTGAAGTTATATTTAGTGCCCATGTGTTCAAGGCTACTTCCCACTTTCTCTTCTAGCAGGTTCAATGTAACTGGATTTCTGTTGAAGTCCTTGATCCATCTGGTCTTGAGTTTTGTGCATGGCGATAGATATGGATCTATTTATAGTCTTCTACATGTTGACATTCAGTTATGCCAGCACCATTTATTAAAGATACTTTCTTTTTCCATTGCATAATTTCAACTTCTTTGTCAAAAATTAGGTGTTCATAGGTGTGTGTATTAAGGTTGGGGTCTTCAATTCAATTCCATTGGTCCACTGTCTGTTTTCATGTCAATACCAAGCTGTTCTTATTACTATAGCTCTATAATAGAGCTTGAAGTCAGGGATGGTGATGCTTCTGGAAGTTCCTTTATTATACAGGATTCTATTAGCTATTCTGGGTTTTTTGTTTTTCTATAAAAGTTGAGTTATGTTCTTTTAAGGTCTGTGAAGAAGTGTGTTGAAATTTTGATGGGGACTGCATTCAATCTGTAGATTGCTTTTGGTAAGATTACAAATTTTATTATGTTGATCCTACCTATCCAAGAAGGTGGGAGATCTTTCCATTTTCTGATACCGTCTTATATTTCTTTCTTTAGAGACTTAAAGGTCTTATCATACATGTCTTTCACTTGTTTTGTCAGAGTTACCCCAAGATACTTTATATTTGTGGCTATTGTATAAATTGATGTTTCTCTGATTTCTTTCTCAGCTTGTTATCATCTGTATAAAGGACTACTGATTTCTTTTGGAAGTAATCTCGTATCCCGCCACAGGGGTCTACTTTAGTTGTAAACTGATTGGTCCATTAGCTCAGGCTTCTTATTAACTCTTACAACTTATTTTACCCCATTATTCTTGTCTATGCTAGCCACATAGATCAGTATCTTTTTCAGCGAGGCAGTCACATCTTGTTTCTTCTGTGGTGGGTTCACAACTGCCGAGCAATGGACTTCCTCCTTCCGAGAATTCTCCTGTTCTCATTGTCCTGCCTCTACCTCTACTTCTTTTCTTCTCTCTCTGTTTTTTTTTTTTTTTTTTTTTTTTTTTTTTTTTTTTTTTGAGACAAGGTTTCTCTGTAGCTTTGGAGCCTGTCCTAGCACTAGCTCTTGTAGACCAGGCTGGCCTCGAACTCACAGAGATCCGCCTGCCTCTGCCTCAAGAGTGCTGGGATTAAAGGCGTGTGCCACCACCGCCTGGCCTGCCTCTACTTCATGTCTGGTTGTCCTGCCTATACTTCCTGCCTGGCTACTGGCCAATCAGCATTTATTTAAAATATAATTGACAGAATACAGCCCATGGTCCCACACCATGGGTGTGCATGTATGCATGCACAGGTGTTTGGAGGCCGGAGGCTGACATTGAGTTTCTCCCTCAATTGCACTTCTTCTCTCTCTTGGTGCACTAATTTGGCTATATAAATGGTTAGCAAGCCCCAAGGATCATCCCTCTCCTCCTCAGTGCTATTATCACAGAACTACACAACCATGCCCAACTTCCATGCAGGGACTAGGAATCTAAGTCATGGTTTCAGAGTAAAACTTTCCCGAGGATCCCTCCCCACCTGCACACATGTCTCTTCTCATCCCCTTAACAGTGTTTTTTGTATTTTTTTTTTACAGTAAATCCCGAGATGAGGTAGTTGGCTTCAAATAGCAACTTTCCTTCTCCTTTCAAACCTGCTGTGGCTACTGTAGACTATGTATTTTCAAATAAAATTTATAAGAATGGTTTAAATTTCTAAGATAGTCTTTTAGTATCTTGGTATTTCAGATGAAATTTCTTTAAATCTGTTGTGCAATTAAATGAAAATTAGCAATCCTAACAATGAGGAATTTTTAAGATCCATTAACAAGATTTGTCTCTATTTCTCTGTTAAATTCTCTTCATTACTTCTTTTCAGTAACAATTTTTCTTTTCAATGCAATGCCAGGCACATATGTTATTACCCTTATTCCTAAATAAGAATAGCTAAGCTGTTGCAATGGAGCTATTTTTGGGTTGTGAATCTAGTCACAATTTTGCCTTCCTTTCTCCCTTTTCCTTTTTAAAAAGTAATTTTGTAGGTCTTGGGATAGACATTTTTGCATATTTTTCTTAGAGATCCAAGTTATTGTCTTGTTTTGGTTCTTTTCATCCTGAAAATGCTCTTTGTCAGAGTGTGTATCTCTTAACTATAATGGCTTCACACATCTCTCTCTCTCTCTCTCTCTCTCTCTCTCTCTCTCTCTCTCTCTCTCTCTCTCTCTCTCTCTGTGTGTGTGTGTGTGTGGTAGTAAGCATTTGTGTTCAGTTGAAGAATTCTATCTTATTTTGCCTTATTGTTAAAAGCGTCCCTGTATACCAGATTATTGATTAGCCTTTTTGCTTTGTTTTGTTTTACTTTTAGCATTTGAAATATGCCATTGAAATGGTTATCATTTCCCACTACTTCCGAACAAGAAGTCAGTCGCTAACCATTGCAATATATCCTCATATGGAAGGTCATTCTTGCTCGTCACTAAGCATCCCAGTTTCCACCACCTGCAGTTAAACTATAACACTGTGCGGGTTTCTTTGTGTTTGTTTATTTGGGATAAACCGTTGGGGTTGCAAATTACTGTTTTTAATCATATTTAGGGAGCTTTGGGTTACTTTTTCTTCAGTTCATTAGCAGAGCTGCTCAACTTTTTGGTATCATAACATGATACCATCTGCAAAGTGCTGGGCTGAGTTTCTCACCATACTGGTCTGCAAACAACCCCAAGGCCATGGGCTAGCTTGGCCTGGTTTAGTGCTTATTTCTTTTCTGTCTTATTGCATATTTTTAATCATTTTATGTATGTGTATGAGTGTGTGCGCATGCATGTGAGTGTGTGTGTGTGTGTTAGAGAGAGAGAGAGAAAGAGAGAGAGAGAAAGAGCACTTCTACAAGTTTTCTTTCTTTAATGTATTCTCTCTTTGTTCCTGATAGGATAATTTCTATTAATCAATAGTTAAACTTATTTATCCCCTTCTACTTTCTTAAATCAGCTATTATCAGCATTCAGTTTTTATTTTATATGATTGGGTGTTTGTTTATTTTATATGAATGGTATGTATGTAAGTGCACCATGGGCTTCATTGCCCGTGGAGGCTCAAACAGGACATTGCCCTTTAAAGGAGACAAAAATAGGAGAGAACTTCCAATCCCCTTTATTTAATCTGCGTTCAGTCATTGCCCAAGAACATTCTGAAAGAAGAGCCTTGGCTCAAATGCTACAGCATACTGCGTTGGTGCTTCACCCGGAGGTCTGTCTTCCGTAGTGACAGCAAACTCTTCCTTGGAAGATACCTGAGCAGTCCTCTACATCCTTGAAATTAATAGCAAGAAGGAGAGACAAAGTGAAATGGCAGAGAGAGCTCTGGCATCAGAAAACTTGAACCCAAAAACCTCTGGCATGCAGTTGTTTTTAAAATGGAGGATGTCCTTCAGCATTTCTTACTGACATTCAAATCTATCATGTGAGAATGATAATTATCTTTGGGTTACCCACTGAACAAAGGAGTAACGTTACTATGAGAATTAGATGATGATACAACTCTTGGGAAGCACCTAATAAAAGGTTTAGCAAATAAATGTTCAGAGAACATATGAAAGTAACAAAGTGCCTTAATTTTTGCTTTATGAGAAATTAGAGACTCCAGTCCCAGCTTTGATGGGCCTGTCCTAAATAGTTTCCTTTCTCTTGCATATTCTGTGTACAGTAATGACACTGTGGCGTGAAAGTGACTCCTCCATCTTGAAGTGACTTCATGTTCCTTTCTGCTGACTCACTGGGTCCTTTGTCCATTCTGCTGTGACTGGTAAACATCGCCATGGGGGAATGTACATCCATCTTAGCAAGTGCTCCATTTGGCATCACGTCAGCACTTTGACATGATTATGACTTTGGGCATAGGAACAACTGCTTCTGTGGTTAAGCTATTCTCCCCAAATCCTTCTCAAACCTGCTCTGTTTTCTGGCAGTGTGCCATGCCTGAATCCGCTCATACATCCAAGGAAGAGTTGCTCTCAGTGATTGATTGACACAGCGATCTCAGCTCACTATTGTAATTTTCATCTCATCTATAATTGACCCTTTCATTTTAAGCCATTAAACATATCATTGCAGTTATTCTCTATTTTTAGCAAATTACATAGTAATAATTATCATTCTACACTATTATTAATAGCTATGATAATGACATTGGTAATAATAAATTTATAATAGCTTCTAACTCACCTTGGTTGGGTGTGCTGTTGTTTATAAAATCATGTTATTACAGTAATCTTGCTGTCTAACTACCAACCACAGGTTGGTTTTCATTTCTTTTTTTTTTTTTTTTTTTTTACTTATTTATTTATTTTTATTCTTTTTTAATTAAAATTTCCACCTGCTCCCCATATCCCATTTCCCTCCCCTCCTCCCAAATATTGCCCTCCCCCCACTTCCCTCCCCCTATCCCCACTCCTCTTCTCCTCCCCCCACTCCATTCCCCCTCCCTCTCGATACTGAAGAGCAGTCCAAATTCCCTGCCCTGCGGGAAGACCAAGGTCCTTCTATCTACGTCCAGAAAGGTGAGCGTCCAAACAGGCTAAGCTCCCACAAAGCCAGTTCATGTATTAGGATCGAAACCTAGTGCCATTGTCCTTGGCTTCTCATCAGTCTTCATTGACCGCCATGCTCAGAGAGTCCGGAATCAACCCATGCTTATTCAGTCCCAGACCAGCTGGCCTTGGTGGGCTCCCAATAAATCAGTTCCACTGTCACAGTGGGTGGGTGCATCCCTCGTGGTCCTGATTTTTTGCTCATGTTCTCCCTCCTTCTGCTCCTCATTTGGACCTTAAGAGCTCAGACCATTGCTCCAAATTGAGACTCTGTCTCTACCTCGATCCATCGCCAGATGAAGGTTCTAAGGTGATATGCAAGATATTCATCAGTATAGGATAGGGTCATTTCAGGTTCCCTCTCCTTAGTTGCCCAAGGTACCAGCTGGGGACATATTCCTGGACACCTGCGAACCCCTCAAGAGTCAAGTCTCTTGCCAACCCTAAGATGGCTCCCTTAGATAGGATATATACTTCGCTGCTCCCGTATCCATCCTTCCTATATCCCAACCATCCCAATCCTCCGAGCTCCTCCCATCCTCCCCTTCTCATATTTCTCATAAGTATTTCTTTGGAAGTTCGCATCACGGTGGCATTATTGAGTCAGAAAATATTAACATTTTCTTTCCCTCATATGCACATGTGTATAATGGGCTTGTGTGTATCTGTGTTCACTGGTGTGTGGATGCACAGGTGTGTAAAGTTCTTGTATACATGTCTACACATGAAGACCTTGATCGACAACCATTCACTGAGGCAAGGTTTTTAAGAGTTTTCCTACACAGCTAGTTTGTCCAGCCAGCTTGTTCTGGGGGTCATCTGTGTCTGTCTTCTAAATGTTGGAATTAAAGACACATGGCCAACATTCATGTGGGTTCTGAGTATCTGATCTCCAATCCTCATGCTTGCACGGGTAGGTTTTAACCATTGAACCATCATGCCACCCCACTAGTAACACTTTTAGATTTATTGATTTTACATTATATGTATGAGTGTCATGCCTAAATGTATGTTTGTGTAACATGTGCATGCTTAGTGCCCATAGAGCCAAAAGAAGATATCACATTCCTTGAAACTGGAGTGAGGGACAGTTGAAAGGCACTGTGTGAAGGCTGACATCTAAAGCTGGGACCTCTGGAAGAGCAGCCAGTGCTCTTAACTGCTAGGCCATCTCTCCAGCTCCAGCATTATTAGCATTTTAAATACACGGTATTTATTGTAAAAATAGTATTTATACCACAGATATGCCTTGATAGTAATTTCCCAACCACTAACTACTACAGAAAAAATGAGTCAGATATTATTTTAGTTGAGACCCTGTCAGTGAGCAGATCATTTTGATTCTAAAGATATTTTTGGCTCACTTCAGCAGTGCGTGTACTAATTAATATTTGAGCAACATAGAGAAGATTAGCATGACCCCTCTGCAATGATGACATGCAAGTCCATGAAGCATTCTATATTTTAGACTGTGTCTCATAGCAATGTCAGAAGCTACACTCGGAGCGTCTCGTTGCTATGACTGTCTAAACATGAGCTGAGAAAAGGACAACTGACATAAAGTGAATTCGGGAGAGCCCACGAGACCTCAAATCTACACAAAGTACTGCCAACAATTAAGGAGTGCTGAGAGCAGAAGAAACAGTCTTTCGAAGAGAAGAGCATGCCAATTGTTTATCCAATACTCGATGGCCAGCCCTGAAACCATGCATACAAGTAACACTGTGCACATTGAGCAGAGTCCATTATGTATTTAAGAATATATATACGTATATACATATAGATATGTGTAGTAACAACAATCTATGAATAAACAGACCATAAATTCAAAAGAGAGCAAGGTACAGTAAATGGGAGGGTTTGAAAAGAGGAGAGGGAAGAAAGAAATGACAATTATGTTATAATCTCAAAAACTAAATAAATGATTTAAAAAAAAAAACAAGAAGAAACAGCCCTTGTTCTTCAACCCCTGGGGGGAGGGAACCTGCACAAATAAACATACTTAAATATAACAAAAATATTTTTCTCATAGAAAAAATAAAACACTTTAAAGACTGTGTACGCAACTACAGAAGATCGAAGCAGATCTCATTCTGATCCTAATACTTTAGTTTCTTGAACTGATCAATGTGGCTTGCTAATGAATGTTTGCTTTTTGCCTTTTCTTCTATGGTAGGATTCCTGACGCTGTGGCAGATCCCTCAGATAAATGATAACAAAGAAGTAAGATTCGCAGTCCTCATAGCTTTAGGGCTTTAGTACACAGTCACCTAACTCTGCTGCTTTTAGGTCTTTGGGAAGGCTCCAGCAGTGTAGGGAAAGACCACACACATGCCACACCCCAGCTGGATCCTTCTCCACTGTACCAATAGAGACCACACTTTCCTGTGGGCTTTAGTGCGACCCGAAAGCTTACCTGAAACTCCCTCAGACTAAACAACATTTGACATGCACCCAATCGCTTCATGTCATGTTCCTAAAGCTAACCAAGTTTTCCATGGCTCCTTCCTATTTACTGCCTAGTCATTTCCCTTAATACGACCCTGTTTTGCCCCCTGCTTTTCCGTGTTTCTATAGTAACTCACCCCACTTACAAGACCCTACAAAATTTGGTTTCCTCCTACTCTGGCATTCTCCACTTAAATAATGCTTCCTCTGGTAATTTCTTTTCTAAGAACAAAAAAACTAAATGAATAAGCAACAACACAACCTACCGCCCAAGGAAATACCTGTTTCCCTAGCACTGTCTCAGTGTACTGTAAAGCATTTGGAATGTAAGTCTTAATAGATGAATTATAACTAAATATTGAAAATTGTCAGTACACAACATCACCCCCGTCACTTCCCTGAAAAATAACACTGTTTCTGGACTGTACCTAAGCTACTAAAGAATACAAGTCAACATTAAGTCCCCTTCCTCTCCTTCCGGAATTCATTTTATGCTAATGATGTGATACAATTTCCTGCAATGCATGGTCTATCTGCTGTGTGTCTGCAGTCATTTCTGTCTCAGAACTTGACACAGGCTAGCATTATTAATTTCCCGATTTCTAGGATCCTCTAACCCATTTTCTCTTATCTTATCTCCCCTAACTCAAGCCTAAAGAAATAACTTTTAAGTTTGCGGAAATATTCATCAGAAGCGTTTGGCATGATGCTTTCTAATGGACTTCAGTTTTTAGAATTAGGAATGATCCACTAGAAAATGATCAATGCTAGCAATATTCTTAACTTTAACTCTTGATTTTAGCATTCAAAAACGGTGGAGTCTGGGGATGTCAAAGGGCTAGTGGTTCTATATTCCTCATCATTCCGGAAAGTTTCACGTCGATTTTTCATTTAGTTTCCTCTCTGTTTTGCTAACCAGAGCTCCAAACTTGCCTATTTCTCTTTGTCATCTCACATCTTTCAGACACTATAAATACGTGTGATCAACAGCACAGCCGTGCACTAGCCATTCGTCAAGTTAATAGTCCTTTTGCCTTGAAAGGAAATGGAAATATTTCTTGTTATTTTATGTCCTCTTCTAAGGTCCCTTGAACGGTGCTTGTTTCTTTCCTCTTGCCATTGTTTCTCCAATGTGCTAGTTGTCCCTGCAGACTTTTGTATTTTACAGGCTTGCAATTGGAAGTTGGAACATGTCTGTTTAATAAGACTGATTTCTTAGATTCTGTCCTGTGCTCCCACTTACCTCTAACCTCTACTTTCCACTATTATTTTATCCCAGATATTTTTAGGTCCATGTTGGCATCTGGGCCATTTCATTAATGATGAATAAATAGGGAACAAGGATTACTAAAACTAAAACATAATGCCAGAAAAACTAATCAATTCTGTGTCCTCAGAATAAACTGTGATTGTTTGTCATGATTGGCATTTCCAAACTAAATCAGTAGGTTTTCTAAACAAATTTGAGCATATCTGATAAGATAATGTTTAAAACACCAAAGAACAGAGTTTGTAGCAATTGAGAATGAGTCTAAATTCAATTCTCATCATTTTCTACAAATGTCAAGGTAAGAAGAGATAGGTATTCTCAGGAATCAGAAATCATGGGTAAGGAAGAAAGCAAGAGTTGAAAGGCAAAATCGTTGTGCCCCAGGTACTAGCTACTTCTTAACAATAAGCGATAGGATCTTAACTGCAGGAAAAGTATGCAAGAAGGTCAAACACAGCAGGAAGAGGATTTCAATTATTAATAGGACTGTGCTGTCTAGAACTGTTTACTCCTGTTCTGGCTTCCCAGCATATGCATGACTTTGATATTAAAATTACATGGTTGCTTTTAAAGAAAAAATATTGTTATAAATGCTGTCCTCTAGTGCCATATACAAACTACAGTTATAATGAGTGTCTTAGTTAGGATTTCTACTGTTGTGAAGAGACATCATGACAATGGCAACTCTTATAAAGGAAAACATTTAATTGAGACGGGCTTACAGTTTGAGAGGTTTAGTCCATTGCCTTCAAGGCAGAGGCATGCAGACAGACATGGTACTGGAGAAGGAGCTGAGAGTTCTACAAACAGCAGGAAGTGAACTATCCCACACTAGGTGTAACTTGAGCATATATGAGACCTCAAAGTCTGCCCCCATAGTGACTTCCTACAACAAGGCAGCACCTACTCCAACAAAGTGCCACTCCCTATAAGCCAAGGATTCAATCACATGAGTCTGTGGGGACCATGCCTATTCAAACTACCACAGTGAATGATGGAACTTCACTGGATTGGTTTCAGTAACAGGTAGAGGTAACTGGGTTGAAATATCTGAGCGTATGCACACATCCAAACATAGCATACTTCAGAAATGCCTGCAAAACACAGTACTGTACTCATAGCATAGCATCTTTTTATTCCTCCCTTTCTGCCCCACTTATATGGGATTTCTTCCTCTTCATATTCTTCCTAATAGCTTGCAACAGCTTAGTTGTTCTCTGATAAACTCCTCAAAGTTTCTTTCTTTTTGGAATTTACTTTCTGCTCAAGGACAACATATAAACAAAGGAGGGAGAGAGATAGAAAGGGGGAGATCAGTAAATATGTAAATAATATTACTATTTTAAAAATTGGATAAAGAAAGGGAACAGAGATAAACAGATGTAGTGTTTAGATAAGGCATTCAGTGAAAGTCTCCATGCAGGTGACAATGGGGCAAGGCCCTGAACGAAATAAAAGGAAGGTATGTGTAGAAAAATATTGGAGGGAAAGAGTATGTAAAGTGCACTTGTTTCTGAAGCAGTGGATAGTTTTTTATCATGACAACTGGACTGAAGGGATATGGGAGAGTGGTAGAAAAAAACAAAATCTGAACTATAGTTGAGGAATTTTTAGGACAGAATTTTATCAAAAATAACTGTGGCTTTAATTTGCAGGGCAGCTTTAGATACAGTGTGGAAAATAAGATATTTCAGATGGTAGTGGAATGATGAAGCCAATGATCCAGTAAAGAGCTGATTCAAGTTTAGGACAAGGTGGCCACAGTGAACAGAATATAAAAAGGCAATATGTTTGCTTGAAAGCTGGAAAATGAAGGGAAGGCAAAGTGATTACTCCAAGTTTGAGTTTGAATAACTGGGAGAATAGCTTGCATCAGTGGAGTGTTATATAGTCTTCTATTTCAGAGAATTAGTGACATAAGTAGATACTTTGCCTACTATCTAATATATATATGCTAATATATATGCAAATATAAATAATGTATATATTTTTTTCTTTAAGAAGTGAATAAAATTGTCTAGCATTGTTCTCAATATTTTCCTCACTCCTTTTCTGATGTGCTAATACACCTTAGTTGGGTGTGAAGTCTCACCTAGAGTAAGACCCTTAAAATTGTCCAATCTGTGCATTTCTCATTGCAGTTGTCCGCTAAGGCATGTGGCTTTTCCCTTCACAGATTCAAGTGCAGTGCCACCTACTTACAAAGTAATTTAGAGAATTCTACACCCTGTACAAGAACCACACTGAATGGGTGTCATTCAAACTCAGATTAGCCGTCTTGTCAAAGCTCTGGCTGTCCTAAGGGCTTAGATAGCAAGTTCATTAACAACCTAAGTCACGAAAAACTAAGCAGGGATGGGAGGGCAGTTAGATCATCAGCAACACAGAAAGGGTTAGCCCATTATGGTGCCAAATAAGTTTTAAATTGGATCTTCCAATACAGAGAAGACCCTAGAGTTGAATAATGTGATTACCTTTTGTCATCTAAAATAAACCAGAGAAGGGATTTGGAACAATGACTCAGTAATCCGATTCTGTTTGTGGTGCCTGAAGATGTGTGCACATGTAAATATACACAGACAAGTGTGCAACCAAAACAACCATACACACAAAATTTTAAAAAATTACCAAAAATAAAATAAACCACAGAATGTTTTCTGAAGCACAAAAATCTTTTGACTCTGATTGGAAAATGAAAACCCACACATCTCAGAATTCCTTTCTGTGTATGGTTTCGGCTGCAAGTGTCTTTTTCAATAAACAATTATGACAGGCAATGGGAAACAAATGGTTCTTAATTAAAATAATAATAACTCTTAACCTAGACCTTCAGGACTGAAGAAGGCACAAGGATAGGTCAGTGTCATCCTACAGTCATTCTGGATTCCAGAAAGGGCAAAACTTTGAAGGATATGCGGTCCTCCAGTTGAGGGCAATTGCTCCGGAGCAGAAAGGATCATCTCCAACAATCAATCCCACTTGTCTCCTCAAGGGATAACAATAAGGACCTTCTTTGCAAACCCTGCAGAAGGAACTGAAACAACAATCAATATGACTTACCCTGTCTGTGGCAGCTTGATTATGTCCTTTGCCCGGTTCCTTTCTATTGCTACCGAAACCTCACATTGGTACCCTAAAGGCAGACCTGGGGGTCACTAGACCCCTATATTCTTCCCAGTGTAGCCACAAGAACTATCTCCTCTCTGTTTTTCATCATGACTCATTCCTTGCTTGACACATTGGAACAGCTGGTAGAACTTAGCTACTGGGGCTTCCAGGGCTGAGGGCTTCACCCTAAAATTGTAGTTACACTCCCCTTCCAAAAACACTAGCTGTGTATTAAGTCATTCACTCAAAACAGCAAAACATCAAGAAACCTTTATCTTTTAGGATGATAAAGCAAAGAATCATGATGTGATATTAACTGGTAGAAGACAGAGCTCCATCCTCAGACATTCATCATGATTTTGTCAGCACAGAAGGTTCATTGATCAACAGTCCACTAAAACACAGACAGGACCCTAAAACACAGACAAGACTTCATTTGCTGACTTGGCCAGAACGGGAGAATGAGAGAAATTCTCAATAGCTTTCCCTCTTTGTTCATAACAATATACAGATATAGAACAATATACAGATATAGAAAAGAGAAAGAAACTAAATCTCAGAGGGCGCACGTACTAGATTCAACTGTGAGGCAAGAACTGCGGGAGAAGTCCCATCTCCGGCACCAGGGCTCCTGTAGTTGCCCTAGCTTCCACGCCCTGCGTGGGATTTCCTGGAGATATTCTAATCCATGGTCCCACATTACAGCGACACTAAACTTGTTAGGAAATTGAAAGCAGAAGTCTCAGAAAGTTTCAAATTTACAATCTCGGCAGTGACACGGCAGTTGTTGTTCGTGGAATATTAATTCAGAACACATCGCTGCTGGTTTTATACTCTGTGGATCAACTCGCCGCCATCTCTTCAACAAAGCAGCAGCTGTTTGGATTTTAAATATTCACACGCGGCTGGCGGGGAGTAATAGCAGATACACTTACAGAAGCATAAAATCGCGACTATATAAACACAGACTGATAGGACCATTGTGATCAAATGAGCCTGCATCACTAAACAGCGCCCAGCACTTATTTGACTCACTCCTAGCTAACTTTCTGTCCTTGCAGATGTCAGGGAAATACAATTGAAATTAAACCTTCTCCCAAACCAGACTTCCCAAGTTGAAAGGAGAGTGAGCAAGTGTTTTATCAATCAGGCCTTTGTGAGTCCCATCCCATGCAGCCTACTAAGGGTTTGCGAACCCAAAAGATGCCAATTTTATGTAAGCAAGAAATATAAATCCTTATGTATAAACTCTTGAGATAAACTGCACATCTTAGGTGAGATGACTTGACAGCGCAATCTGTCACCTGTAGCTCATCCTAGCCCATTCTCAATTTGCTTGGTAATTTGCTGACCATCTGTTAGCTAATTGACTTTGTCCAGAAGAAAAGTAACTTTCTACCAAATTTATTACACACACAGTTCTGCAACTGAACGCCAGCCATTGCCAGCGTTGGACTTCTGTCCTCTCAGAGTCCTGGAGAAAGGGGTGTTCTCTTCCCCGAGGACTGTGTTCCTAGTCTGAAGTCCCTGTGCCAGAAAGCTGACAATCGATAGTCTTATTTTATTTTACTCTTTTCCTTTGATGCTATTTTAAAATTATTTCTCTTAGCATCTCACAGCATTTTTGTAGATTCAAAATTTTACTTTGGATGCCCCTTAAAGCAAGCTATATCTAAACTTAAGGGTAGGTTAACACCACTTTCCCTCTACCCCTCTACCCCTCTATCCCCAAATCAAATGACATACTCACTGGTTCTAGATGGTTGTTTCCCTGATAGTAATTCAATAGTGACAAGTTTCCTAAAAAGAAGAACAAATGTGCATGGAAGAAGATTAGCACAGATAGAGACTTAAACTAGTCAAAACTGTAATTACAAGTCACTCCTCTGGGATGGTTGGAGCTTTCCCAGCCTGATGTTAAGGTTTTTCACACAAAGCTGAGTAAGTTAATTTTTAGTGTTCTGCTTCAAAGCACATGTAGCAAGTGTTAGCGGTATAAATGAACTTTTCCATTATGGAATTAACGAAATGATCTAACTAAATTCCATAATGCTGGTTGCATATAGGATTAAAGTCTCTTACCGAAAAGGCCACAAAGCGTTGAATCTCTGAATGTAGAAATGACCTTGAAGTCCATTCTGGAGGCAGATTCCCTTCAACCAGCTCCCTTTCACTTCATTGTAATTGCTGGTTGAAATTTGTCTCAGTTTCTTGCATTAACTTTCGTGAATTGCTAAGCCCAGAGTTAACTACTGTCCTTTAAGAATCAATAATGTGCTAGCCTATTTTCAATCAGGTACATTCTTGCACAATGAGAAAAACTGTTATTTATCTGGGGATAAGTATGGTGCAAACAAATGACAGCAGTAATTGGAACTGTCACCCATTAAGTTGTCTGGAAGAATCCTCTTCTTTCATATTGTAGACATTTCTCTGAGTCAGCCTACACTTTTAGTTCTTAATCACCTGACAAGTGCAATGAATTACTAAATCCCAAGTAGTGTACTGTCTAACATCTTTAGTATCTTGACTTTCCCTCCTCCCATAGCTAAAGCGTTCAGGACATTACTATTCATTATCTGAACTGTTACGGCTGCCTTTGAACTGCTTTCCTGGTTGCCCATTTCTTCCTGTCTCATTGTGCAATTGTCTGAATATAACTTTTCTACACGACTCCAGTGGATATATAGTTTCATTTCTGTATCATATCATGGTTCAAGCCCAAATCTCTCTGCATGTCACAAAGAACTAAGCATCACCTAGCCTCTGTGTGTCTTCCAACGTTATCTTCCCCATCAATAATGCATCTTCTACCTTCTACCAGAAGATATGAGCTCTGGAAATAGAAATAGACATTTCTATTTCCCAGTCATCTTTATCCTGATTTCTTTCCACAATGTTCTTTCTTGCAAGCACAGTCACCCTAGTCTAGAAATGTTCTTCATTATTATTCCCTGAGTCATCTCAGAGGTACCTTCCTATAGGAAATCCTTCCAGAGAGCTATTAAAGAAATATCTAGGAAGACTGTCTCACTGTTGCCATGATACATTAGTTTGTCTGCGTTAATTACAATGGACCTAGGATGCAGTTAAATAGAAAACAAATAAGATAAACTTACAGAGACTGCGACAGGGAACACAGAACCTGCCCACATTCAGTTCAGATCGAGTCCCAACAGTAAGAGGGGGAAACGGACACAGGTCTCACCCCTAACAAAGAAGCTATTTGCAACTGCTACCTGGTGGCAAAGGGAAATTCAGTTTTCTCCCAGTGGAGAGTCAGTGGCATGTCAACCACACTCAAGGTGGGTCTCATGCCCAGGAGTAGCTTGGCGGCACAGTTTTGGTTTATGAGTGTGCTCTTTATTTTGTTGTAACATTTTTGTCTTACTGTCTTGTTTCTTTGTTTGGATTTTTGCTGTGTGTGTGTTTTCTTAAGAGAGAGGGAGAACATGAAGTTGTGTGTGCACATAGGGAGGTGAGAGGATCTTGGAAGAGTTGTGGGGGGAGACACATTATCAAAATATATAAAAAATGTTGAATTAAAAGAAGAAAATAAACGAACCAATTTATGTGTGAGGGGGCAGTTGGAGGAGGAAAAGTGAATATGATTGAAAGACATTGCATGGAATTTTTAACGAAATGACAAAAGAGAAGAGCTAAGAAAAAGGAGAAAGCAAATAGGAATAATAAGAATCCCTTGTTAGACAAGAAGACAGAATGCATAAAGAAAAGCAAATTTCCTAAGGATTAAGACGCACTTAATATGGCTTGGTCTGTAAGTGGTGTGCTCACTCAGAATGTGCAGTCCACACGTCAGTGTGCTTCATTATCTCTCCACGCTGCTCTGATTTTTATCTCAGCACACAAAAGAGTCTTGGGGTGCCATAGTTTGTGACTCTATCCTCCACTAGACCATGAATCCTTCGGGGCTGGGTCAATGCCTGTTTACTCTCGTTAAATTGTCAGCATCCAGTGTAATCCTGTTATAGATGAGATATTTGGAGCCATGAAAAATGGCTAAATAATTATTCAACTTCTTCTGTTTACTTTTTTATCCTTAGTTGTCCCAAAATTGTGACCACCTAGAACATACATGTAGGAATAGGCTAATCATGAGCTCCTAATAAGGCTGCTTAAAATATATGGGAACATAACAAGTTTTAGGTCTTAAGAAATGGCACATTCCAGTTTCCTTGAGGTCTGTTGTACAGATCATTCCTCTCCGTCTTTAGTATGCCAAGGATCAGAGCTCTTAGAAGTAAAACGTACTTCTTTTTTCGACAAGGCTATTGGCAACTCTAACCCAACTGAACCTGTCAATCTTCTGACCAGAGGACCACCCCTCAGGAAGCTGATGTACCTGAAGGCACTGTAAGGAGATGGGATTAATAATTACTTTATGGAGATAACATACTCGCACCTCCCAGAAGCATCTCCCTCAATGTGGTTGCTTACAGAGCTTCCCTTATAGATCTGCAGCCTTTTTGAGTTCTATCTAAAAAAAAAAAAAAAAAAAAAAAGTATAGCTTTTTCTTACCTCCATTTCTATCTCTTCTTTGATCAGCAGCCCAAGTCCTAATCTTGTCTGCTCTCACTCTCTGGACGCTCTTCCAATTGCTAAAGAACTCTCACATCCCACTAGACGACTGTGTCCAGCCCTTCATTGCAGAGCCCGCCTGTTTGCTTAAATCCTGACACAAAGGATGTGTCTCTTCTCCATTCTCATGCTGCCAGGAGATACCAAAATTTACAGTTTGCCGGCTTCAGTGTTGCAGAGCACTGATTTTAATAAAGCATCTCCATGTGGGATCAGCTTCCCTCGTGTTCTCACAAGAGTATGTTTACAATTAAGTAATTATTCAGCCACAAATAAGGCTGCACTTCCGGGTTCTAGAGCCATGTACATGCAGACAAGCCCTCAGGCAGAACTGCCTGGATGTTAAAGGGCCCCTGTGTGATCTACATGTGTGCATGCATGGTTACATCTACTATGACTCAGCTAAGCCCTTTGTGGGCATGCGTGAGCTTCATCATCTGTGTTTGTTGTAGCCATGTCAACCCTGCCCCCTCGTGCGTGCTAGGCAGTTTTTAAAAAGCTGGACACACCATCTTTCTCTCTCTCTCTCTCTGCACATCGATTCCCCAGGCCTGTACACGACCCCTCTAATAAACTCCTAAGCAGGTTTGTTGCGTGTTTTGTGATTCCTTATCACTCATGCCAGGTAATTTCAATTTAGCCCATGTGCATTGTGTTTCCTGAGTTAACTCATGGAGAAGAGTGTTTCCAGCCTTCTCACATTGTATAGTAACATGATAAATATTCTGTGAGTAAATGAACCAACTGCTAAATTGATTAAAGTTTATAAATACAACATCCATATCCTGCCAGCATGTTTATACATTTGAGTAAGAAGTGTGCTTCGTATATGTTACAGTTGTGTAGCTCGGTCTTCTTGTGGGACTCCTAATCGTGGGAGGAAGGGCTGTCTCTGACTCTGGTGCCTGCTTTGGGGACCCTTTCCTCTGACTGGGTTGCCTGTCCAGTCTTAGTAGAAGTGGAGGTGTCTAGTCTCTCTGTAATTTGATATACCATGGCTGGTTGATTTCCCTGAGAGGCCTGCCCTTTTCTGAAGAGAAACAGAGGAGGAAGAGTGGATGGGTTGGAGTGGGGGGGCTGTGAGGAGAGGAAGGAGGTGAAACTGTGATTGGGGTGTAAAAACATAGATCTAATCTACATGGGAAGTAGAAAAACACAAGATCTCCTGAGTAAATTGGGAGCATGGGGACCTTGGGAGAGGGCTGAGGGGGAGAGGAGAGGCAGGGAGGGGAGCAGAGAAAATTATAGAGCAATAAAAATCAATTTGAAAAACCAACAAAAAAACAAAATTAAATAAAAACAAATGAAATATGCTTTGTGTCTGGAAGTGGTTCTGGACTCCCACTTTTGGAATTCTCAGAGCCTCTGCCCTCCGCTATCATTATTTCATCATTTTGCATTTTGGTAATTATATAATAACTTTATAATAGGTTTGAAATGCTGACTCACAGACAGGTGCAAAACCTCTTTCTTTCTTTCTTCCTTCCTTCCTTTCTTTCTTTTCCCCCTTCATATTTTATATTTTTCTTATGCTTTTAAAAATGAACTTTATTTACTTTACATCCTGACCACAGTTTCTCCTCCCTCCTTCTCTGTCATTGTCCCCCACAATCCACTTCCCCTATGTTTATGTTCGGAAAGGGCAGGCCTCCCATGGGTATTAACAAAGCATGGTATATCAAGCTGCCATAAGCCCAAGCACCTCCCCCATGTATTAAGGCTGGTCAAGGTAATCCAGTATGAGGAATAGATTCCCAAGAGTCAGCTAAAGTTATGATCGGGACAGCAGAAACCAAGGTAAAAACATTTTTTGATACAAAGCTAGACACGGGTTATAATAGTCTTAATAGACATTTACCTTTCCAGAATGCTCTTGACTTGCAACTTTTCTCCAGAGCAATTACTAACAGTGCCATCTCTTCATCCCAAAAGTTTCCACCGTTGAATTATAAATTATATATTGATTCTAGTAAGTGTACCTCTGCACCCACACTCTTTGGCAAACCATAGGAACCCTTCTGAGACCTCCATTCCTCCACCCATACGAGCCTTGCCCCTCTACCCTATTTTCTTGTCGTGCTTAGATATGTGCAGATTTTAAGAGGGGAACATGTGCTTCCCCCATCGTCATCATGCACGTGCTCTGTACACTTCCCCTTCTCGCAGATCACTTCCGGGTCATCACCAAAGTTCACGGTAGGCTCTAGTCATTAAATCCTTTTCTGACCTGAACTTAGGTCAAGTGTTCCTTTTTGAAATATTATATCTCTTCATGTTTCCACTAATACTACAAGAAACTAAGAATGTTTGTTGAAAGCAGAATAAGCAAGAAGGCAAGCAGGCAAAAGAAGGAAGGAAGGAAGGAAGGAAGGAAGGAAGGAAGGAAGGAAGGAAGGGAGGGAGGGAGGGAGGGAGGGAGGGAGGGAGGGAGGGAGGGAGGGAGGCAGGGAAGAAGGAGGGAACTGGAGGGGAGAGAAGAGGAAAATAAAATTTGTTTCACACATTCACATGTCAGAAGTACTTAAAAATGTTAACTATCACCCACATATAGTCTTTTTTCCAACGTAACTACCATATTCATTATAAAGATTTTCAAGAGTTTTTGTTGCTTCTTCCAGGGGCCGTGGGAGTTGAAGCATAGTTTATCTGTGTAGCCCTAGTTCTGGAACTCACGTTGCAGATGAGGCTGGCCTTGAACTCACAGAGATTCACAACCTTCTTTGCTGTTGGAATTAATGGTGTGTGCCATCACTGCCAGATATAGTTTTTATTAATTTCTAGCCTGCAATATATTTTTTATGATCAAGATTTTGTCTTGTTCTCGGACTCCTATAATTGATAGTTTGGTTCTATTCATTTACGAATAAAGACTCAGAGTTCCTTCACAACCTTCTAGCAGTATTTAAGCAATATTTTTCATCATTGTTGAATTAAAATCTGGGTGTGTCTAAGATACAACTATGAACTGCTACTCATAATTATAACTATTGCACTATTGCAGTGCAAGCTCTTTCCAGGCTGCAGCTTCTTGGTTTGTGCTGTCACAGCACACACACACACACACACACACACACACACACACTTCACCTGTAGACTCTTTGGTTGCAGCTAATTTCCAATGCATGATTAAATTAGCTATAGGCATGCGCATTGCATGCAAGAGGCATGTGACATCAGAGAGAAGCCTGAGCCTGCCTGCTTGCTATCAGCAGTAACTGAGAAGAAAGGTGATGCAACCCAGTTTTCCAGGAGGATGCACTGATGGTTTCTCATTTTCCCTCCTCCTCCAGCTCTCCCCTGCCTTTCTCTGCCCTGCTCCCTCCCTGAGAGATTGAGGCCAGTGGATTTCCTGTACCTCATTTCCTACTCAAGGCTTCCAACTGTGCTTGAATCCTGGCAGCCCAGGCAGAGGCTCTCCAGAAGGAGAGACAGTACAGATTTTTCTTCTTTCTCCTTCTCTGTTTCCTTTTTGTCCTCTGCCTGGCTGTGCCTCTCTGGAGAGAAGGTGGACCTGCAGCCCCCTTGCCTGTAGTTTCACCCCTCACTAGGCAAGGTGACTCATTCTCTTCCTGCTCATTTGGTTTTAAGTGGGAATGCTGTTTTCTTCTCCTTCTTTTCTTTGGGTGCCCCTTCATTAAATTCTCTCTCTCTCTCTCTCTCTCTTTTTTTTTTTTAGTAGGAGGATGAATTCTGTCTCCTGCTGGGATCTTAACGGAGGGAGACATGATGTCTTCATATTTGGTATTTTCAAAGTTTCCATTACCCAAAGTATATGAGGTGAGAGTCAAACTGGCAGGAAATAATAAAACCCCTCGCTCAAAAAACTTAAATGAGAGCTAGGGGTATAGAGTGTGGTATAGCATTTGCTAAAATGCATGAATCTCTGGATTCAATTCTTAATAATGCAAAACATTAAAACTAAAAGGTTAGAAAGACCTAAATTAATTAGGTTTTGTTAATTCTGCATAACAAGAAGTCTTGAAATAGGCACCCACCAATAACTTTGAGGCTTTACTGTTGTAGGCTCTGAAGTTCCCCTGACTCACCTAACCCTTTCCTTAGGATCACGTGCTGGCTATTTTACCTCCTGTCATTTAATTGGGAAAAGGGCCACAATGCTGTGTTTGTCCCTACTGAAAACTTAATGATCCAGAAGCTACTCTCAGCTGACTGATACCAGCATCTCTGTTTTCTTTTGTTTGAGTTGTGCCCTTCAAAACTACAAATGTTGAGGGGGCTGGAGAGATGGAGAGAAACATTAGGAACACTGGCTGCTCTTCTCGAGGCCCCCAGCTCCGTTCCCAGCACCCACACAGCAGCTAACAGCCATCTCTCACTCCAGTTTTGGCCTCTGATGCTACTGCATATAAGTAATACACAAAGGCTGTGAAGGGAGACAGAACACTCATACACCCTCCAAAAACGTAGATGTAATTCAAACAGAAAGATGGGAAATCATGCTAATGAGTAGAAAAGATCAAATAATTTAGTTGGAAACGATGAGAATTTACACTTAAATGGTGACAAACAGCCATCACCAGTATGTGCGAAGGGGACCCACTGTGTTTTCACAGCAGAGATTCAAAGGAGAGACCGGAAAGGTATTTTCTCATCATTTTCAGCATTTCACTTTTCATAGCAAGAACTACATACTGAATTTTATTCTTGGCATTTGATCAATGTTTCTTGGCATGCTACAGTTTGGAACTAAAAGAAAAAAGAAAATTAAATAAAAGGGAAAAACTTGTTTCATTTGCATCCTTTGGGGGCAGATTTCTTCTTCTTCCTCGGGCTTTCACATCCTCAGAAGTATCCTATTATCTGATGATAGAAAAGATAAATGAGGCTTAGCTAAAACCAAAACCTAGAAATGAGGTAAATTACGTTTCCTTTACCTACTCTGGTTTCCCGTGCTCACACTGTTAACAGTTAACAGTCTCGATCAGCTTCATTTTCTCCATCAGTTAAAGAATTAAAGGGCAGGGAAATCTCAAATTCTGCACAGGGCGTCAGAGAAAATCTCAGACACAGCAGACAGAATCAGCCACTGAATAAAGGCTTTTATTAGGGCTGAAGAAACCCACACAGTGAGGAACAAAGAGAAAGACCCTCTGTAGAGCAGTGTTTCAAGGGTCTCTGAGGTTCTTCCTCCATTAATTATGCTAAGTCAGTTTGAACAAAGACAGGGTGTAAATCAGTCTTGATCTAGCCATGAACTCCTCGCACTGATCCACAAGCAGGGGTGTCGTGGCATTTCAATTTTATCTTAATAAATAAAGCTGGCCTGAAGATCTGAGAGTAAAACAGCCCCACTGGTCAGCCTTACAGACCAGGTATTGGTAACATGAACCTTTAATCTCAATAGCCACACTAGTTGCCATAGAAACCGGGCAGTGTGTGCCTTTAATCCCAGTGATACATGCCTTTAATTCCAGTCCTAAAGAGGATTATAAAACGGGAGGAGACAGCTCTCAGTCACAGTCTCATTCTGAGATTTCTGGAGTCAGGATCGCCATTTTCGGACTGAGGGCTGGGTAAAGAGCCCGTGGTTGCTTTTCAGATCTTCAGGTTGAAGCCCAATTTATCTCTCTGAATTTTTATGAACTGTGCTCTAGAAAGCACAGTTTACTGGTAGAAAAAAAAAGAATGAGACTTTAGGTCTTTGTCTTTCATCAGAAGTATAAGGAAGAAGCAGGAAGTTTGCTGGTTTTTCTATCTGTTTCTGGCCCCTCTTCCTGTCTGTCTGCCTGTTAGGGGTCTGTCTAACTCCTAATCCCTTGATACTGTCATTACACATCTCTAGATAGAATATTGAGAACATTGGTCCTGATGTTGCAGCACAAACAGTTCTTTGCATATCATCGTCCATTGTGCTGGGAATATCTTCAACACAACCCACTGAAGCTCCAATCCATTGGCTAATCTTTGTGCTTCTGAAAGACAGGCACTGACTGGGGACTAGCCAAAACTTAGTGCTGGGAAGTGAGTTCTGGAAGGCAAAGGCAGAGAGGCATCCCTTTCTGCAAGAACAGGATGATAAAATCCAGCCCGCAACTCACACCACAGTACCTGCAACAGCCTTTCCAGCTTGCACAGATACTGACGCATGCCCTTCTGAGACTGAGTTCCTAGCTAACACACTTCTGAGTTTGTTCACTTGAAAAAAGAGCTTAAATCAAAAGGGGTATTGGCAGTCCCGCATCCTGCTTACAGTGTTCCCTGCCTCCTGCATGGAAATCAGACTGTCTGGCTACAGACTTGTTCTAAAAGACCCCCTCCATCGTCAGAAGATGTAAGAAGAGCCCCTATTTCTGTCACATGGGCCTGACTTCCTCTCTTGGGAGATCCTTCAGCTCTGACTGTGTCTGGCGCTGAGACTGGAACTCCCCTCAGAGCCCAAACCCTGCTTCTGTTTGTCTGTCCAAGGTGCTGAATAAATTTGCTCTCCAGGAACAATCTCTACCTCAATGAAAACAGCTCTCATCTATCTAAGCTACAACTTATCACAAAGGGGATCAACTCTAGATAAAACAACTCCAATTCAAAGGTCAGGAGAAGCAGAGACAAGCTGGCAACAAAGAGGTAGGGAGGAGATCAGAGAGAGAGAATGCTGAAGAGAGTCCAGAGTAATTGCTGAAAGGAATCTGAAACCACTACTAACATTATGTAGGCAAGTACCTTATGATGATAAATTACAGCATGACCACTGAGAGACAGAGAGGGGAAATGGGAGACTGAATGTGTGTGTGTGTGTGTGTGTGTGTGTGTGTGAGAGAGAGAGAGAGAGAGAGAGAGAGAGAGAGAGAGAGAAAGTACATGTGTATCACCACCTGAAGATGATTTTGATAGATGTCTAGCCCATAGTGCTCTTATCATTCTGTCAGTACACATTACTACTCCATGTTCAGTCGTGCGGAATAAAGAGTAAAGTAGACCTGCCTTAAACCATCTGCTTCAGTCACCTCAGGACTCAAGATCACAGAAGAACTGGGGGAGAAGAGCGGCAGTACTGCTGATGTCGTCTCAAAAACAACAAAACCCTAGAAGCACAGACTTTAAGCAACGAACTTTTAAAAATAACCGCACAACCAGAAAAATGAATATTAACTTTAGGCGTACATTGTGAGCTGTTGAGCCGGTCTATAATTTTTAGAAGGTGGAAAGCTAAGAGCAAAGCAACCTGATTATACTAAAGTGAGGATTTTAGAAGTTAAAATTAAACTGTACAATTTCTGTAGACTTTTGCTCACTATTACAGCTACCTGAGAAAAACATTTGAAAGAGGGACACTTATTTCAGCCCCTGGGTTCAGGCCTTCCAGTCCATGGTAGGCTGGCTCCATTGCTTTGGGTCTATGATGAGGCAGAAGCATATGGTGAAGCTGCGCAGCAAGGAAGCTGAGAAACTGATCAAACCCACTGGCAAAGTGTACCCTTGCAAGGGATGCTCCTGGTAACTACTTCCTCCAAGTAAGCCTACCTCCTAAGGTTCACAGTGTCCTAGAACCCACTGTCAAGTGAGGAATCCATTAAAGGATTGACTCCTTAAGTCCAAGCATCATGATTTGACCACCCCTTCATAGTGACACCAGCAGAGGACACCAAGCCTTGAACTTGAGTCTTCTGTGGGAAGCATGGTTTAGTTGACCACAGTGGACTTTTGTTTGAATGGCCGGTATCCATTTCTAATAGGGTTCTGTGGGTCCCAGATTGAGGGGAGTTTCACAAAGAAACTTCCCACAACTGTTTATCAACTTCTAGAAGAAGTTCAAGGTCTAGTCAGCCAAGCTCTGCCACAGAAGTGGGTGGTCGATAGCAAACACCCATCTCTCTTACCTTGCTGTGTGAATGCATCATTTCTGATACACTTTTCAATATGTTCCCTGTTACGCCCAAATCCACGGGTCCCCACAAAAACCAATAAAGGAGACCGAGTCCCATATGTAAAAGCAAAGAGCCTTTATTTTAATCAAGTTTGCAAACTCTGTCTCTCTGCATGTCCAGTGTATTGGAATATCCGAGAAGCCTCAAGCTCAATTAGAATTGGGTTTTTATAGTAGTAAAGGTGGGGATGAGGTGTTTCTGAGGTTTCGGGACTTCTGATTTGCTGACATCTGTCTAGGGCTGTCCTGGTGAAAGTGCACTGGCAGGTGATCCTATCTACAATGGTTAGAATGCCAGGCATTTCCTTGGAATGGTCTGTTCTTGGGTGGGGGTCTGGTAATCTCAGCTTGTGGTTCCTCCTGCAGCCAGGCATTGCCTCAGGGTAAACTACTGAGACTCAGGCATCTTATTAAATTTATCAACGACCAAGACTACTCTGGCAACGAACTTCCTTTGGGTGACCTGTCCATATTTAGTTTATTAGGGCTGGCCCCCACATTCCTCAAGCACATAGAGAGTTCTGTCTCAGTTTACTCAAATGTCAACCCTGAAGTTAACCAGTCACTATTAGCTTTGCTCAGTTTCTCTTGACATATTCACACATGGTTATCCATATTGTCTCTTTAATCATGTGGTAAAACTGTATGAGGGTCTCTTAGAGAAACACTGACAACTTTGCACATAAACTTTAGTCTCTCATGCAGGTAGGAGTTTGTGAGTAGGGTAGGAAATGGATGATTACCTTGGATATTAAGAAGCTCTGAGGCCGAAGAACTGTCTAAATACCAGATTAGAGTCTTGCAGTGCTCATATTTCTTTGTTGATAGCTATTTTACAGGAATTGTTCATTAGCAAACCATTTGCAGTTCTCAAGATTAGATTTCACGCTTCAAATCATGTTCTTTAAATGCAACACTCTTTCATAATCATGTTTATAATCTACACACCAATCTCCAACTTTTGATGTAATCAAAGATTCACTTCTCAGAAAATCGTAGCCTCTCCAATATTTCTGTAACTTAAGAGTCTTCTAGTTGAAATGGAGCACTGAGCTTGGAGTGATGACTCTGAGAAGAGACACAAGCTCTACTCTTTTGTATTTAAGTGACCTTGGGAAACAAATCAAATACTTGAAAGTTTTAGTTTCCTCACTGGAAAACAAGAATTTGCAACTTTCTTAGCTCATAGAGTTGTAAATTGGGTGAGAAAATACAACTGAAAGGTCCCAGCACGTGCTGGGAGCTCAACAAATACTTGCTACCCTTTGGTAGAGCAATCTCATTGTCTTCACCATCACCTCCCAAGTGTGTAAAGCCATTGCAATGCCGAGGTCCATGCTGAGACAGGACAGTACAGAGTTGCAAAGTAACTCGAGCAATTATGTTTTCTACGGGAACAAATCCACACTTCCTTCTGCAATGGTCCACGTACACATTAGCTGCTTAAGATAATGGCAACACTTAGCAAAGTTGCTCCAAAGGGCAATAGTAGGTATTCTTACGGATGAAATCAAATGTCACCCTGAGAATCACCTACCGGTCCAATATCTGTTCTCCAGGATTCTCCACCACACGCCCTGTTTCCACCTACCTTAGAGTCTTGTCTTTCAGCTCACATTGTCCTTATATCTCCAGCCTTTGTATTCTTACACAGAGACCTGTGTTTTGGAGGTCCCAACCAGCACCACCTCATAATGCTGCCTTTTGTACCTCCAGCTGCATTCACAGATGACCACACCATCATGAACTGGAAGATTCTCGGGGACGTTGAATTCAGACCCTACTTCAGAAGTATGAAATCAGAATCAGGGCTTTAATAAGATTCTGGGTGGTTCCTGTGTATGTCGAAGCTTGAGAAATACAATCCAAACTGGTTTTCAACTCTTACCATGTATTAGAAACCATTTAGAAACTAAAAATTATATGTGTATAAAATATATATAAATGTATATATATATATATATGTATATGTATATGTCTATTACCTGCTCATACAGCATATTCTGATTTCATTACCATCATGCGCACACTTATCATTTGGAATTTTTAAAAGTTCTCAGATGATTGCAGTAGACTTCATGTAAGAAAGTCTCCTTCTCACACTGTTATGTTAATTAATGCAATAAAGCTTTAAAAATTGCTTCCTTATCCAAGGACACTAACACTGAAACAGTTTTGTCTATCATCTACTTGACAATACTGAAGAGACTAAATAAATACACTCCAAAGTATTGTGTGCGTGATCACAATTGCATACGAATATATAATTATTTCAAAAGCATAGAATAAAAAAATGACAATGCATAGGCTCATAACCATATATACTAAAAGCTTGACCTGCAAACAAACCCACAGTTCACAAATCTCCCATTGTCATTTAGAAATAATAAGCATAAGCCTTGTATGAGACCCAGAGGAATTCAATGGAAAGTGAAAGACTCCCTTCTCCAACCACTCTTTCCACAAAGGTGCGTAACAATTGCAATTTACCATTCTTTCCTTCCAGAAGAAAATGCTCAGCATGAAGATAGCTTCTTTTTTTTATGCAGACCAGAAGCAACTGCACATGGCTGTCAGGAGCCATGTCCCCCCAAATTATTATAGGAAGCACCGAGGAGTTTTGCAGAGAGCTCTACTTCTCAATTGTATTGAGAATAGTTTTATTGACAAAGCCTATCCCACACCCAAATTAACTGTTAATAGAGAGCTATCTGTTAAGGGAACCCACCTCTCATTCCAAACTATCTAGGGAACTAGGTGTGTCAACTTGTGACTTCCTGACCAAGGAATCGTGACCTGACGGATCGTAACCTCTTGCCCTACATGACAGGCGTGGACCACGTGGCAAGATCCCGTGCCCCAGCCCCCCAAGCTCCTCATCCAGGGGCTATATAAGCTGTAACCATGACTCTAATAAATGAAGGCTTTGACAAGAATTATGCTTGGCCTTCTTCCTCTTATCGACCTATGTCTTTCAGGTGGTACCTCTCCGTGACCCTGGAATAACTGACCAGCCAGATGGGTTACAGACCCTAGACAGAGTAACCCGTCAAGGCGGTCTACACATGGCTCCCTTTTTATTGCCTTTACCATTTAATAACCTGACAAATCTTCCCTTTCCCATATATATACCTTATTCTTTTCAATTATATCTTTTAATATTCTGTGTTGACTAAAATTTTCCTTGTGCTAGGTTCTTTTTGATGCACTTTTGATTCTTTGCAAATAGTTGTTGGTTATTTTTCATATCAAAGTGTTAGTGAATACTGAACCTGTCTATGTTGGCACATTTTAGAAAGGATGTCTATGAAGCATGTTTTAGGGATATAATTCCTGAATAAAAATTACTGACAATTCTGTTTCATATGTGTGCTGACAAATTGATATGAATCTACTCTCTCAGCACCAAACACACTTCTGTGCACTGTTGTTCCCAGAAGCTCAAGATGTCACCAACCATTTGGTTTAGAACAAAAGGAAGTTCTATGCACGAGTGGTGTGTCAAATTTCTTTATATATGGAAGGAGCAAACAATTTTTTGGTAGGAGCAAACATCTCATTTTGTTCTCACTATCTCCTTTTGTTTTCTTTCTTTTCCTTTTTGTACAATATATCCTTTTCTTATTTTAATGTTACAGTCAAATAAACGAGTTTCAGAAATCAGATAACCAGCAATGTGCTATTTCCTCTGCACCTGTGTGTCAAGAAAGAACACTAAAATGTAGAGCAGAGATGAGAGCCATTGGCAGGTCTCATCCCGCCCCACATGGGAAAGTATGGAGGGTCCCACCTGGACAGAGCTGTTTCCTTCTGCCCTCTGATCACTGGCTGAGGACAGGAAGAGTCTGCGGCACATGCTCCAGAAGGCTGGCTATAAGGAGAAGGGATTTCTGAAGCCCAATTCTGTTGTCTTTGAGCCAATGGCAGCATCTGTTCCTACCTCAGGGATGATATGGCCTTCACAAGAAACAGGGTCATCTGACTAGAAAAAGCTCAAAAATAGAAAAGGACCAATTATAACCTAAAATTTCTAGGACAAAATCTAAAGAAATGTGTCCAAATTCACTTCTAAGCTAGACGCAGGTCTTAGAAATCTGATTTATCATTTAACAATGGTTGGCAATGATTATTTTCAACCCTGACACCCTTCCCAAGGAGAAAGAAGACTCCTTTAGAAATCTGTCTAGTTTGTCACCTATCAATCAGGAATACTAGTAATGACTTCTCAAAAAATGATTAGGAATTACTAAGCAAAGACATCATTCCTTAAAAGGATACTGATCTGAAAAGTAATTAGATAGAAAGATATCGTGAGATGGAGTTTGCCAGCAAAAGAACAGTGTGGAAGGTACCGTTCTACACACAACAGCTTGTCCCTTGTCAATGCACTGTCGAATTCCTATTGTATGGAAGTGTACCCACCATGAGCAGCGACAGAATCCAAGCAAGCTAGCTCACACAAATCCCCATAACAGATGAGGGCACAGGTTGCACACTTCTGTGACCCTGACGAAGTAATTTAAAGAAAGAAAACAAAGAGAGTTTGTTCCTGAGAAAATGCCCTTTTTTCCCCTTTAAAATACTTAATCTATTTATTCATTTGTTTAGGATTCAGAGTCCTCAGAGGTGCTGTGCATATCGTCATCACCACAGCAGTGTCAGGTCTCAAGTTTATGACATGGGGGCATAAGACTGTGATCCTGATGGCAGCATCCCTTAAGAACAGTGGTTCTCAACCTGTGGGTGGCAACCCCATTGAGGGTCAAATGATTCTTTTACGGGGGTTGCGTATCAGATATCCAACATATCAGATATTTGCATTACATTAGTAAAATTTCATAACAGTATTAAAATTACAGTTATGAAGTAGCAATGGAAATAATTTTATGGTTGGGGGTCACCATAGCATGAGGAACTGTATTAAAGGGTCACAGCTTTAGCAAGGTTGAGAACCACTGTCCTAGAGGATGAGGCACCCTGTGCAGGTGACTTCATCATTACAGAACATGTCAACAGGCAATGGAATAGGATCCAACATTAATATGTACCTGGGGAGGGAGCTCACCTGTGGGACATAAGAACACGAGGAAGGCAACCAGCATCAATTACTGTTACGGATAAGACTGTTGTTATTCAGGCAAGAAAGGAGTAAGGAAAGCTGATGGATGCCATATGGCAATGGACAAGATTTGCTGATAAATGTTCTTGTTATTTATCCAGGAGGCTGGAACTGAGAGAAGGTGAGATTCTGCACTGCAAACATAAACCAGTGAAATAAAAGCTATTACTTATTATCATGCTACCTGGGCTCACTAAGGAAAAGACTGTAAATGAATATACTTATTTACGACTAAAACACAAAATAAAATTCCAAAAAATATGGCCGGCATGATGGAAAGCCTAAATATTTTAAGAATTTAGGAAAATGTTATATTGCATGGAAGAAAAGTATACTAAATTATATATACTATACAGACATATTGGTTTAAAATATATATGTAGAGATATAGAGAATTTGTCAAAACACTGGTGCTATGACAGAATTATGCCGCTTGCTGTGGTGTTTGCTGCAACCTTTGAATAATGAAAACGATAACACAAACATACTTAACATAGCATACTAGACCCCAGAGCAGACATATAAAAAGCCTTGTGATTAGTGTTCTCACACACACCTTTTGCTTATTGGCCACGTCATTACTTATGCACAATGATGTAAGCTTAGTACTCAAAGTGACTGTAAACATTGTACAATCAGTGCTTTAAAAAAGGCCTGCACACTGTCCAAACATCTGACAAGGAGTATCCTTTCCAGATGGGAGAGTGAAGAGATTTTTAAGGGTTTAATGCTAATTTTCTCCTCTTCCTCCGTTTTCTCTACTTCTTTTAATCAAGAAATTAAATTATGTATTGCTGGCCATTAGAGAGTATCTGCACTTTAATACTTCACAGACACTTCTTGTGCCAGAGCATTTTCTATAGGTGACACTATATTCTTGAAGGCAAATCTGAGTCTCGTGCAGCCCATGAGATGTCCCAGACCACGTGGACATATAGGTCATAGAACGTTTCGCCCTAAGTTGACACTAGAAAACGAACCCCATGGGAATAGAGAGTCTTTCCTCAACATCTCCATCTCCTGGAATAAAACAGCTGCCCAGTATCAAATAGGCAATTACAATTGTTCAATGCTGACCAGATACTATTAACCCTGGGTCAATTATCTTAATGCTAGCTTATTTTACAAAGTAATTAAAAGAAGTCTTGTGAACTCCTCTCGCTGACCCAAATTCAGTAATTTGAAAACATGCTGGTGTAATTTTGATGTCTATCAAAGTGAAAGCACTCGCAATTCACACTTCTTCCCATGCCCACACCAGAGGAAGGGGAAAGAAATGTATCTGGGTACCAGGAGACTCAAGCCCTTTAGAAATTTCTGTCCAAATCCTGAGTGTGCCACGGACAAGGAGCACTTTGGAAAGCATGTGATGGCGGAGCATTTCTGTGGCTCAAATGTTCGCCCTCGGGCTCGTGTTTACTCAGAGAGCACCGCCTATTGACTTCAAGTCTTGCTTAGCATCTTACCTATATTCTTCTCTAGTGCTGGGATTAAAACATGCACCACTACTGCCAGGTTTCTATGGCAAATTAGTGTGGCTACTGGGATTAAAGGTGCGTCACCACTGTCGGGTCTGTAAGGCTGATCAGTGAGGCTCTTTTACTCTCTGAGCTTCAGGCCAGCTTTACTTGGTAAAATACAAATGAAATATCACTACATTTTGTGTTCTAGCTTTCACAGTAAGTATTTGGGCTTTTATCACTTTTATTTTCCAAGTATTGCATAGCACTGGGAAGCCTGTTGTACAGAGGAGCAAACCTTGTGTTTTGTTTGGAAACATTAATGCCTTTCCATTACCACACATTAGAAAACAACAAGACACAAAAGTTTCTTTTTTTTTTTTTTTTTGTTTTTTTGTTTTTTTGGTTTTTTTTCGAGACAGGGTTTCTCTGTGGTTTTGGAGCCTGTCCTGGAACTAGCTCTTGTAGACCAGGCTGGTCTCGAACTCACAGAGATCCACCTGCCTCTGCCTCCCAAGTGCTGGGATTAAAGGCGTGTGCCACCACCGCCCGGCTCAAAAGTTTCTTATTGTCAAAGGCACCTTCAAACGAGGGCTGTATTTGGCTGTGGATATGCACATTTGTTTGTCAAGCTCCAACACTGACTCGACACTAAGAAACAGCAGGCTTACCAAGGCTTACATGTTCTCTGGCTTTTTAATCTGCTCACTGTGATGTAAGAAACAGGGAACTATGTAACTTGATGTAGAAAAATTAGAGAAGCCTTTCTTCTGAAGATTTCCTGAGTTGTAAGTGGAAAAGAGATGTCCATCTCCTGGAGGTATTCCTTGGTTGGAAGCATTACCCCAGCCCCCTGGCACCCTATATTCAAAGTGTCTGGAATGTTTGGATGGAACTTTCTACCCTAAGCCCCCTCCCCTGGGAGTTGCCTCAGTCCATACTCCACCTCTGAGAAAGCCTGCCAAATGGTGACCCCTCCTCAGAGGCTGTTTAAACTACTCCCTAGAGAACATACATGTAGTCTTTCCGGTTCACCTTTCCCCTCTCCATGGTTTCCTGGTCTTTCTTGGGGGGGGGGAGGCCCCCCAGGGAGCACTGGCATCCATTAAACCTGGGTTTTTTCTAATTTGGTTTGATTTGGTCTGATTTGGATTATTGCATTGGCAGAGAGGCTTATCGAGCCGCAAAAACTTTACAGGTGCTGACTCTGGATCTCCACACTGTTCTCCAAGCTGCTGCTCCCGCAACTGGAGATACAGAAATTCCAAAAATTCACACTAACCCTCGGTCAAGGAGTTTGTCCTCTCTATAGCGACCAAAGGACGAAAACTTCAGCAGCATTGTGACCATGACCCTAGCATTGCGCTAGGGGTACGCTATACAGACTAGTTCTGAACCAGTCCTTCGGTTAGTCTCCGAAACAGAAAAGGAGAACACAGCCAATTAAATGGCTTGTTTGAAGTTACAAAGTTGGAAAACCTGGAAGCCAAGATTGCATCACGATCTACCTAACTCCAGCTCCTATAGCCTTGATGTCTTTGCTCTACAAAAGCCACACTATGACCTATTGCAAGCAATGAGCCAATCTCATCGCCAGAATCAGAGAGGTTGGCTTTTGTTGGTGGCGTTTTCTCATTTGTCGACTATTCTTCTATTTAGAATTAAACACATTGTCCTTTTGAAAATAATGTTGTCTTAAAAAAAATGCTTCTGGCTGGGTGGTGGTGGCACATACATCCTTTGATCCCAGCACTGTGAGCTAGCTCTAGGCTAGCCTTATTTACAGAGTGAGTTCCAGGAGAGCCAGGGTTAAACAGAAAAACCCTGTCTTAAAAACAAAACAATATAACAACAAAAAATTGCCTGTCTCTGAACCCTTACATTTTTATAATATTCCATTTCTTCAATAAAGAAAAGTGAATACATTATCTTATCAGAGAGCCACCGAAGTCATTTAGTAATTTATTTTCATGTAGATGAGTCAGTAAGGAAGAGTACCAGGAAACTGCTGTTAACCGCAGAGTAATGCTAAGTTAAACCATGGTAACCAGCCCACAGAAGGCATCCTGCAAGCTTCCCTGCCCAGAGCCTCACTCTTTGGACAGGCTCTCTCAGACTGGCTTTTGGTTTTCTGACCATAAGCATAACCATTGTTCAGATCTGGGTTAGATCTGAACAAGAAATAAGCATTGAAATTTTACTTTACATGGGGCTTTGTGGCAAAACAGAAAAATATTCTCTCAAGTTTGTGGCAAAAATTCAAGAACTGTCCTTTTGAGGAATTTACTTCAAAGTTATGCTACCCTTTCTTATCCTAAAGTTACTTCTCGATAAAATTCTAAATATAAAGCTTTCTTGACAGCTATGTGTTCTGTTCTCTAATTCTCAAAATCGTAAAGACCAGAAAATTTTAACTGTGATATATTATCTGGGGCCACTTGGGATAAGATCCAAATTTCCAAAGGTTTTCAGTAAAGGGAGCTGAAGCCTTGAAAAGTTAGTCACTGTGTCAAAGAACACAAAGCTGGTGTTGCTCAGGAATTGAGTTTCTCTGTCTGAACTTCATACCAGTGACCAGACTGAGAAACAGCGCTAAGTGCCAGTATCCCAGGAACTTACCTAGGCCCTGCGTCTGAGGTGTCTGGAGTTTGCGTTACCAGACAATGTTTTATTGCTCACTCTATGTAAATTCTAGAGCATAGGGAGCACCCTAGACAACATCTCTAGACAGTCAATAACCAAACCCAAAAAGCCTGAGAGTTCCCCATAACCTCCACAGTGGGAACCTCCCTTGGCTTCTGTCAACTGTCTGTACTGAGATGGAATGGCAGAGCAGCCTGTGCAATTCTGTGCTCATCTTACGTTGCAGGATCCCTCTGTCTCCGCAAAGCCTCTTCCTTATACCCCTTCATTACAAAGCAGTGTGGAATCTGACGAAGTCCTTTCATGACAAGGAAGAGCCCCAAAGGAGCCCCCCAACACTGTAATAGTTGTTTGGTGTGTATATGAAAATTAAACTATCATAGTTTCTGAATTGTTGGTTTACGTTCTAATGGGATGCTTAGGGAATCAATAATTAAGAAAATAAATATTTATATAATACTTAATTATTGAAGTTATGTGAAGAAGGAGGAAAAAAGGAAAGGAGGAAAGGAGCGTGGGAAGAAGGAAGGTAGAAAGGAAGGGAGGGAGGGAAGGTGAAGGGAGGGGAAAAGGAAGGAAGGAAGGAAGGAAGGAAGGAAGGAAGGAAGGAAGGAAGGAAGGAAGGAAGGAAAAACATTAAGGGTCATTCCGTCTTTGTCTTCCCTAGCATACCCACTTCTTGGGGACCGTTAGTCAATGCTCTCCTTCTCTGCATAGTGACACTGACCCTCACCTTGGTTCTCCCTCAAGCACTGCCACCCCGCCCCGGGCAGTGTCTGTCTCCTAGCAGCTTTTGGAAATATGCTTTAAATTAATCCAGCCAGTTAGTTTTAATGGACTTGAAATTATTTCTCAAATGTGAAACGCTATCACATTGGCAACAATTCACAAAGGAAAGGAATTTGATCAGTGAAACGTCATGGTACACTCGATGGCCGTCCAAGCTTATAATGCTCAATAAATTCACACACATACTTCCATCTGGACAGTGAACTGTCAGCCAAAAGGGTCATTTACACATGATTTGCAGGATGGATGCTGAAAGATGCATTGCAAGCATTTGCACCCAGTAACACCCTGTAAAACGGGAAGTGTGCAAGCACAATTGAAGTACATACGCGAACCGCTTTCCCTGTAGCCTTCACCTCCATCGCCTTTCGCAGATGGACTTCAGAGAAGCGGCTTTGCAAAGTTTGGCCTACCCGTTCTGACAGTTGGAAGCAGAAGAATTTATTTGCATAGCATCCTCTATGCAAACCATATATCCATTCCCCAAATGTTCCCTTGAATTAAATAAGGCAGGAATGTAGACAGAATAAATTAAAGAAAATCATAGCATGCAAATTCCATGGAAGGAATTAATTAAAACCCGCACAGCCATTTGGCCAGGAAGAAAAAAAGGGAAGAAACTAATAAGTCTACCCAGGCCAGGGAGAAAATACTTTAGATGATATTTTTGGAAAATGGAATGTTGGAAATGATAGGAAATAGTTGAAAAGTATCATTATGAGAGGGGTTATAGGTGACATCACTTAAAAGAGATTAAGCAAAACTGAGAATTAAATGGGTCTTTAATGTTCTGTAAGTCTGAGCTTACACATAGAGCAAGATTTGCTTCTAAGAAATTATCATAAATTGCATTTGGTAAGACACAGTTGTACTGCCTCATGATGGGAGGAATCTGAATGAAGGGACTCTTACGTCTCCTGTGATAAATTCAACTTCTTTTCAGAAGCATAATCATAATAATGAAATAGAAAAGAATGTGTTACACAACTTGATGCACTCTGCCTTAATTCCCATGGGTGATGTCAAAATCATTGCCTATTCCTCCAAAAACAGTGAGAATTTTCACTGTTAAGATAGCTCAAAAAATCGGCTTTGTGAGATTATTAAATTTTCTGATGATGCTGTCTACATGAAGCTTAGATAGTTTTCTTTTAAACACTGAGTACTGAATAAGCTAAGGGCCCTTTGGCAGAGGCTTTCTAGTATCCAGCTGACAATAGGCCACTGTGAGAAGAGGTTTGAAAACTTCTTAGAAAGCACAAAGGAGAAGAGGCATCATATGACACTTGCATTAGCTCCTAAGAGAGGACCAGCAATAGGACATACAGAAGGACACTTTTGAGTCAAGGAAGAGTGTATGTTAAGAAACAGAAGTCTGGAGGTTTCTGTCTAGTCACCTCCCATTTTCTGGCAATGCCTAAGCATGAAGATTGAGAAAGAGGCAGAGAATGGAGCGCGGATGGATCTCGTCTGTTGCAGCGAGGCAGGGAAACAGTGGCGACATTCCAGGCAAAGTATCAAAGTCCAGAAAATGGGGTGGGGTCTGTGATGAACTGGAGAAAGGGGATTCTTTCTTAAGGGACACACCCCCTGACCAGCTCATTGTGTTATACTGTATTACACTGTGAGATAATGCATTCAACCACTTAAATCTATAAACCCGCCAGGCAATGCTGTGTTCCTGCTACTGATACAATACATCGTCTTGTAGCTTCTTAAAATGAGAAAAGCGTCTTTACATGAGTCACAATCAATTTAACTATGTCTTTTCCAAAAATTATTCTGTAGAGTAGGCTCCAAACTTCCATGTAGATAACGGAATCTTTGTTAACAAATTCTATTTCTTTTTACCAATGTTGGCCCAATAGCATCAGAATCTTAGGATACAGGAGTCTGCCTTTTCAAAACCCTTGAGTTTTCCCACAACATTAGCCTATTAGACACATATTAACAACATCTTATTTAAAAAATATACAGTTTGTGGTGCTGGAGGTGTGACTCGGTCAGTAAGAACACTGGCTGCTCTTCCAAGAGACCTGGGTTCAATTCCTAGCATCCAAATGACTGCTCACGTCCTATCTGCACATCCAGTCACAGGGGATTCAGTGTCTTTGTTCTCCAAGGGACTCCAGGCATGCACATGGTGCAAAGACATAAATATAGGCATTCACATAAAATAAAATTGAAATAAAAATAATACAGTGTGAGTGAAAAAATCATCTTTCCTTTCATTACTTATATCGGACATGACATCAAAATTTAGTAAAAATCTAGAAAGCTGTTATCAAGTTATAGCCAACTTTATCATGGGGTCCTTAATTGGTCTCAACCAGACTTTCTTTAGATTAGCAGGGATGTGCTAATGGGAAATCTGTAACTAACAGTCAATCATTTCAGAACGTTAAGCTTTGTGATTTAGCTCTGGCTCACAAGCCACCTACCTTGGCCTCCAGAGAAGCTGCTCACAGTCACCAGAAATAAACAAAACTGCACCATTCTGTACCTTCTTATCATTCTGTGGTCTTACCTGGCATGAATATTTCATGTGTCAAAACCTGGGCTTGCTCCCTGCAAAGTCCTTCCCTGTATACAACTCCAAATCCATCCTTTGCAGAAACGACCCAAATGACTCCTCTTCACAATTAGTTAATAAGGGTGTGGCAAGACACTTCATTAATTATATATATTAGACTTTGAGGTATAGAGAATAGTCCATCTAAATAGTAGCTGTATTAACCCTTCATAGATGCCTGACAAAATCTCAAGTTTGAAAGGTTTGCAAAGATTGCCAAAGCAGGGGTGCTTGAGCAATTAAGCCACAGACAATCAGCTCAGACCAACCATGGCTGAGTTCATTAACAGTTAAGTGGAATTCTACTTTTTTTTTTTTTAAAAAAAAAAAAAAAACCTCTAAATCTATTCAATTACTACATGGAACATTCTGCATTCCATTGTCTTATTTGGTGAGATCTAATACATTGTAACATCTAGATTATTCACAATAAAGAAGATCTTGTACCACAGTTGGACCAGTATAGGACAATGATTAGAAATCATTTGATGAATTTGAGAAGACAACATACCATAAAGAACATGGATCCTGTAGTCAAATGAGCCCAGGTTCAAACTACACAATTGAACAGTTTGTTTCGTTGTCAAAAGCCTCCCTTAGTTAATATGTAGAATAGAAATTATTCATTAGGGCTAAATTAGATAATTAAACATGGAGGAAAATACCCAGTTTCTTGACCAAGCCATAACACTCACACATCCTTCATTGCTGTCGTTCATATGTTGAACTGACATGTTGACAGGGACAAGCCCTTTCCATTATAAAGCCTGGGCAAACTGAGGCATGAAGGAAAGATGCATCAGGTGATTGAGCCCAGATTTTCAAGAGACCTTCGCAGGGGAATTAAACTTGCTGAGATATGTGGTAATAAAATACAGCTTGCAATTGATTAGTTGGCAAGCCCACTTGCAATGTCAAAAGCCTATTTCTGAGCAACTTTGAATGTTTACAGCCATGTGCCAGTCAACACATGTTTAGGCTATACAGAAAGAGCACCATGTCTGAGAAGCAGACAAACAAGAGGCCCACACAGGACCCCAGAACCTCTCTCGGGACCTGTTTAGGAATCAGAATCCGGCCCTTGGCCTTTTAGTTACATAAACTTGCATAGTGTACCAAGGGTTAACTGGTCCTTTAGAAACTTATTAACAGAAACAGAATTCTCAAGAGACAGAGGACAGCACAGACAGTAATGGATTTGTGAATTCACTGCGGAAGAATAAGTACATACAGCTGGCCCACTGCCTTCTTACCCCGGTGTTATAAGTCAGGTGAACGGTGGTTTGAAAAAAGATGAATCATCAGAAGATGATTCAGAAACAAAGGGCCAGAGCAAAGAAATAGTAGAACACATTTTACCAACATTCCAGCAAAGACCCAGCAAACTAATAGTCTCTCCGGGTGCCTCCAACCTGCACGTTTACTAATGGTCAGGGCTGTGCCCGTTAGATAAAGTGTCTCTATCTGGTATGAAATTTGTCTTCTTTCTAGACTCAAACAGATAAGACTCCTCTTTTGTTGATCCAAATGTGCACACTGAAGATAACTCAGTAAGCGCTCTCTCTAGTTAGAGTCAGGTCCCTTTAGGGACGTGTGGCCACTGCTCATAGTTCAGTCGTTTATCTTGATACTAGTTTGAAAGCTATATAGTTATGTCGGTAGATGATTGAGGTCTTGAATACTGGGTGTTGAGTCTGATGAGCTATCCTACAGGGGGAGGACTTTATCTAGCTATGAGCATTAAAGGCGGCACCTTATCACGACTCCTATGGGAATGACAGCCCAGTGCTCACTGGTCCAGTGGGACACATAAAATGTCCTCTTTTTATGTGGTACAAAGACTAGCAAATCTGGCTGCAGCCAACCTCACAGTAAATGCTGCGGTCACTTCTCAAGGGCACGTGTTGCTATGGGTCACCTCTTCACCTGAAGTATTATAGAAATATTCAAATGTGCTGCAGCAAGTTAAACATGTCTGCACCTGTCAAACCACTTAAGTAATAATGAGAGTCTATGACCTTAGGACAAACATGATGTCAATTCCAAAGACCTCATGCTATAATTAACATCTCATAAATAGTCTCTTTGAAATGACCCTTCCTAAAGCCCTTAAACTAGTTGCCCATATGCCCTAGTTGAATTATTCACTGCACTACGTTTATGGAATCAAAGAATTTTAAAGACTAGAATTTATTTCATCTTTGTTACAGTGAGAAAGATTATATTTCTAATAAAATCTTAATTAAAGAAAAAGAAACTTGTTGTCTCCATTAATAGGTGAAGATATGCAATATTGTATCAAAATGAGTGGTTTTTGGATTATGAATAAAGGTCAAAAGAGAAGTTTCAAGTCTAGACAGTCCAGACAGAAAACACCCGGATAATGTTAAATGAGAAATTTATACATGTCATTTTGGTACATTTGGTACACATTTTTTATTTAGGGAAATTTGTCATGGATTTTGATCTGAGATTACCTTTTGGACATTTTCTTTCCAGTTTCAAATTAGTAAATGGCTATTGATCACTGTACAAGGCAAGTGAATACATTTTGCTATGTCAAGCACAATGGTAAATGACCAGTAAATCAAGATTGAAGACACTGTAGCATATGATGTACAATTTTTCTGGTTTTACTGATTTAGAGATTTCAACATTTTAATTTGATTTTATCTTGAAGATTATGCTTCCATTGTTTTTAATTTTTAAATCACTAGACTTGAGTCTCTTGTGACACTCCTGAAAATTATTTATCAAATCAATTGTTGGCCCTTTAATAAGTTCTTGATAGCCCTCTAATCCCCAAACTACTGGGTTAACTCTTTCATTCTATTTGGTTGCAGCCAGTTGACACATATTTATAGGGCACTAATATTGTGCAGAATGTTGGGAGCCCAGTGTGAGCGGAAAGAAATGAGAGGCTGTTCGTCTCTACAGGATCCCGCAGAGGCTTTGCCTGTAGCACACCTTGTACCCATCTCACTTTGGCTATGTTCTGCCAGAAGTCCTCCGATCAGCATTTTAAGGGATATGTGGCTTTTTGGCAGCTCTTCCCCAGCTCTTTGCATGGTTCACTCACATCAGTCCTTTTCACATCTATTCCATTAGGGAAGAACCTGAAGGACACAATTTCCCTTCCAAAGAGTCGTTAACCTAGCATACAAATTAGGGAAGCCTTTTCTGCAGAAACAGAACTCCCTTTTCTTATCAAATTATAAAGAGAAACAGATTGTTCCACATGCTGAAAAAGCTGTTGAATGAGAAAAAAACCCAGAGTTTTAAACCCAAATGTACTGACAGAAGAGTTATGTACTCCAACATGTTTGTTTTGCAATGACGCTGATGAACGGAAGGATTAATGAGCTCACGGAGCTTCGTGGAGGACACTCAGGAGTTGTGCTTTTGAGGGAAAGAAGACATTTACAGTAACAAACACACTCAGGAAGTGTGCTCAGACTGACCAGGTGTTCTGCCTACACTCACGTGTTTGACCCATATATGCGGCTAGAACAGTGGCCAGCGAGGTTTGAGAAAGAGAGGCAATGACAAGGACACAAAGGAACTATCAAAAAACTGATGTGGTGTCCCCAGGAACCACGGGCAGGGTGACTGGTGCTCACCTCGAAGGCTGACACTGGTCTCAGTGGACATTCAGGCTTGTGAGATACATGTGTGTGCATCTAAGTTGTTGAATGAGATCCACTTAATGGGTGTCACAGCTACTTCTGCTAAAGACATAAAACATGATTACCAACTAAGGATCCTCTGTCCTCAACAACAGATGTCATACACTCCATTCTTCAGATTGCACTGTAGTTATTAACAAATGCAGCATTTTACACGTTTGTGTAATGTAAAGAACACCTGTCGTGAAAGTAAACATACCAGAAGATGGAGGTCAGGCCCCAGTGCAAAGGCAGGTGGTACTTGTTCTCACTCTGGAAGAACCACCTGTCAACACCCTCCTTTGAGCAAGTGGCTAGTGCGGCCACTATCAGTCACATTAGCACCAGGAAGGAAAAAAAGGGAGGAAGAAAAGAAAGGAGGGAGGGAGGAAGAAAGAAAGGAAGAAAAACAAGTTATCCTCATTTACCAGGAGAACTTAGAATACTTATTAGAAAGCCTGCCCATTCATTATTTCAAACACCTCTGCATTGTCTCTGTTGTCAGACACACAAAATACTGATAAATTATAAAACTTACCTCTTTCCTACTCACATGCCTGTCTGATTTTCTAAAAATTCAGTATTTTTCAAATGTGGACCAGTTGTAAACATGACATCATTGTGTGAAAAAAGGAGGAAAGAATGAAAGAAAGCCAGGAGGGAATATTTATAATATTTAGTTTAAAGATTTAGTTATAGATTTCATATATTGATATAGATTGCCCATGTTCACCACTCAAGCAATCTGCCCACCTCCTTTGGTTAAAAAGAAGTAAAGGGCATCAACTAGATCGTATTTATGTTCCTCTCTCGGGTGACAGCATTAATGCCTTCAGCTTCGGCTGAATCGTGCCTCTAAAGATTGCTGTATTGATGCTGTAATCCTCAGTACCTCAGTCTGAGACATCATTGCAAAATAGGAGCATTACAGATGTAATGAATTAGAAGGAAGTCATACCAGATGCCTGCAGTTGCCTGATGCAATATGACGGGTGTCCTTAGGAAAGAGAAGCTGTACCCAGAAATGCATATGGCAGGGGGGGTCGCGGGTGAAGTGCCACATAAAGATGAAGGCAGAGACTGGTAGTGAAAACTCCCTCAAAGCATCAGCTGTCTAAAAACATCCTCAAACTACCAGAAACCAGGGTGGAGCCACAGAGCAGGGTCCACAGTGCTCCGAGGGAGCCAACCCTTGGAAAAATCTCCAAAACTGTGAGACAATATACATTTCTATTGTGCGAGTTAACAAGTTTGGGGCACTTTGCTATGTTAGACCCAGAAAACCAAGACACTCTTTGGAGTCATTGCCTGGAAACAATAGTGCCTTTGCTGTCAGAGAAGCCCCTCCTCCTCCCACTCCTCATGGAAAGCCTGGCCCTGGGACAGGCTTGAGCTCAGATTTGAGAATCTTTGTGAACACAGCTCTCCATCAGATCTTGCGTTGTCACGGTCACACAAAGAAGAATTAGGCTTACCCTTGCTGCTTCTCACAGAGCGTTCCTGTACTTCTCTTAAACAATGGCTGAGCAAGGCAAAAACCTATGAAACAATAATGTAAGAGACACCTGCAGGCATAAAGACAGGGATAAATCTTCCTTCTACTGTCCGTACCTTCCACCTCAACGTTATACAAATATTTCTTAGCATTTAATCTTTGATATGGCGCTACCAACCCACCTCAATAGTTTACTTTGTTTTAATATAATTTGAGTAAAGATACATGCAACCACTTTTCCTGTTCGTAAAAATAAAAAACAGTAGGCACGGTCTCAGACAAGTTAGTATTTTCTGCCATCTAGTGGCGAGAGGCGAGTACAACATCATAGAGCACAGCATCCTGTACGAACTTAGCTTTGTATAGCAGAGTTCATTTGTTGAAGTCCTGGATACAATAGTCCAGCATGTAACCGCGTCTAAAGACCCTTGAAGAGTCTATTAAGTCAAAATAAGATTTTTGAAGAGTCTTAATGTCCCCATAAGAAAAGGGAGAGAGAGAGAGAAAGATGGACAGCAACCAGCTTGTGAACATACCCAAAAGAAAGCTGTCTGTATACAAAGACACCAAACCTGATGGCATTAGTTTTAAAATTTTTGCTTCAAGAATGTGAAGAAAAAAAAGTTCCCCATGTTCCAGCTATTCTGCGCTGGGGCATTATTTTATGAGAGCTCTGGCACACTAACACTCTCCTCTGTGCAACAACCCTAACCTTCTCCAACACGCTTTTGGCTCTAGAATGTGTGGCTAACTCCATAGTGTCTTCAGCTTTATTAATAGTCTTACTTACTTCTTGGAAAAGGAAGTTGTCTTTCCGTTAATCCTGACTCATCTTTGGGGAAGCAAAATGATTTTTCAACCAGATTGTTGTTAATCCAGGAATGAACAGCTGTTTTCTTTGTAAGAACTCAATGAATTATTAAATAAATTCTCCCAGCCCCCCATATTGATCACAATTGCACTATGATCTAACCAGGTATGCGACCTTCCTGAGCTCACTCAAGCACTTCTCATCCTATGCCCTTTGCAAATGCGTCTTTGGCAAAGTTTCTAAGAACTTCCACAGCTAATCAAAAGTAGCCACTAATTCAGTACCCGCCAGGACACTTTATTGCCGTGGTTGAGACATAATTTTAATATTTGCAAATCTTCTCAAGTTATGTTCAACAGTGTTTCTCTCACTACTGACAATGAGCTCTATTGAGCAGTGAACAGCAGATGACGGTGTAACCCAAGTAATACACGAAACTCTCTCACGATTCAGACTCTTGTTGCTTTGAAAGTTTCAATTTCAACCTTCTGCCATTTCCTTATCCTCTCTCTCAGCCGCAGCTAAGTGATTTATTAGATATTCAAGCTATATCGATGGTGATTGCTTTTCTGCTGGCTACACCATGTTTAGACCCCAAAACAGTAGCACAAAGAGCACAAAGCAGTTCAATCCACTAGTCTATCCTGCCTGCTAACTCCAGCCTTACCACTGGCCATCCAGCCTTCCAGATCCGCTTGTCTTTTCCTAAAAGCAAAATGATATCTTTCCAATTCAGGTTTGAATGAATGTTAATCTCCTTGCCTAGAGGATCTTTATTTCTGGAACTCATAGGTCAACTGTGGTCACAGGTCTTTAGTAATGCCTGTTTTAATTCCTTTGCAGACCACAGCCAGGGTCCCTCCTCTACCCCACCCCTCACAAGAGCTTCTACCACTGCATTGCATTTCTTGGTTAGACTAAGAAGTTACTAAAGGAGGGGCTGATGGATTTATCATCTTCTCGTCTCACATATCAAATATCATGCTATAATTAACACAATAATTTAAAACCAGTACCTGTTAAGAAATGATTTATTCAAGATTCGGAGGGACTTTGTCTTTATTCGTTTGTTTCCTTGGTGTTTTGTTGTTGTTTTTGTTTTCTTGTTTAGGAGCAGAGGGCAATGGAGTGGAAGCCTGAGGTGTGTGGTTCTGCAATGCCTAGGTTATGTAAACAAAAGGAGTCCTTTGACCTGATAGCCTCCGTGAGCATCCCTGGCCTGCAGTGCGGTTCCCATGACACTCCTGGTCCTAGGACAAACATTGGTGCTTCTATACCGTCTACTTCTTCAATGTCACCCTCTCAAGGGGGCAATAAACTAACCCTGTGCTTGGCATCTGTCACTCTTCAGCTTATAAAGCCACACCATCGACAGGCTGCAAGCAGCAACATAGCACTGCGAGGAAAAACTCAACTCATTCACCTTTACAGACAATTACTTGGTAGTAGTGCCTCCTCCCAAACTTTCTATTAACCCCAATCTCTCAAATACACACACACACGGTTCTGCTGCAGACAAGCTGGGCTTTCTCTGAAGTCTCAGTGCAGGAGCAAATACATGTCTTAGCTTTCTCCCATCACTACAGATGAGCAGATTTAACCTTTCTGGTTCTTTGGAATTGCCACCTGGATCATGTCTCAGATGCTCATTACCGATCTGCTCGTCCAACTCAATTTCAACTCTAAATCATTTTCTATTTTTTTTAATAATTATAGAATGACTCAGCTGTTAAAGGTTAGGCACTTAAGTGCACAACCAAAAATTACTTATTATATAAACATGGAATTACTACCGCTTAATATAGTAGCCCTTTGATTCTCATCTTTCAGAGATTGTACCTTAGCAGTAACATATATGTGCATGTCTGGTTGGTAGAGATAATAAAACGAGAGATGTTTATATAGTTGCGTGTATGATTAAATATTAAAACAGAATTTCATACTTTATATAAGTACATAGATGAAGTCGTAATTTCAGGGTTCTATACAACTTTTGAGAAAAAAATCATTGTAGAGCTTTGAAGACACGTGTATAACTGAACATCAGAGTTCAGAGATGTTATGTGTGAAAAGTATGTCAAAAATGACTAACTTCAGTCTCTTCTGTGTTAGTCAGGGTTTTTTCCCTCTGTGATAAATACCTGAGATAAACAATTTTAAAGGGTAAATTCTTTATTTTGGCCTACTGCTTTGAAGTTTCAGTCCAGGGTTGACTAGATGAACTGCTTTGGGCCTGAGGCAAGGCAGAATATGATGTTCTGAGGATGTTTGCCACCTCAGTGCCGGGAAGCACAGACTCCTGTGCTTGTGGGCTTCCTTCTTCCCTTTTCTTGTGTCTGAGCTCCCAGCTATTGTGTTCCATGGCCCAAATTTCAGGCAAAATCTTCCCTGCTTAGTTAAAGCTCTACAAGTGCCCTCCCAGATGCATTCAACAGTGTACATTACTAAATTCTTGTCTCCCAACCCAGTGATTGTAGGTAGTTGGAGTCTTGCCTGGTATGTCAGGGTTCTTGGTACCTGATTCAAGAATGAAACAAAGCATATGGACTGTAAGGTAACAGGGATGCTTTATTGAACATGAAGCAACAGTAAAGATTAGAAAGGAGCACACTGTCCAGACTGACAGCAGGCAACATGTGTGAGAATATTCAAGGACCTTGATTACTGTTTGAGGTGTCCTTTGCAGGGTCTCAAGAGGAAGAAAAGTTTGGTTGCTAAGGGGCATAGTGTGGGCAGTTCTTTGCTTTGATTGACAGATTAACTTGCACAGAAACATTTTTTATACTAGCATGTCCTTTCCCATAATGCATCTTATTTGAATTGTATGTGTTTGTAATTATACATAGGCACATGGAAAGGGTTCTCCTTAAAACTTCACTTAGTTCGAAGTGGACACAAAACCGATGCATGTACTCAAAATCAGTCTAGGTCAGACTGGCCCATTGCCATTTGTTACAGGGTGAAGTTCTAGGGTGTATCTGAATACATACAGGACATTATCGAGGGAGTCAATATGGGGAGTCTTTATTTTCATTGTTTAAAGCAAGCATTCATTCAGTCCCTGCTACCCAAGCAAGGAGTAGGGCGAGGTCTTAGGTTGCTAACAGGTTGCTAGGTACATTGTTTAGAGAGGGGTGTGTGCCTGACCTAAGCTAAGTGAAATCCTGGCTTGCTAAACTATTCTTTAGGCTTGCTCGTATCACCAAGATCAGCCATCACATCTTCCGACCATTACTAATATAAAATGAGGTTAGGTACAGGGATACATCAAAGGTATCACAATGGTGTAAAGTCAGTTGAATGATCTAAGATAAAGAACAATTAAAGCTTGCTTCTGCATAACATTATTTCTCTATTTCTGTATAACATTGTACGGGGGTTATGTCTGATGTGATAAGGAAAGAGAAATACTAAAAAGTTAGAAATAAAAGGAAAAGCCGGGCGGTGGTGGCACACGCCTTTAATCCCAGCACTTGGGAGGCAGAGGCAGGTGAATCTCTGTGAGTTCGAGACCAGCCTGGTCTACAAGAGCTAGTTCCAGGACAGGCTCCAAAGCCACAGAGAAAACCTGTCTCGAAAACCCAAAAAAAAAAAAAAAAAAAAAAAAAGAAATAAAAGGAAAGACAGAAACTGTTATTATTCAAAGTCAACTGGATTGTGGATGCAAACAAGTAAGAAAAAAATTCCAATGAATGCATACAGTTGTTATTAAAAGTAAAAAAAATTACACAACTATCAATATTGTCAGATTACATGATATAGCTATTAACCAATAACAAATAACTGGGAAATAGTTCATCTTAAATACTCCCCATAATAGAATTAAAATAAAATGGCTTATAGAAATTGTCAGAAATAATACAAGGCTTACATACTGAAAGCAACTAACTAGTTCAGACAGAGTTTAAAGGGGGGCTGTGAAAATGAGAGGTGCAGTTTTATGGATTAGGAGACTTGATCTTACTCAAAAATGAATCTTCCTTATCTTGAACTACAGAGTAATGTCATTTAAGCATAAAGGATCAGGCATCGTGACACATGCCTGTAACTCCAGTACTGGAGAGACTGACGAGAAAACCACCAATTTAAAACCAATGAATTTAAAACATAATAAATTTGAGGACAGATGATGTGAAGGAACTCTGTTTAAAAATAAAGAAAAAAAGGCAAAGAGTTTGAAAAACTAACAGAATCATTCTAAAACTAAAGTGGAAACAAGAATGACCTAGGATAAGAAGAGTAAAGTTTAAATAATTTCCACTATCTCACTATAAAACACAGTATAAACCATTAATCCAGGCACCATTTCACCAGTAAATATAAAGACAATTTTTAAATGGAAAAGAATACAGGAGTGAAGAAAAGATCTCACACACATGTGCTTAATTGGTCTTTGTACCAAGTCTTTTTCTTTTGGGGTTATCAACCAGCTCCCAAAGCATAATTCAGAGACTGGTTGTTAGTTTCAAATACTCGACCTAGTTTAGGTACATTTTTGGCTAGCTCTTTTAACTTAAATTAACATGTTTCTCTTTATATGCCTTTTTTCCTCAGGGCCTTTTACCTTACTTTCTGTATATCTTGCTTTCAATGGTACTTGTCTGCTGGCTGGAGGCTGCCTGGCTGACCCCAGGTGTGTCCCTCATTCTCTCTCTTCTCTTCTTCTCTCATTCTTCTCTTCAGAACCTGGATTTCTCCTACTTATTATTTCTGCCAGCCAGTCTTGTCTATCCCTCTTCTGCCTAGCTAGTTCAACTTTTTATTAGACTAATCAGGTGCCTCAGGAAGGCAAGGTGAAACAAATGCAACCCGTCTCTACGTAATTAAACGATGCAGTGAAACAAAAGTAACACACCTTTACACAGTTAAAGTAATATTCTGCAGCATAAGCAAGCAAAACACCTCTTTGTCCAGTTAAAATAATATTCCACATCAGGTTTTCAATGAGCAGTTAAAATGGTTTAATGGGGTCGGGCTCTTGTTTTCCCAGCAGCTGGTGCTGTAATAACTGCACATATGTCTTGCACAACAGACACAACACCAATTCGAAGTATATAATAAGCCTACTGAAATGTTAGATAGAACTTCCTTCAGAACCTTCAGCCTGCTCTTTTCAACTTAGTAAAATCAAAGATTTGTTACACAGATGGATTTGTTGCTTTCGATTTTCTGACTAAGCACCTGATATAAACCTGCTTCGAAAGAAGGAAATTGGATATTTTGGCTCACAATTTCCAAGGATTCACGCTAGATTGTTTCATATGAGGCAGAAAAACATGTGATAAAAGAAAAATATTTGCTTCACAGTGATCAAGAAAAAGAGAAGGGGTGATCAGGGGCAAGGTACCTCTAATAGTCTACCTCTAAGTTACCTATGTTCTCCAGCCAGCGTCGATCTCCTAAAAACCATCTGGAGAAGTTCCCAGAACATGAAGAGTACCTTCTAGCACTGTGAATGATAGTTGGTAGGGGGGAAACTTCAGTTTGGGTTGATTGATATCTCTGTTCTTGATGACATAAGGAAGTATATTTTTCAGCAATAGGTCCTAACTATCAGATTGTGGAGATCAGCCAATAGTATTGCAATGGCCCTATACAATCTATTTAAATCATATTTATCCTTACTTCTCATCCTTAATTTCTGCCTGATCTAGCCCCATTCTTTATCTCCCACCATCATGTCAAACAAAGAAGTTCCCAGAACTTCTCAAGATCGCACCAACAGTGGTGGGCCAAGTTCACAACATGAGATCAATTCAGAGGGACACTTCATACTCAGATTATGAAATGCTTCCCACAGCCCCAAAAGGCACAGTGACTGGAAGCTTGATCCTCTGAAGGTATCTTTAACTGTGTATCCCCAATAGGTTGACCACTCTTCACTGGATTACCCCACATGCGTGATCTTATGGGCAGCACAAACTGTATGTATGCATATATGTATGAACGTATGACATGGTGTTGGGAGATAAGGAGTGAAGGTGGATCAGGCAGAAGTTAAGAATGAGAAGCAGAGGTAAATATGATTTAAATAGAGTATATGGGGCTATTGCAAGACTATTGGCTGATACCCACAACCTGATAGTTAGGACCCATTGCTGAAGACAATACTTCCTTATGTCATCAAGCACAGAGATATCAATCAACCCAACCTGAAGCTTCACCCCTACCAACTAGCATCCACGGTGGTAGAAGGTACTCTTCATGTCACCAGAGAAGAAAGATAATCAAGTTACCCAGCTACAAACCCTGTGACCTACAACTACATCCTGTCTGCAAGATGTACTTGGACAATAGTGGCACAAATGTTATGGTAGCAACCAACCACCTTTAAATTAGATTCAGGGCCCACTCCATGAAATGAAACTCATATATGATACTGCTAAAGTATATGAGCATTAACACAGAGACCCATAAAAATGTGCTGTAAATGAGAGACTTTGGAGTACTTAGTCCCAAATGGGATGTATTTATCAAACCTCTTCCCTCAAGGCTCAAGGAACTATGTGAAAAAGGAGATGGAAAAATTGTAATACCAACTCAGAAGTGGTAGATTACTCCAAGGAAATAGTGTTTTCCGGATATGACAATACTGATGTGCTTATGAGTTCTCAGAGAGTGTGGCAGCTTAAGACCTACATAGGTTCAACACAGATAGGATCCCAGCACTGAGAAGGAGAAGCAGAAATGGGCTCTCACCCCTAACTAAGAAGCCATTTGCAAGTGCTGCCCACTGGCAAAGGGAAAATAAGTTTTCTCTAATAGAGTATCACTAGGTATATCAGCCACACTCCAGGTCAAGCCCCATGCCCAGAAGTAGTTGGCCAACACAAAACAAACTCCATGGATTTTGTTTGTTTATTTGTGGGTTTTGTTTCATTTGGGCATTTTTTTGTCTTATTAGTTTCCTGTTTATTTGGTTTGATTTTGCTTTGTTTTATGATTTCCTGAGAGAAAATGAGAATATGAAGTTGGGTGGGTAGGGATATAGGGACTATCCAAGGGGAGTCCGAGGAAGGTAAAATAAAGAAAAAGTAAAAGTAAAATTCCTTCTATTAAATTTTCAAAGAATTGGTAAACTATATTAAAAAAAGAGAAAAAGAATAAGGAATCAAGTTCCACTTCTAGTTTATAGAATAGAGAAAAGTTTAACATTTAAGTATGTGCTACACATGGGGTACTATGTTGGTTCCTTTACAGAGTGTCTCTTGCCTCCCAGCAGCCCTAAAAAAATACTGACACTTCATCTTTACAACTGAACTGAAGTTGGTGAGACTTACCAGTTTTCTCTAGAGAATAGAACATGTGGAGGTGGAAAGTGTTCACTGCACTAAAGCCTCAGGCCTTCCTGTGGACAAGGCAACCCTACAGCTAAAGCTGTCAGTCACACACATGATCTCAGGCCCTTGAAGGTTAGGTACCTATATAAGTGAGTACATAGTAGGACCCAAAGGGCACATTTTATTTGCAAATACCAGTAAGTAGACATAGGGGTTTTGGTTGAGGCATCTTGATTTTAGATAATGGTTCAAATACATAACTATATTTGTCTAAAAATGAAGAGGTATTTGTTAAGTAGAATAAATTCAATAATGGCCATGAGTATAGCCTATTAAATAAGCATAGAGAATACAGTGTCAAACATCAGGACCTCTCTTGAAAGCAGGCAAGTTTAAGCTGTTGTCATGAAGCTCAAAGACAGAGAGCCACAATTAGCATTCTGAAGTCAAGATGCCTTTCAATGCAACAGCTAACTTCCCCACATAAAAAGCATTCCTTCATCACGTGTAATTTTGCTTTCCAAAAAGATTGCAAGTCTTCTCATTAAGTCATCAGCAGGAAGAGCAGTTACTCAGGCTTTTGATCAGCCACCTTGGCGCTTCCATTTCTAATATAGCTTATCACATACGTAATATAAAGATCTACTTCAAATTGAAGGAAAAATGAAAACATCTATTTGCTCTTCTTTATATCCATGTAGCTAGCCTGACTTACTTCATAACATTTGAAAAAGAGCAAAGTTTCTCATCCATCCTAGAAGCAGTGACAGTAGAAACATGTTTACGTCTTGTTTGAATAACGCCACAATTAGACCAGGCAAACTGCTGATGATAATTGGATCTATGGGACATCATCTCTGGGGCTTCAGCACTTGTAATATTGTACTGACAGATTTGCAACTTTAATTTGCTGCAGTATTTGGAAACTCTTCAAAAGCAACAAATATACTAAATTGCCTTCCAGATCGAGAGGCTGGTCCTTTGGAGAATGTTTCTGTAGCTCAGCCACAAGGACAACTGGAAACATTTGAAAGATGCAGACATTAAGTGTCCCCCAGTATGAGAACATCCTCCATCACTTTCTTAGGTTTGGAAAGGGAACTCTGGCTTGTTTTCCAACATTCAAAGTCTTCAATTAATTTCTTTTACATCTGCATAGATATGTACATTATTTTACCTATTGGTTCTCCAAATCATTGTGAGTATATCTCTAGGAGTGACATAAGAAACCGTTAACATGGGAAATAAAGATTTTCCTATAATAAGAATGTTTCTAAATGAAGAGAAGAAAATCAATCTCAGGAACTTAAAGGTAAATATGTATTTGTAGACCAACTACAAATGTAGTTTGGGGTGGAGGGAAGAAAAATATTATTTACTTTGTTCTTCTATCATGATGCTTACTTAATGAATTCTTATTTCATTCCACCTTGACAGGAGAAAGGCTGGCTGCAAAAGCATCAAGTTCACCATTTCTCTCTTGACTTCATAGCTAAATTATATTATTGACAGATTGTTTAAACATTTACTTCTACAATAATATTCTCATTTAGAGAAGCACTTAAATACGAAGCACACATTCATATTAAAGCAAACTGTCTGAAATTGTGAACGAGAACCTTTTGCTTTATATATATGATGTAATTCATTAGTACATGTTTACATGAACATACTATCATAAAATGGTCCAGGCAAATTGGACCTCTGTCACAGTATTTTTCTTCCTGGGATTTTCCCATTACCCCAAAGTTGAAGTCGTCATATTTGTCCTGTGTCTGCTGATGTACCTGACTACCTTGCTGGGAAATACTATTCTGATCTCCATCACCATCCTAGATTCTCACCTACACACTCCCATGTACTTTTTCCTCAGTAACCTCTCCTTTCTGGACATCTGGTATACCTCTTCTGCTCTCATTCCAATGTTGGCAAACTTTATTTTGGGGAAAAACACCATCTCATTCTCAGGATGTGCTTCTCAGATGTATTTCTCTCTTGCCATGGGCTCCACTGAATGTGTGCTCCTCTCCATGATGGCCTATGACAGGTATGTGGCAATCTGCAATCCCCTAAGATATCCTATCATTATAAACAGGAGAGTCTGTGTGCAGATTGCAGGCAGTTCCTGGCTGACAGGATGCCTCACTGCCTTGGTGGAAACTGGACCTGTACTTCAGCTGTCTCTCTGTGGCAACAGCATCATCAATCATTTTACCTGCGAAATTCTGGCCCTCTTGAAAATGGCTTGTGTAGACACATCCATGGTACAGTTAATCATGTTGGTCATCAGCATCGTTCTTCTCCCATTGCCAATGCTGCTTATTTGTGTCTCCTATGCATTCATCCTCTCCAACATTTTGAGGATCAGCTCAGTGGATGGACGAAGCAAAGCGTTTTCAACATGTGCAGCCCACTTGACTGTGGTGGTTCTGTTCTATGGGACAGCTCTCTCCATGTACCTGAAGCCCTCAGCTGTAAACTCACAGGAAATAGATAAATTTATGGCTTTGATATACGCTGGATTAACACCGATGCTGAATCCTATTATCTATAGTTTACGGAACAAAGAAGTAAAAATGGCTGTGAAAAAATTGCTGATTAGAAATCCCTTTAATGCTATCTTGACTTCTGTCCTCAAATAAATATTGGAAAAGGCATGCTCATCTAGATAAAACTTAAACTTTATTGAGAAACTAGCATAATAACACAAGCCAAAGTTCTGGAAAACCTAATTTTCATTAGGAACCTACCATTATGCTCTCTACCAGTGATATATTATATAGCAACCCTTTAATACAGTCCCTCATGTTATGGTGACCACCACCCATTAAGTTATTTTCGTTGCTACTTCATAACTACTATTTTGCTACTGTTATGAATCATATGAAAATATCTATATTTTCTGATGATCTTAGGTGACCCCTATAAAAGAGTCATTCAACGCCCAAGGAGTCTGGACTCATGGGTTGGGAACTACCATCCTGTATCCTGATTTGCCTGGTAAAATGTTTCATGTCAATGATTCATTTATCCAGAACTCCATTTTCAAAAACAGTGGTTAATATTTATTGCAGATTAGTATGAACTTAAAATCAGGCAGCTACCTGTTCTTTTCTAGCTGACCTACTAAATGATCTCACTGTCTTGCTATGACATAACCATAAAACTGAGTAATGTAACAAGGATATAGAATTGTTACTTCAGTGAATTTTGAAGTAATGTTCTCTCAATGATATGTAATTATCTCTGCATTTAAAAAATATTTTTAAGTTAGTATTTACAAAGTTCAAGATAGCCGGGTGGTGGTGGCGCATGCCTTTAATTCCAGTACTCAAGAGGCAGAGGCAGGCGGATCTCTGTGAGTTTGAGGCCAGCCTGGTCTACAAGAGCTAGTTCCGGGATGGGCACCAAAGCTACAGAGAAACCCTGTCTTGAAAAACCAAAAAAAAAAAAAAAAAACAAAGTTCAAGATATATATGTACATATATATAAATATATAAACACATATGTATTTAATAAAACCAAGTGAGCATCACTTTTCATATTCTTCCTAGTCTTTAAAGCGTTAAAGTGTGAAAACTGTTTTGTCAGATTTGGTGGACCAAGGTTGAGTGACTGCTTAGTGAGGCTGTACATATTTCCGTATGAATGAATAAATAAATATCTCTTACATACAAGGACACCATAATAGGGTTTTGCATAACTATAATTGTATGTACGATGTGTAATAGAGATATAAAATGGGAGATTTTGAATTATGAGTAGAAGTTCAGAGTAATCTCATATATATCTCAGTGTCTTAATAAATTCATCAATTACTCATCCACAATATTATTTTAATATGTTGGATAATTGTCCTGATCTTGTAGCTCAATGGTAGAATTATTACCCAGTATATCTGAGGACACAGATTCAACCCCCTAGTATTGCTGAAAAGGGTTTTTTAAACATGTTTCTTAACTGATCATGTATGACTGATGAAGAAAGAACCCTACCCTGTAATGATTACATTTTTAAAAAGATGCTGTATTAATGTAGAAATATACTGACAAAAATATTCATAAACATATTTAATATGTGTAAATAAAACTGAAAATTAGGATGTTGCTGTGATAGAAATTAATTTATTTTCCTTTCCTTTAAAATCCTCCGGGAATCTGGGCACTAATAAAGATGATGTATAAATTACTTCCTTGAAATTATGTAAATGATGTCTTCATCCTATGAAAATGTTCCTCTTAATACTACAGACAAGTCTCATGCGATCCTTAGGGGTTTTTTTATTATTTGTTTTGTTTTTTTTAGTTTTTCAGGACAGGGCTTCTCTGTAGCTTTGGTGCCTGTCCTGGAACTAGCTCTTGTAGACCAGGCTGGCCTTGAACTCACATAGATCTGCCTGCCTCTGCCTTCTGAGTGCTGGGATAAAAGGCCTGTGCCTCCATAGCCAGGCCTGCGAGCTTTAGGTTTAAGGAGAGGTGACCACACCTAGGTGTCAGCCCCGCGCTGGGGTCCATGCTTTTAATCCCAGAACTGTGGAGGTTTGGGCAGAAAGATCATACAGCCAGCTGTGATTACTCAGTGAGGTCCTCACCCAAAATACAGAGGAAATAAACAAAGGAAAAAGAAGGAAGGAAAGAGGAATAGAAAGGGAAAAAGAATGAGAAAGGAATAAAGGAGGAAGAGGAGAAAAGAAGTTATATGTGGCAGCACTCACAAAGAATTCCTCAGTCATTGGTGAATGGATTTGTGAAAGAATTGTGTGAGAAGCATGTGAGGATGTAGCGAGGCAGAGTTCTTCTGATGATCTTAATTCAAATGCCCTTGGCAAGCCTGAGAAAAGTTCTCACTCTCAGCTGCCTGACGCTAAGTTTCATCAACTCAAAATTTCTCCAAAGGTGGAAACAGTTATTTTTATTTCATCTCTACTTAAATAGTTCACCAGAAGCAGTGACCACACATGACACTGGTTTGGGCTAAGAGTCCACTACTACAGCAGCCCTTACTGTGTTGTAGTTCCTACTCATCTTTCTGAGCCGAGTAAGCAAGCTTGATGACAAAAGCAGAAAGAGCAGTTAGCCTGTGACCTACCATCTTGCAAAAACAGCACTTTAATTTTACAAAATTAGTCAATTACAAGAATAGTTTTTAACATCCAGGGAAAAAGGAAATGACCTGATAGGGTACAGCTTGTACAAGATAGGGGCTTACATGCCAGAGGCATTTCTTTATATGTATTTTAAGAGATAGATAGATAGATAGATAGATAGATAGATAGATAGATAGATAGATAGATTTAATATAAATTGTTATATATGTTGTTATATGTTGCTGTATATTTTGCTATATATGGACACACACACAAACACAAACACAGATATGTTGATATATATATATATATATATATATATATATATACCCTAAGCATAGTCATTAAAATTTTAAACAGAATGTTATGTTTAATGATACAGAAAGTGGCAAGGGAATACTAAAGTAAGAACACAAAGTTAAAACATAGAAAAATGTCTGTACAGTATTTTATATTTCCAGGTACTGTGTTTGAAAATTAATAGACATTGTGTTATCAAAGAATACCTATGAAAAGTAGATACTATTGTTTTCATCTGAATGAGCGAAAACTGAAAATCATAGACCTACTCATAAGTATCTCATATTCATACAAGCTGTGCATCTGGGACCCAAATCAGAGCTATTTGATTCAAAGGTATCCATTTTCCAGTACATTTTTTCCTAGTGAAGGCATATTTCCACCACAAAGTATGTTGTCTCATAGTTAGAAAGAAGAACCTAGTTGTTGAGAGAGAAAATGAAATTATGATGACACCCTGGTCATCCTGACCTCTGCAGGGATGTCTCCTTCATGCTGCCCAGACTGTTACAATAAGCATCAATATGTACAATTTATGTACATTGTTATGCACATGTCAGACTCGATCCAAGTGCTCACATTTTGCCTCCACTTTTTATTTTGTATAAATCTATAAAATTTTACTGAGAAAAATTTCTTTGTATATCAAATAAGGAGAAAAATTCTGCCTTCAATGATATTTCAGTATTAAATTAAATATGTTGGGAGTATTGTTTCAGTATTAGTGTTAAGAAATCAGAAATATCTTCAAATGCTCATATTTAGTCCATCTGAAGTTGACAAGGACAAACAGAGAACAAAGCTTTCTGATGTTTCGTGAAATGTGTGAATCCGAGACAACATGAAATGTTGACTTCTGGAACCTTCTCCGCAGCAGGAGCACAATACCCTCCAAGCTATGATGAATCACAGATAATTTTGCAGATAAAAGTTTTTCTTCTATGAAAGAGAAAACATTAATCTCATTTGCACACAGATGCAATCCTGATTGATTTTAATGAGCATGCTACATGCTGTAAATAGGCATTTAAAATATTTATCAAGTAAGTGCTTGTCACTTTCATATTCTCATTCCTGATCAAAATGATATATCTATTTTCTTTAGCCTGTTCACCCCTTAATGTCTACGGCTCTATCAATAAAGCTCAAAAAAACAAACAAAAAAGTGGCTGTATGTATAATATTTTATTTTAGTAATAAGTGCTCTCAAATTAAGGGAAACATTGCCAAACAACAGACCTAAATGTGTTTTTGTCATGATAAACAAAGACAAGCTAGGCACCATTACAAACTAAAAGAGACAAAGAGACGTGATGACTCCTCGTAGCACTCATGCTAGGCTGTGCACTGAACCAGGAAAAAAGTAATTTTCTGCAAAAAAAAATAAAAAAGTCGTTTTAAAAATCGGTGAAACTAAAATAGGTTTGTGAACTATTTCAAAAAACTATTTTATGTAAAGGGACAGCTAGTAAACATTTTAAGCTCTTCATTCTACATGGTCCGGTCACAACTACTTGACTCCTGTAGCATAAAAGTAGACATAAATCAGATGGAAATAAATGGCTTGATGTGTGCAATAGGATGGAGAAGAGAAAATTTGTGTATACCCAAGGATGGTGACAGATGAATTTGTACATGTTAGAGCTCTCTAGACAATACAAACCCACTGAGACTGGCTAGCATAAATCTGCAAGGTAGACCAGCAGGCTACAATTTCCAGATGAGGCCAATGCTATGAATCAGAATGCAGTCTAGAGCAGTGGTTTTCAACCTGTGGGCCATTACCCCTTTGGAGGTTGCATATCAGAAATCCTGCATATCAGATATTTACATTTCAATTCATAACAATAGCAAAATTACAGTTACGGAGTAGCAACAAAATAATTTTATGGTTGGGGGTGGCCACAGCGTGAAGAACTATATTAAAGGGTTGTAGCAGTAGGAAGGTTGAGAACCACCAATCTAAAGGCAAAATTCCTTACTTCTCTGGTGTGGGAGGTCCTTCTGTCTATGTGTTGTTTTTATTGGTTAATGAATAAAGAACCTGGCTTGGCCTATAGCAAGGTAGAACTTAGTTAGGTGGGGAAAACTAAACTTAATGTTGGGAAAAAGAAGGCGAAGTAGAGAGAAACCATGGAGCCTCCACCAGAGACAGATGCCAGAACTTTACCCTGTAAGCCACAGCCACGTGGTGATACACATATTAATAGAAATGGATACAAGAATTAGCCAATAAGAAGCTAGAGTTAATGGGCCAAGCAGTGATTTAATTAATACTGTTTCTGTGTGGTTATTTCAGGAGTCTGGGCAGCTGGAAAATGAACAAGTGGAGGTAGACACACTACTAGCAGCCTCTCTTACAACACTTCTCTAGGGATTTCCAGTCTTTTCACCTAAAACCATCACCTGACTGGATGAGATCCAACCATACTGTGAAGGATAATCCATTTTACAAAAGTTCACTGATCTAAATGTCAATTTCATAAAAAAGTCCCTGACAGCATCATCTAGACTGGTATTTAACCAAACACGTGGATAGCATAGCAAAACAGAGCTGACATATTCTCTAGATGGTACAATCTAGTCTCTTGACAGTGATGTAGAAGTCACATTTTTTTCAGTACTTTTTCTTTTTTGAAGAGAGATCCTTTTTTCATACAATATATCCTGTTTATAGTTTCCCCTCCCTCTAACACTCCCAGTTCCTCCCTACCTCCCCTCCCCTCTGGATCCACTACCTTTCTGTCTCTGACTAGAAAACAACAGGCTTCTAAGAGATAATGACCAAACACGACAAAATAAAATATAATAAGATAAAGTAAAGAGCTATCAAATGAAAGCTGGACATGGCCACACAACAGGAGGAAGTGAGTATCAAGAGCAGGCAAATGAGTCGGAAATACACTTGTTCTCATAGTCAGAGGTGTCATAAAAACACTTAGCTAATAGCTGTAATATATATGCAGAGGACCTGTTGCACACCCCAGTAGGTACTGTGCTTGTTGCTTCAGTCTCTGTGAGCTCATATGAGCCTTCTTAAGTTGATTCAGAGAGTCCTGTTTGCCTGGTATCTTCTAGATCTTAGGATCTTTCTGATCCTCTTCTGTGAGATTCCCTGAGATCAGAGGGGAGGGATTTGATGGAGACCTCAGCTTTAAACTTTCTTTCCATATAGTGCTGCCTGTAGGTCTGTATGTGCTCTGATCTGCTGCTGAAAAAAGCCTCTCTGGTGATGACTTGATAAGGCAATGATCTATGAGTACAGCAGAATATCATTAAGAATCATTTTTTGATTTACTTTTTGTAGACCAGTAGTATTTGGTTTTAACACAGGTCTCTGGGCTATCTAGTCCCTGATCCTTGGTTTCCACAAACAATATTGGGTATGGGTTGATTCCTTCTTGTGGAGTGGGCCTTAAGTCAAATCAGACATTGGTTGGCTACTTCTACAAGTTCTGTGCCACTATTGCCCTAGCATATTTTGTAGGCAGGACAGATTGTAGGTCAAAGGTTTTGTGACTGGGATGGTGTCCACATTTCTCTTTGGGTAGCCTGCAGAGTACCTTCCCACACCAAAGAGGTTAGAATGCAGGAGTGAAGGCTCCATGTAGGCAGCAACACTATTTCTCCATGTTCAGTGAGCTGTGTGAGTGTTTTCCCCCACCCTCCACACACTTCAGATTTCAAAGAGAAACTTTTGTCTTAGCAACAGCCTGGATTCTTTGAGGATTTCCATGGGGCCCTCTTGGCTAGCAGCTCAATTGACTGCAAGCTAGTACCAACACTGAAACCTCACCTGATAACAAGAGAGCCAGCTGAGACTCTGTATCCCCCATTACTGGGAGTCCTCATATATTCTAGGAAGTTTTCATTGCACTAGGTTTACACCCCAACCCCAAGTGCTCCCAGTTCCAGCCATCTCTCTTTGAATTCCCTCTCTCCACCCCATCTCCAACAAAACCTGGCTTCTCCACTCCCGTTCCCACCCAACCATAGTCCACCCATAAAGTTTATTCTATTTCCCCCTCCCAGGGAGATAACTGCATCCTCCCACCGCTCCATCACTCCTCTTCATCTGACCTCTCTGTGTCTGTTGATGATGGAGGTTTTGTTTATTGATTCTATTTCTGGTTTTAGGTATTGAACAGTTTTATTTAATTCCTTACACTGTTTGTGTTTTCCTGGATTTCTTTAAAGGATTTATTCATTTCTTCTTTAAGGACCTTTATCATCTCCATATAGCTGGTTTTGAGGTCTTTCCTTAGCTTCAACTACATTAGAACATTTGGGACCTGCTGTGGTAGGACAGCTGGGGTCTAGTGGAGATGCACTGCCCAGGCTGCTGTTGATTGTGTTTTTAGGCTGGCATCTCAGCTTCTGGGTTTGGGGCAATTAAAGGTCTAAGTGCTGATTTCTGGGCTTGTGTTTGTTGAATGGTACTTTAGTTCCTTGGTTTCTTTTTCCTCTCTTAGTTTTCAGAGCCTGTGATTACTGTGTGTTATCTGTGTTCCTGCATAGCTGGTATGTTCACAGGGAATGCCTGCTGGTGTTGGAGGCTGGATAATTGGGATGAGCTGTGGGAAGGAAGGTTGGAGGAGAAGGTGTTTGTGATTCCTTGGGGATAAGGTCAGAGAGAAAAGGAAGATCACAACAGGTGATCTGCTACAGGGTTTGGAATTAAACTAGAAGGGATTGGACCTCAGAGCAGTGGGAGACTGTGGATCAGCCTCCAGCCTACTTGTTGCTCTCTGAGTGACAGCATTTGGGTTAGCAGGAGGTGTCTTCTGGAGTTAGGGATGGGACACAGCAATGCATGGGGGGGGGGAATGAGGTTAGAGGGGACTAGTGTGTGAAATCCACAGAGGGGTGAAAAAGGTGGAGAGAAGGCTGCAGCTGATGTTCTGGTGCAGCATTAGAGACAAACTGTGGGATGAAGTCTGTGGAATGGAGAAACAAAAGAAGGTCTGCCAAAAGTCACATATTTTAATTGTGCAATTGGTTACAAGAATCTGCTCATGGAAATAAATTGCATAGATTTATCAAGACAAGTGTGTGCATACATATTCATAAAAATCTTTAAAAATTATAAACCTGAAAAGCTGTGTATTGTATTAGTAATGTCAAATCAATGACAGCTTTGTGGCTTTGATAATATGTCACCACAACATAAAGGTCAGAATTACAGACCATAACGTGAGTATATATTTAGAGATAAAAGCATTTTACGACATTGGCAAAACTTAAGTTTGAGATATAATGTAATGGGACTGTTATTTTAATTTCTTCAATAGTTTAAAAATATAAGCATCATTCTTAGTTAAGTTGCCCATACAAAACCAATAGCAGGCTTGGTTTTGCCCATTGTTTGCTGATATCTAAGTTATATGGCAGTGTGTATTACAGCTCCATGTTGTTAATTGCATAGCTGTTATATAAATGATATCTTCAACTGGTTCCTGGAAAGATCAGGTAAAATGCTCGAGTAAATTCTTAAAAACTTCCTTGTTATGTTCAGACCCAAACTATTAGTGCCAGCTCTCCTCAAGACTAACTCCTGTGCCTACAGGTGTAGGGGAAGACAACTCATTGGCCTTGAAGTAGCACAAACATGTTCCCGTTTCCATGGGAACCCTTGGTGCTTTCTTCCTCTACAAAGATGTGTTGGAGAAAGAATAAGGAGGAATGATAAAAAATACCATCACCAGGACTTATGGGAAAGATGCCAGACTCTAACAATTGGTAGCTGACAAAAGCCCAAGACGTTAGCTACCATACTTCCCTCCAGCCAGTGTATTTATGGCAACACCCAAACTCAAAGGCTACAGTGTGAGTAATCCTCAGCACACTCTGCAAAGGGAACAACTGAGAACTGGGGACTGTTCCTGTTATTTTGGGCAATGTATTGAAGCTTTCTAATAATGCTGAGAGCTGAGTTCGCTTATTCCCACTTTGAAAATGAGGAGACTACGGTTTGGAAAAGATGAAGAACCCACCTGACACTATTTAAGTGTTTTGTGGGAGAACAGAATTTATACTCCAGATGCCCATTTTCAAAATATACGTATGATGCTTTCCATTCAGAAAACGAAAAATAGTTATAAACACTCATTCATTCATCACCAAGGATCAGACTCGCTCCAAAGGAATTTACTGTCTTTGAAAGAGATGGATCAGAGCTAATTTTACAGCATCTAATATTTTTAGTGATTCTAGTTGAGCATGTTTAGTAAAGAATGAAGGTAAAGAATGAAGCCATCTCTCCATAACTTTACGTTCAATGCCATTTATGGCTGACCAATCATCCTTTCTTTGTCACTTTTCAGCTTTATTTTAAATGACAACTTTGAAATGTATGTATGTATTTATGTTATATAACTTATTTTAATAAACCAACCTAGTTGTTCATGCAAGTCTTACATTTCCCTTGGTGGTTTGGCTAACATTTTGAAGCATACCCAATGTTTCCCAGTTTGTTTCTTATGCCATGGAGGATGTGCACAGCATAAAAGCTGCCACTCCACAACATGCAGGAGCAGCAGCTCTGTAGCTTCTTGTAAACTGACTTTCCAAACGTCATGGGACTTGCGTTTTGCATACACAAAAAAAATGGTATCATAAAATGTGGTCATCACAGTCAGATGAGCTGAGCCATTGGAAAAGACCTTAAGTCTCCTTGTGACTGAGTTCATTATCAAAATGGTGCACAGCATGAACATATAAGAGAAAAAGATTACCAGAAGTGGAAGAACCAGGAAGACCATTCAAGTAAAAGCATTAAAGGATATATTGGTTCATATTAACTTGTAGGCAGCCAAGAGTGCACATAAGAAATAATTATTAATGTTATTACCACAGGGCAATCACTTGACCAAAAAAAATGTTTGCACCTTTTTTTGTAGAGAGCCATGACATAGAAGCCTTGAGAATAAACACCCTTGGGCTCATAGTAATGAAGTATCTTATAAGGCTACAGATGGCCACCTATTTGGTCAAAAGCCATTTTGGACGGGAGAAAACATTCTGTTGTTCCCATTGCAAATCCAAAGAATATTTGAAAGGTGCATACAGGTAAGGAAATGCTTCTTTCCTTTGATATTAGGACCATCAGTGTTAAGGGAACAGAGAAAGTTGTGTAGCAGATGTCCGGGAAAGAGAGGCTGCCCAAGAAGAGGCACATGGACAGGTGAAGTCGGGATGCTTGCTTTGATCAGAACACAACTGTCAGAATCCTAGGTACATAACCAGACTCTGAACAAAGTGATCTCAAGCTCTGGCTGCCCAGAAAGATCCAGAAGAATGCATTCTTCTACAAATGTGAGGTTCATCCTATCCATTGCTCAACGACAAAGGAGGAGCCTTAAAAAATGGCCATGGCAAAGCAGCTGTGTCTTCCTCCTGCTCAGAGAACATGGGCCACCAGTCATCAAAGGAGCAGGAGGAAGAAGAAGTGGGGAGCAGGGTTCAGAGGGTTTATTTGGGGTGCTAAAAAATAGCTTTCTGGGAGACTGCTTCAGTGTTACGGCTCAATTTTATTCCAGAACGAGGGGAAATATATAGGATGGGAACAATAACTGGGGCATCAGCTAATTTTCATTTGGCCGTACATATTATACAGCTGGATCACGATACCTGTTAACATATGGAGCATCATTATTTTGCTATATACCTGGGAGTACAAAACCTGGTTATCATATGGGTCTGCAGGGGGAGAGCATCTGCAGGGATCTGTGTCTAAGGTCATGCTTGAGATAGGTCAGGTATCAGGTTTAGGGATGGCTTCCAGATAAGGTCAGGCCTCTGAGCCTAGAGATGCTATCCAGGGAGGGAGGGAGCCCTGCTGGAAAGGGAGTCCTCCATTTGGCACCCAGCTCAAAGAGCTATCCGGTCATGGTGGACTGCAGCCTTAAGTGCCCGGTATTCCAATATCAACAACAGTAACAAATATATAAACAAGACTAACAAATGTCTCATTGTTACTCCAGAGTGAAAGTGTTTTAAATCATTGATATTCACTTACTTTTAATGGCATTTGCACCTAAAATAAATACTAGAACATTGAGAATGTCTTTGCCGGAGAGTTAATATGTGAAGATTTCTTTAGGATCAGAAACTAATTTGGAAGGAATCTTCATTATTAAGGATTCCCTGAGTTTTCCATAGAGACAACTAAGTAAATCCCAGTGGGAGAACAATGAAGAAGGCAAGGGCACTTAACAGAGACTGGAAATTCAACGTCGAATATGAACAGAAGGGCTCAGATTAAACAGATCTCCAAGAGCAGGTAGAAATGGGAACTTGAGGGATCTGGTTGGGGGTGGATGGAAGAGAGAGTACTGAAAGAGATGCCTAGAAAGGGGGAGGCATTTAAGGGTCAGGTAGAAACTCCCACCAATCTACAAGGTTGACTCAAGCTAGACTCCTAGTAATAGTACTGAACTGACCATCTCCACTGTTCAAAGTGATGATTACCCCAATTGTCATCATAGAACCTTCATCCAGAAACTGATGGAAGCAGATACAGAGACCCACAGCCAAATATAAGGCTAAGCTTAGGGAATCCTGCTGAGAGAGGGAAGAAAAATTGTAGGAGTCAGAGGGGGTCAAGGACACAACAAGGAAACCCACAGAAACAACTAACCTGGCTCATAAGAACTCAGAGTCTGAACCAACAACCAAGAAGCCTGTGTGGGACTGACCCAGGCCCTCTGCATTAATGTGATAGTTGTGTAGCTTGGTTTATTGGTGGGACTCGGAACAGTGAGAGCAGGGGATGTCCCTAATGCTTTGGCTGGCTCTTGGGAACCTATTCCTCATAGTTGGTCACCTTGTTCAGCCTTAATACATGGGAAGGGGCTTATTCTTACTGCAACTTGTTTTGCCATGCTTTGTTGATACTCATAGGAGAACTGACTTTTTCCGAACAGAAATAGAGGAGGGGTGGATTTTGGGGTGTGAGGAGGAGGAGTGGAAGGAATGGGAGGGGAGGAGAGGGGGGAAACTGTGGTCAGGATGTAAAATAAATAGATTGATTAATTAAAAGTCTGTACATTTTTGTGAACCTAAAGTTCAATTTAATGTGTATTTTCACAGGACAGCCATTTCCTCACAGCAGATTAATGTGTACGCACTGCGATCAGCATTTCTCCCAGGTGAAGTTAATCACTGACTAAATAGTAATTGGCTACTCTTACTATTCCTACGGAACACGACTTCTTAGACCCACTCTCCACGTATGCAATTGAGAATTCCTGGAGAATAATACATAGACTGTCCTCACTTATTTTTTTTTCTGTGACTTTGGAGTTGTTCTTCATGGTGATTAATGATGTTGTTTTGCTAAGGAGTCACCATGTCAAATTGCTCTCTAAATATTTTTACTTGTATTTAGTGGTGCCCTCAGCCTTGTTCAAAGAAGTTTCTTCTTGCTGTGAGTTGTGGCTAATGTAAAGACTCTTAAAGGCGCAGAGAATAAGAACTATGAGCCAGCCATAGATGGGACGTCTGTGTCAATCCCATTCTAAGGCTTCAATGACATTACAGAAGAGGGATGAGATGCACTTTGGAATGCTATTCCCTGGACATGACATGGTTCATAGCAGCTGCACAAGACCTATACAAGATCAAGTCAGTTAAAAATTCCCAGAAACCTGGCACTAGAGAAATTCCCAGGCATCCAGAAGAATGACCCCTGCTAAGGCCCTAAGCAATAGAAGAGAGGGTGCCCAAACTGGCCTTGACCTGTAGTCAGACTGTTGAATATCTTAAATGTCACCATAGAACCTTCATCCAGCAACTAATGGAAGCAGAGGCAGAGACCTGAAGCAGAGCACTGGGTTGAGCTCCCATAGTCTAGTTGAAGAGTGGGAGGCATGAGAATATGAGCAAAGAGGTCAAGACCGTGATGGGTACACCCACTGAAACTAATGGGAGCTCACCAACTCCAGCCAGACAAGGAAGGAATCAACATAGGTCCAAACCAGTCCCTCTGAATGTGGGTGACAGTTGTATAGCTGGGGCAGACTGTGGGGCCACTGGCAGTGGCACCAGGACTTATCCCTACTGCATGCATTGACTTTTAGGGAACTTATTCTCTTTGGATGGATACCTTGCTCAGCCTGGATATAGTAGGGAGAGCCTTGGACCTTTCCCAAAGCAATGTGCCTTACCTTCTCTGAGGGGTGGATGAGAGATAGGGGAGCACACAGAGGGAATGGGAAGACGGGAGGGAGTGGGAACTGGGATTTGTATGTAAAATGAAAAAAGATAGTTTATTTTCCTGAAAATAAAATAAAATAAATATAAATAAAATAAATTTCAGCATGGAGGAGCAGGGGCTTTTGAGGATCCACCCCTAGCTGAGGAGTGAATGGCTTTGGCAGTTGATGACTGCTGGGGAGAGACAGTTAATTTTCTTTAGGAGTGCGGCCATGGGTAGGTTTTCTATGTCTCCGTGTATGACTCCATACTCATGTGTATGGAGCAGTACTAACTGGACTCATTGGGTTACAAAAAAGAGGACGTGGAATTGGGAGGGCGATGTGCTAGTCGGAGGCAGAAGGACAGAAGGAAGGGGATGAGATCAAGCTACATTGTGTACTTGTATGAAATTTTCAAATAATAAATTAAAAATAAAATAAATACATTCACAAAAGAAATTTAATTCAAGTAATTGTTAAAATGTTCTAATTAAAACAGTGATCTGGATACTATGAATGAAATTAAGCACATGTCCACTGTGAATTCCATGTTTATCATTGAGGTTTTTTAGCTTGCTTTCTTTTCATTATTTCTGACAGATTAATTTCACGAAGGATGCCATGAAGAACCATTTTTGGAATAAAAAGACAGATAAACAACAAAATAAATAAACTCACAAGACAAAAGCAAATTCCCTTAAAGACACAAAAGAAAAAATAGCTTAGATTGAATATTCAAAGAATAATTATAGATAGCATATTATTTAATTATGGTTTAGGAAAGTCTACTATTGTAGATGTTAATACTTAGATCATGTGCTTTCCCAACATACATCTTAATCACTGTGAAATATGTGAATTCTGAAAGGCAATAGCTTACTCAGTATAGCAAAAGTAGCACATAAAACATGCCCACCCCACAAATCACGGTATCAGTGAAGATCATGGGAACTATACAGAGTTACTTTTACATCAAAGGACCACAGACTAATAACTGGGGAAGAGACTGTGGATGTGGGAGGGGGAACACAGGTGTGACAGAGAAAGGAGGGGTAGGAGTGATGGAGATAAGATATTCAGATACCAAATTTTGGTAAAAACATTCTTAAAAAAGGATCATAAATGTTCAGAACCGGAAGAACTGAAGAATATTTAGTGAAAGTTTCTACAGATGTACAGCTGGAAGTATAAGTGATGATATAATATTCTCAAGTAATTAGTTAATTTCTGATTTAGGAATGCTTAGAAACAATGTTCTTCACTCATCAGCGGCACTAGATCATGACGAGATGCCACATGAACTTTGAACAATGTTTTGCTCAGAGGACAGCTAGTTGAATCATACAGGACAGTCTGTGAATACAGGTACGTGGCTGTGTAGCCATATGAGGTATAAATTATGATACACCTTAATGTATGGACCACAAGTGTGATTATCAGATATTGATGATATCCGTCCATGTCTGACAAAATCCATTTCCTTCTGAATTCAGAAAAGATGCGGGCAAATAAGCTTTTTTTTTCTCTTTGGAAGCACCTTCATGGGGAACTAAGAAATGAAGAAATGAAGGCATCCAACGAACTAGGGATAGTAGGAAGCTCTTTATCTCTCTCAAGACAGAAAGAAAACATAAAAGTTGCTCTTTTGTGTCAGCATAAAAATTAGAAGCAGCTACCAGATGCCTACTGTGAGGATCCAGAAAAGGCAAAAGCAGGCAAGTGAATGACCCTGGCTGGTCGTCTGTGTTTTGGGTGAGTACTGGTGACCCTTGACTGAGAGATACACTCCTGGCAAATAAAGTTAATTGCTGTTAACATTACTGGGTCCTAGAACAGGAGTGTTATTTAATTGGAATGCTAATCATCTAATTAAGACACTTCATGTGATATTCAGCCATGGGCTGTAAAGTATCACAGACTCACCAGATACATTCTCACCCACAAAAATGTGGGTAACGTGGACCTATATGTTTGTATGTGTCCAACACTACTTTATATAACTGAGCGTAAAGGGGAAATATTGGCCATTCTTACGTTTTTGCCAAGTGTATGAATCAGACATCTGACTGAACCTAACAAACCAACTCCCAGGAGGATAATCAAGGTGAAATAAATGTAAGATAGAATAGCAAAGTGGTTGCTGGTTTCATAAATGAACCTATAGGAAGCTCTTCTGCATGCTCAGACAGAATATTTGGGGCTACAAGTCCCAATAGCCCTACTGTCTCCCCCTCCTCAAATGTCTTCGTTACAGGTTTGTGTGGCCATGGATTCATGGCCTTGTATATGAGGAATAAGTGCGCTTACCTACTGAGCCATCACCCAAGCTCCTATAATTTTGACTCTTTAGTTCAATGTTTCAAAATGAACACTTCCAAAGAATATTTAAAAATAAATATGAAAAGGTTTGTTGTTTTTTCGGTATGCATGCTTACACATATTTATAAGCATGTACAAGCATATATGCGTGTATGTACATATATCCACACACACACACATATATATATACATACATACATATGAGCAGAGATGGAAGGGGAGAAAACATGCATGTTTGTGTGTTTGTATGTAATAAGAATTGTTTTGCTTTGATATTTTCTTAACTTTTTTTTCTGTTTTGATTTTTTTTTTTGTCTTTTTGAGGTTTTCTTTTGAGAGACAGAAAGAATATGAAGTTGGATGGGAAGGAAGTGGGGAAGACCTTATAAACATTAGGAAAGGGGGATATAAAATGAAAATATATTGTATTAAAAACTTTTAATTAAAATAATTTCTTATATATTAAAAGAACTTTCAAAATCATGTTGAAAATAGATAATATGAAACTTAGAGGATAACTGAGGGTCATCTTTTTGAGCTGTTCTTATCAATTCTTAGAACTTATGCTATAAAACATGCACTATGTAATTTTTACAATTATCTCCAAAGCCATCATCATTCTCCTATTGATAAATACACAAACACAGTGGATACATGATTCATAGCCAGTAACAGAAATTCTAAAAATGACATCATTAGGGTATGGCTATAATTACAACCTTTTTATATTCTTGGAACTTCAAAAACTATTGATGAATGAATCAAAATTAAATATACTTTAAACTTTTAGACATACTTGATTTTCTTGAAAGATGAATTTATTAATGAATCTGTACATTTTCTAATCATTGAGTAACACAAGCCCGCTCAGCTAAATCAAACCATCTGGCACCCACTCGCTCACCAAGGTGATATTGTGACAGATGCTGTCTTCCAAAACTCCTTTAGTATTTTCCACTCACGATACCAGATATATAAGTATTTAAAATAAATATACAAGTAATCATTTACTGCTAAATCATAAAGAACTTCATATTTCAACAATTATTTGATATAAATATATTTTCATTTGAGCTTTAAAAATTGTATGCTAGTGAGATGGAATGTCCTTGTTTGTTTTTACAGAAAGAATTAAATCTTGACTGAACATTTGATATAGAAGGATATAGACTTGGTTGATATTTTGAATTTATAATCGTCAATGTAAGAACACTGACTTGAAAATGTACACTGAAAATAGCAGAAGTATTTTAGGTTCATTTAAAAATTGCTGGAAATCTCTCTTAAAATTAAGCCAACACTCTTTTTAGAATTTTTCTTTTTTATGCAACTCAAGTCAGCAACCAAACCACAATTTTAAAATTAAATATTTTAACATGACTTAACCAAAAGATCTAGTAATCTGATATTTACATGCTGAAGGAAATATTTACGTCTTTGTTCCCTATAATTAAGCCATCACGTTTCTAAAACGGACAGAGTGAAGGAAGCCCGGAGTGAGTTAGTCCTGAGTAAATGAATATTGTTTACATGGGCACAGCTATGTCGAGAAACCAGGACTCCTGACCTAGGAGACAATTGGAAAAAACTTTCCCTGTGTGGGACAGGCTGAAGAGGGTGGGAAAAGTCTCCTCAGAGTCCGAGCCTGAGTTTATGAAGGATGGATCACTGTGCGGAAGACTACAGCTTCCTCTCAGGGCTGTTTCCAGCCTGAGACTGCTTGTATAAGACCTCCTACAGAGACTAGCTAGCTAGTGCTGGAGTTCCTGGCAGGGCAGTAGTGGGGGCAGTACCGCCCGATTCCACTTCCCTGTGTGCATCTGTGTGTCTGTGTCGGGTCTCTCCCCTCTTCATTCCAGCTTGGGTCTCTCCTTTCTTCAAGGAGCTTGGGACTTGGCACCAACAGGGCTGAAAGAAAAATCTGTGAAAATAAAAACATTGCAGTTGACAGTGTACAATATGTTTGTTTACTGGCGTTCTGTGGTGGGATGACATGCTTCGTGCAAAGTATGCATGTCTTGTGTTTGGCGCAAAGGCACGGCGACTTCATATAATGAGAAACACAAAGCTACCACAAACACTTCATACTCATTCATGTTTGGTTTTGATTAACTTTTGGTCTCTGGGCACTTAGAAACCTTTACACTTTTTACAACTGTCCACTCAGAGATTCTTCCATTTGGGGTCATAAAACACAGTTTAAGAGGAAGTAGGGTGAGGGCTGGAGAGATGGCTCAGCAGTTAAGAGCCCTTGATGGGCTTCCAGAGGTCCTGAGTTCAATTCTCAGTATGTTGGCTCATGTGATTGTAATAGGTGGCTCTAATAGCATCTGACTCCCTCTTCTGGTGGGAATGAAGACAGAGCACTCGTATGCATAAAAATACACGAATAAATAAATATTTATAAAACAAAAAGAGGAAGTGGGGTGAGTTCCACCTGATACAATTCTGTGCATAACTTAGTGACATTTTTGATAATGTGGCAAAACCTAAAGGGAAGTAGGAGGAGTTGACCCAACCAATAGAAATAACGTTTTTATGTGCTTAAAGTCCTGTAATAGTCAAAAGTTAGAGTTGGGCCATGAAGATCTCAGTTAGAAAAGGAGCCCCTGCCAACACAGATGACCTGAGCTTGACCCCCACAACCTACAGACTGGTAGGAAAGAAGCAACCTATGCCAATTGTCCTCTGACCTCCACACACTTCATTGTGCATGTGCTCTCCTGCATAAATAACAGGTAAATACATGAAATAATTTTTATTAGTGAAACTTAAGATAAAGGATTAGAAAGAATGAAACAGGAATCTGTGCAGCGTAAGGCTATGGCAGAAATGTGTCATTGGGGCCCAGCCAGAAGCATCTATAGAACAAAATTCCATCTCTAGAGTGACGGGAGTGGGACAGAATTTAGGAGCAAACCATTTAGGTACCAACCTGAACCACTTGGAGGTTAGCTTAGCAAAGAGTGAAGTAATTGAGCAGAGCTATGGAGTGAGGCCGCCAAATAGGAAAGAGAAAACTACACGGGAGAATAAGTTCAATGCCCAGCATTCACAATGAGTAAAGAGCTGTTGGTGAACCCAGGCGGCGTGGGCCAAGTTCACCCTGCGCTCAGACTGCTCATCTAGATGAGCTGTCTACAGGGAAGGACAAACTCATCCTGGATTTATTTTGGAGTTTCAACTCCTCTGAAAATAATGATAACTGATTTTATCTCCCTAATCACTCCCTGCTTTTAATCATTCTCCCTGAGTCTGTAAGAAGATCCCAGGGAGATGGGAAGCATTTCTGTTCATTTTCGGCTAAGGATATCCACCTTTAGCTGTCTTCTAGACTAGTTCTTCTGCCAGTCTGAGTCCTTGAGATCTCGGCAGGCTTCAACCCATCAAACCTGATGCTGGTGCTTCCTCCCAAACACTCTGAATCTTAAGAGGCTCTCCTTCAGGGCCTCCTACCTTGGTTTGAGTTTTAAGGTTGTATTATCTCCCAGGGGCAGTACAGAAACTCCACCCACCTCTCTTTTGCACATCCTCATTTCATCTCAGGCCTAATCTCTTCATCTTGATGTGCACCTGGAAGGTGTGATTGATATTAATGGAGTGGGAACTAAGAGCATTTATCTGGCTCTGGTAATTAATAGCTGAGAATGAAAGATGTGTTAAAAAATTGTAACTGCTCTCCCCACTTGCCCTTTGTCACCTGTGGCAAAGAGGAGAGCTGACCCAGCCCCTCACCAACTACAACACTTGGGGAAGTGGACCCTGCACCTAGCCTCAGCATCACAGTAATGCTGACCATGGTGACTGGGACACACATGAGTCTGGATGTGAGCATGGGAGATCTGCCACACCATCTGCCATAGGGTGGCATGAAAATGGAGAGATGCTACCCCCCTCACCACCTGCGGCAGGAGGAAGAGTTGGCCCTGAGATCATGTGAATGGGAGAACTGGTCCAGCACCTCACCAACTGCAGCACTCAAGAGAACAGGCCTTGTGCCTCACTCAGACAGCACAGTAGAGCTGGCCCTGCTGGTAGGGGCTCAGGTGAGCTGTTCCCAAGAGTATGAGCTTAGGAGAGCTAGCCCTGATACTTGTCTGTCGTGTGGTGGTGTGGGTAGGGAAGAATTACTTCCCCCTTGCCCCTCACCACTCATAACCTACCGCAGACAGGAGCTGACCACTCATGAGAGCAAGAGAGCTGGCCCTGCCTCTCACTAGCTGCAGCGCTCAGGAGAATGACCCCTGCACCTCCTCTGGGCAACATAATAGAACTGACCCTGGCGGTATAGGTGTGGGTGAGCCAGGTGTGAGAGCAGGAGGGTCTTGCCCCTTTCTGCTTGCTACATGGGGTAAGCTAACAGGGCAGTGCTGGAGAGCTCATTCTGGTGGTGAGGATGAGGAAAACCTGGTGAGCTGACAAATCCAGCACCAACCCAAGCTCAAAAACAGGGCTGTGAGTTAGCCCACGATGAGATTTTTCTTTTTCAATTTTTTCTTTTCCTTTAAATTTTATTTTATCTTGGGGGGTTGCAAAGGGATGGGGAGATGAAAGAGATCAAGAGGTATGATGTCAAATCCACAAAGAATCAATAAAAGATGAAAAAAGAAAGAAAGAAGGAAAGAAAGAAAGGAAGGAAGGAAGGAAGGAAGGAAGGAAGGAAGGAAGGAAGGAAGGAAGATGAGTCCTCACTTGAATTTGACTTCTGAAATATAATGTAATATGACACTGGTCTTAGTAGTTATGTTTTTCAACTTATCAAAATTTTCAATGTCGCTAAGAACTTTACTTGATTATCACTAACAAGTTAACTATGGCTTTGAATGAATTACTAATCTAACTAAAAATTGACCATACTTTCGGGAATAGAATCATTTGTACACTGGTCTCTCTAAGTTTGGATGTAGTCATTCCTCCATGTTTCCATAAAGCCCGCTGGAAGCACATACTTCAGACATCATAAATGACAGAATTATAATGGGATTCATAGATGGTATTTGGAAGATCAAGACCTGCTGGAAGACCAGTTTGAAGCAAACTATAGTCCTCGGTAAATCTAGTTGAGCATGATTAATAAAGGAAAAGGATAAAAATATCTTTCCCTAGCCGATAATTCTCTTTTTGTTTTATTTTTTTTGAGATTATAATTTAGTTACAACATTTCTCCCTTCCATTTCTTCCCTTCAAACCCTCCCATATATCCCTACTCACCCTCTTTCAATTCATGGCCTTTTTAGTAATTATTAGTATATGCATATATACATATTTATATACATACAATGCTAAATATAACATTTTGACTCATATAATGCTGCCTGTATTATGTTTTCAGGGATGACCATTCGGACCTTGCAACCAAGCGGTGTGCTCTTCCCTAAGGAGGACCACCTCTTCCACTCCCAGATTTACTGAGTTGCTTGTAGCTCTTTGTGAAGGGTTGAGGCTGGTGAGCTCTTCCTAGTGCAGTTTGGCATGTTTGTTGCTGACCTCCTTGTTTAGCTCACATCTGGGCAGTTATTATATTGAGACTCTATGGATGTAACTTCTGATGTTACTAGGAGACACAATCTCACAGCAAAGTCCCTGATCCTCTGGTTCTCACAATCTTTCAGCTGAATCTCAGCAGTGTTCCCTGAACCTTAAGTGTGGGAGTGTTTGGTAGATACATCCAATGGGACTGAGCTCCACAACTCTGCATATTGTTTGGTTGTGATTTTCTGTGCTGGTGTCCATTTCTTTCAAAAGACAAGTTCCCTTAGTAAAAAGTGGCAACTACATTTATCCGTGGATATAAGGACAAATGTTATAGATCGTTGTTGGAGATTACGCTGGCTTATTAAACTGGTGGTTGTAGATTCTCCTTGATAACTATAATTTAATCAGTACTGAGTAGTAGTTCTAGTTGGTTTCTAGAACCAGGGATGGGTCACCCTTTTGCTGAATGGGTTTCAAGTCCAATTAGGTGGTTGGTAACCACCAAGGTGTGTATGCTACTATTACAGCCCTATAGTTATTAGGCATGCTGGATGTTGAAATGGTTAATAGGCATCACAACTGAGTAGTACTGTCAGTCGTCTCCCTCCTTTCCAAGCTTGCATGATACTTTCTGGTACCATGTCCTCAAGTTTGTCCTCAGGGAGGAAGCATTCAGGTCAGTTTTAACCCAGGGATTTCTGAGCCCTGTTTCTGAAGTGCATGGTGTCTTCAGCAGTAGGAACTTACCTTCCATCTCTGGGAGTATAACCAAGTAGCCAAGATTTTTTTCAAAATAGATAAATAAAAATTAGATTGTTCTCACAGATTTACCCCCAAGTCAATCGTGTGCTTGACACACAAAACCTGTGTTTACTGGCATCTTACTGAATGTACTTTTGTTTCAATATGTACTTTACAGCAGCTTTAACATCCTTATTCCTCAAGCTATAGATGATTGGATTCAGCATGGGGGTAACTACTCCATAAAATAAAGAAATGATCTTATCTGAAGTCTGGAACTTGTCTTCCCCAGTCGGATCTTGGGACTTGGGTTTTGCATACATAGAAAAGATGGTACCATAAAATATGACCACCACAGTCAGGTGGGCTGAACAGGTAGAAAAGGCCTTGCGTCTCCCTGTAGCTGAGTTCATTCTCAAGATGGTGTGGAGGATGAACATGTAGGAGAAAAAGATGAGCAGTAGCGGAAGAACCAGGAAGGCCATATTTGATATAACCATGGTAACGATGTTGAGAGATATATCAACGCAAGCTAGCTTGAGCACAGCTAAGACCTCACATGTAAAATGATTAATAACATTATTTCCACAGAAAGGCAACTGCATGGCAAGGGATGTTTGCACGACTGAATTGATCCCACCAGAGAACCACGATACAGATGCCATTGATACATACACTCCTTTGCTCATGATGATAGAGTATCTCAGAGGGTTGCAGATGGCCACATATCGATCAAAAGCCATCATGCCAAGAAGCAAACATTCTGTCGAACCCATTGCAAATCCAAAGAACATCTGCACTGCACAACCATAGAAGGAAATGTTTCTTTTCTTTGAGATTAGGCTCACCAGTGTTGAGGGAACAGAGGAAGTTGTGTAGCAGATATCCAGGAAAGAGAGGTTGCCCAGGAAGAAGTACATGGGTGTGTGAAGACGGGAATCAAAGATGCTTGCTATGATCAGAACACCGTTGCCTGTTAGAATCACCAGGTACATAGCCAGAACAAGAGCAAAGTAAATGATCTCGGTCCTTGGGTATCCAGAAAGACCCAAAAGAAGGAATTCGGAAACAAACGTCCGGTTATTTTCATCCATGCCGTCCACTTTCAGCCATCATTAGAAGACCTACCCTGAAACAAATCCAATGCCCAAACACAAGTGGGACAAAGTACCTGAAAAATCATTTTTTTTTATGTATAAGAAAGAGCTCGTTTTTGAATCTCCCTCATTGATACCCTCAATAATCTGTTATTAAAATACAGTGAAATTGGGCATCTTGGAAGTACACATGCCTATTGCCAACATATGGCTATCAATACCAAATACTCATTCAGAAGCAATACTTTCTGTTGTTGAGTATACATTCCTAAGTGTATGCTTCCAACATCCCTGGATAATTACCCACAATACACCTGATTTCTTGATTTCATCTGCCCTACTAGGTAAGCAATGAAGAAGACACACAAGGCAAAAAGTCTACTCATAAAAGAAAAACCAATGGAATATGAGTCAGTGATTGACAACTGTAAAAAATCCCATAGCAACTTTGATTTTTTTAAATAATATTTCTTTTTATGCCTGATGTAGCAAACAGTATTAGCTCATTTAATGGTGTATTTTTATCAACATTTATTTATAGGGCATTAAGTGGTATAAGTTAAAATTTAGCATCAGAGAGTTCATCTTGCTGATTTACTTGTTAAAGTCAACTTAACAATAGCAATAATGTAAGACATAAGTGAACAGAGTTGGTGGATTAAATGTTTATGGTTTGTTTCTGATTCAAATCTATTTCCTTTTGTTTAGTATCAGGTTGGTATAGCAACCTTCAGAGACTCAAGAACCAAAATTCTCTTGCATTTTACAGACAACTTCAAATCTACCTGATACTAAATACAAAAAAAATTAAAAAAACAATTTAAAATAAAGAATCGATTGGTATCAAACTGCAATAATGATTTTAGAATATTGTTAGTAGATTACCCTAAAGCCAATATCATTTCAAACACAGTAAGAGTAAATGAAAGAATAATGGAAGGCACTGTGTTATGAGGTTGACAATTCAATTTATAATTCAGGAAAAATACATATAAAGATATATTATGGATACTTATATACTGTGTCTTAGTTCCAAATTATACATTTACCGAGAAAGTTGATGTTTATGAGATATAAATCATCAAGGGAAACCTTTTGGATGTTCTGGATCTAAACACATGAAAAGGATTAGATGAGTTTAGAAAAGAGAGGAAGATGGGCAAATGTAATGTGAGAATCTGAGCCAGTTAGAAGACAGATCACCTGGATATCCATTTTATATGAAGCTGTCTCTGTGAGGGTGTTATGGCAAACAGATCTAGGAAAGAAGTAAAAGAGGATCACAGAAAGCCTCTAACGTCGGAGGAACTTGGAACTACTTTTGGTTGAGGACTTATCAATAGAAAACAAAAATATGTCAGCTTGTGACCTAACTTCAGGTACTCCTAATCCTAACATTATGTAATATTATGAGACTTCTAACGAAAGAAATAACTAGAAGACTTGAGCTATTTGAATCAGTGAAACTGTCACTGGCTGCCGACTAGACAATAAAATCGCTTCTTCTGTAATCACCACTGGATTTGACTCCAGTAAACAATTATAAGTTGCAGCCCTGAGTGGATGAGTAGTTCTGAGAATTCCAGCATATGTGACATACGTTGTGTGTTAGTAACTCAGAAGATTACTAAGCAAATACTATTGATGAGACATACCACTAAGTAGGACTGCCCTTTGCAATGGGTTAATTTTAATAGTATTCAACACATTTAAACTTTGAAGAGAAAGATATTCAATGGCAATCTTAGAAATAAAAATAAAGTGGCCCAAAAGAGATTAGTAATTAGTAATTTATATAATTATTAGAAATTAGTAATATTTGTTCGGTTTAAGAACAGAGCAGCAGAAGAGGAAGAGCGAATAGAGAAGGAGAGAGATGAGGAGGGAAGGATGAGAAAGGGAGAGAGGGGGAGAGACGGATACAGGAACAGGGACAGAGACAGAAACAGAGATGGAATGCTGGAAGCAGTTCCTTAGCCAGTCAGATGGATAACAGCAAGAGACAAGCATCCTTTCACAATACTTACCAGACTGGTGCCACTAAAATGTCTATAGAAATTGTATTGTGCACAACAGAAAGTGGTCAACAAGATGCATGGAGAAATGAGTCATAACGGTGAGTCAACTCTAAAGCTTAAACAGTGCCTAGAGAAAGGGGACAATGATTTTACACGTATCCAATAGCACCTCATAAATCAAATTTCTCTGTAGATAAATTTCAGAAATTGCTCAAGAGCTACTGGATCACAGACACGAGCAGAAGGATCATTCCAGACCAGAGAAATGAAAAAGGATGAAGGTAGGTTAACTCACCAAGACATATGGCTGTGCACACAGTCACATCATTTGGGAGGCCACGCCTAGGAAGCCCACCTTCTTCATCCAGATAAATGTAATGATGACTCATCTTAGATGACCTAAATGGCTTCTCCTGTCACTCTCTCGAACTTCCCCTCCTTGACTGAATGAAATTCCTTGATATACTCAGATCCACCCAGAATCAAACTTGTCTTGCTGTCTTGCTTCCCGTCTGCTCCTGGTGCTCCAAGTAGGTTCACTCCTGTGTGAGAGAGGAGTCAGGAGGGAGGAGCTTGACTCTCTTGCTCAGACTCCTAAATCAAACACAGTGATGAGACACAGTGCAGGGTTTTAGCTGAACACATCAACTTTTACTTTCTAGATCTGCACCATTTATAGAGTCAAGTCCAGGGCAACTTAATGTGCCCAAATGGTTGGCCTGCAACAGACTTATTTTTCAGCTTCTGTTAGTACTAACAAGTTACAGTCTTAACTAAATAATCTTAGGTTTCAGCTCTGGTGGTAACAGGGGTCAGCCGACACTCATTGATACACATATGAAATAGGTTTAACATCAAGAAGGAGTCCTCAGACTAGAATCATAGCCTTGGTTTGAGGTTCCCTGTCATTGTCTTACCGTTTCCTCATTTTGGAAATGACATAAAAACACCTTACTCTTTTCCACATATTATGTATTGTAACAAAAAAACAAAACAGTGTGTAGAGGTTTCTTTAAAGATTGACATATATAAAAATTGCAATATAAAGTAATGACTCACAGAAGTATTTGGGAAAATAAATTACTTCCTATATGGCTTCAGGCCATTTGTATTATTAATACATGAGGACTAATGCCTTTAATTACAAAAAGACTCTAATCGACTCACCCTTATAGTGATGGATTTCCACCCACTTATAGGAACCAGTTACATTTTTATAGAAATTAACTTCACTGTTCTGAAGGTTCAAAAAATATTCCAAACTCTATAGATATGTCAGAATAAATATTTATTATACAACAGCTATTATAATTGTTCCCCAAATCCCAAAACAATTTAAAGTTGGGAGTGAGGGGATCTGGGATAGAGAAACTTCTTATGCGATAGGGACAGTGTCCCGCATACCCAATTAAGTGCAGCTGAAAATGTATCGTAGCTGAACTAACACCTAAGAGGGAAATCATGTGCCCCAGCCCTTGTGTCTTTGGGAAAGGGCAGCAGATGTACAGCTAGCAAACTCTAGAGTGGGAGCTTCAGTTTAAAATGTGTCTAGAAAAGCACAGTTAATATAAGAGATTAGCGATTCGAACAATGGTGGCTATTAGTAAATGCAATAACTAGACGAATGATCTTGGGGCTGGAGAGATGGCTCAACAAATAGGAGTGTGTACTGCTCTTGCAGAGAATCTGAGTGCAGTTCCCAGTATCCATGTCAACCAGTTCAAAACTGCCTGTCATTCCAATTTCAAAAGATCTGATGCCTCTGTGCGTGCGCACACACACACACACACACACACACCAAAACACACACACACACACACCATACATGCAGTTTAAAAATAAAAATCCTTTCAATTAATTTTCATTTAAATAAATGGAAAATGAAGCATTGTTCCCAAATTGGTGCATTGTCATTTAACATTTTCTTTACTCTCTCTTGATTGATTTGCTACAATAATTCCACAGATGATTCCATCATCAACCATTTTTGAAATGGAGAAAAAACAATATAATAAATATGCCCAGAAAATATGGTAAATTCATATGTTAAGATCACAAAATTTGGATGTTGGTTTTGGTTTGTGGGTTTTTTTTTGGTTTTTGTTTGTTTTTTTGTTTTTTCCCATGGTAAACAGTTTGAGACAGATCCAGTACCTTAATCTACAGCATTTGCAGGCTGTCTGTGAAGTGTTCATACACTGAGGTCCACTGTTAAGCTTTTAAGTTCTCCACATCATCACATGCTTACCAGAGCAGGCATAGTATTGATACATGCAAAAACACGAAACACACAAATACCACAAAACACAAATACAGAAAAAAATTAAAGAAATGTGATGGTAGAATTTATCCTTTCACAGATGTGTAAGTTAGGATGAAAAATGTTAAAACACTTTGAAGTCAGTGATATTTAATTAAGTAAAACCTGTAGAAGTCGTCAAGATTATAAGCATTGAGACCCCTCTATGCTTTCTTTACAACTTTCCAATAAATTTCCAACTATTCTAAACTTGCAAGATAATTTAAATAAATATAATATAAAATGTATCCATGAATTGCTAATATTTCTAATTTAGAATTTTAATCTCAAAAATCCACAAAAACCTGCTGGTTCTACTTTTTATACTGAGTAAACTGAATGGTGAAACCAAGCTCAGAGTCACAGTGTCTCTTACTAATTTAATCAGTTCTAACTATAAAGACTATAAAGTCTAATGTTCAAAGTGATACATCTCTCTAAAATATGTCTTGAGCCAAGCTTTTATCTTTCATAACCAACATTAATTCAGATTTTCAATTGATCTTATATCCTACTTATCAAATCAATTTGATGAAAACTATTTGCAATCATGATCCAGTTTACTGGACACTGTGGACATGACTTTTGATGTAACAATTTGCAAGGAACTAGGATCTAGTTATATTAAATATATGTGTATATTAAATGCACATAGCATATGAAGATCACATTATTATGTAAGGAAAAGCTTCCTACAAAAATGCTTAAAGTGGCAATATATTCTCCAATTCATACAATTCAAATAAAGTGCGAGAAAATCTTGTTACTTTACTAGAATATATTTTTATCAAGATTCTGAAGTGGAAATTGAACCGTGAAATATGCACTTCAATATGCATATAAATAAAATTATAAAAAGAAATAAAAATGACTTGTATAAGTTCTCTATTTTCATCTCTAAACAGAGAGTGTGATGCATTCCTTGAAAAGCAAATACTTATAATACATTGATTTATTATAGCCAGGTTTATACCAGTACTGAGAGATACTTTTAGTCAAACAATATTTTACCTTCATTTCCTAGGCTTCACTTTTTAAAAGTAATACCCAACAGAATCTTAGAGTTCACAAACTATGCTCATATTCATAATTGCATTTAGAAGCCTTTCTGAGTGTCTATTATCTCCAAGACAATGAAGTCGTTATAAACCCTCTCCTCGGGTTTTCAACACAGCGGGATAAACAGACCTATGAAGGACTGAATATAATACAACTTGATGAGCAGTTGAAAATTATTTATGAGCAATCTTATTGTATTTCAGTAGTAATTTCCTCTCCCTCACTTTAATGTGCCTAGTGATTCTAAAAGAGTACAAAGCAGTTCATTAGACTTTAATGCCTTATGAAACTATCAGTGTGCGACTTAATAGCAAAACCCCACACAGCTGTGTTTGCTAGCTTCCTAGTCCCATCATCATCTACATCTCTCCAATTTGTCTACAAATTGAGTCTCTACAGCGTTACTAGCTTCATTTTACCCAAAACTGACCAGTGTTTTTCCTTTGACGCTGAAAGAATTTTGTTTTCATTTTAATCTGAATTGATTTTTTTATTAAAGATAGATTGATTAAAGTAGGCATCCACAAAGCTAGCTTGCTGTGGTTTTAGTTTGAAGGAAATCACGTATGCAATGCCTTTCTCCAGTGATGTATTTTAAAAACCCAGTGCCACTAAAAACCTAAACTATTCCCTTTACATGGTTCTGGCCAACTCAAATGTTAGGAAAAGTATTAAGTCCATCTCAGGAACTCGCGGTGGAAGGAAATGGGGTCTTGAAAGTTGTTCTCTGATCTTCAGCGGGAAACATGGCATGTGCATGACTATAGACATGCACACATGTGCGTGCATGTGCACGCAGACACACACACTTGATAATTATTATTTTTTATGTTGTTTTTGTGACTACACATGAACCTACTGGTATTTTAATTATCATCTGCATTCTGTGGCCCCGCAGGCAGCACAGTGCAAGTCACTCAGGCCACAGCTTCTTATGGTACAGGGCTTCATATGTAAGTTTAAATTAAGTATCTATCATTCTAATTATCACTAAGATTTGGGAGTCAAAGACTTGAGTGAAAACCTTCCAGATCAGAGAGGTTGAGTAACCTCTAGCTGACCTTGTATTTTGGCTTTAGATACAGCAAGAGACACATCTCTTCCTTTGTCCCAGAACTAAAGGGAGCTCGATCCCTAGTCTCTGGCCTTCCTTCCTGTATGTCTTCTCTATCCAAATTACTGACTTCTCTATTGCTAATTCAGGTCGGAAAGCCTCTGGTCCCACCCGCTGATTCAAGGTAAACTTTATTGCCAGTCTGAAGTGTTACAATGTGATCAAAATATCCCACTATTTCTCCTAGAAGATGCCTTTGTCCCAGTGTCCCTCCGCAGCAGTCGGAAAGTAACTAAGACAATTAGTTTTGGGAGAAGTATTCCTATAAACAGCACTACTTGCTGAAAGTCCAAATAAGCAGCAAGCCATGGTAAATAAAGTGGTGGAAATAAGTGAAAACCTTGGTATGAAAGTAAACATACAAAGGAGACTGAGATACAACACACAGGAAGGGCACACAGGGATTTTAACATTGTAATAAAGAATCGGAACCTCAAGAAAACAGTCAACTTTGTCTATCTGGGAGGAAACCTCAGTTCAAAAGAGGGAACTATTTCAGATGTCAAGATGTGGGTAGGGATAGTGAGGGCTGCATTCCAGGCACTAGGAAAGGTTTGGTCAGAAAGAGACATGATGACAGCAACAAAATTACAAGTATATGAGACACTTGTCTTGAGCTGTCTTCTTTACAACACGGATACCTGGACAAGGAAACTCTTCTCACAACAGCTCCTGAATGTGTGTGTGTAAGTCTCAGGAGGTGTCACACGAAGAGACAGTCTGTGCAAGGGTGACATTAGGACACATCTCATCCACAGAAGAAGTAATCTGCAGGAAATGGCAATGGCGCTTGAGATGCTTTGACCATCTTATGAGAATGAATGAAGGCAGATACCCGAAGATAGCACTGCTTGGAAGAGTGCACAGGATAAGGGAAAGAGTAAGGCCACAGAAAATGCTGGATAGACAGCAGAAAAAAAGACTGTGGAACCTTGGGTATAACGATAACACAAGCATCTAGGACTGCCCAGGATAGAAACAACTGGAGAACCACTATAAACAAGCTTTCCATGCATGCTTAAGCGTTGCCAGGCATACATGATGATGATAATTCATATATAAATTCTTAACAGAGGGAAAGGAGGAATCAGAAAGAAAAATCAAAGATGATGAAGAAAAAGTTCAGATAATTTCAGTTTCAGTTCAGAGCAAGTGTGGCAGATATTTTGATTTATTCACATCTTATTACTTCTTAGCAAACTTCCACAATAATATTAAATATAATAATATTATGCCTTATTTCATAATTCATGGTTGAAGACTCTAAGTCTTATAGAGGTTAATTCAGGCTGTAAGTGATGTAGATAGCTTTCTTTTCTCTAGAACCCAACTGATCAGCAAAGAAATACCTCAAACTCCAAATACATTTACATCAGAAAAAATTCAATTTTATTGGACCTTCCTTACATTTTTCAGCAAAGGAACAAACATGGAAACAGCAGGTAGAATTGGCTCTGGAACTGTAGCTAAGAACTTACATCCTGATTTCTCTAGAATCTCTCATTCTAGAGAAAGTGCTTGTAGATAAACAAACCAAAGAGGCAGAGGAGTTCATTCAAGACTAGGTTTGTTCAAGACAATGGATCGTCAATTCATGGTATCTAGCTATTATATAGAGCTGTGAAGCTGTATGTTATGATGGCTTATCGAGTCTGCATATAGTTACTGGTGATGTAAATATAGCTCTTGCCAGTATATGAGAAAGAAGAGAGCAGACGTTACTGTTCTCATGTGAACTCATTTAAATATTTAATGAGATGGAGAGGGGGGAATATGAAAAAGGACCCTAGAAATCATCTGTCTGACTCTACTAAGTTGCCTCAGAGATCTCGTCATTCACCACCACAGCTAACCAGTCAGCTACAGACATGGAAACTTCAGCTCACAGCTCATCTACATATATCATTGTTGGTGCTAAACCCGTCTTAAAGTCAAGATTTGTGTTTTCTGTTTGGAACATTTATTCAGTTTTGCTCAAATCTGTATCTCCCAAGTTGCAATTCCTAAGACCCCAAATAAAGTTATTTGATTACTGATAAACTGTTACTGGAAGACAGGAAAACCAAGAAATTCTAGGACTATTTTACTGAGGCATTTTTTTTCAAAGCTGCTGATTGGGCAAGTGGGTACATTCAGAGGAGTTTGATGACCAAGTCCTGTGCTGATTATAACAGAAACATGAATAATAATTTCATTTTTCTTTATCTCATGATTCCATCATCCTCCTGAGGAACTCACATGATCTCTGTACTCAGGCCATAGATGATAAGAATCAGGATCAATAAATTTAATAAACCAGAAAACAGATTAACTAAGCTAGATCATGAGTTTTCAGTGTAATATATTATGTGATGATGGCAGGTTGAAAGGATTTGATTTACAGTTAGGAAGTTGACTGTATGGTCAAACAGCTTAGATTGGCATTTTACTAAACCATAGCATATCGAAGTTCTTTAACCTCTGTGAACCTCTTTGTTCTCATTACTTGTGAATATTCAATATCCTAGCTCATCAATCCTCACTTTGCAGCACATCTCACAGTCTAGAGAAAGTGCACTTAGATAAGCAAGCCGGGGGGGGGGGGGGTAGAGAAATTCACTCATAAACAGGTTTGCTCAGGGTGACAGTGAATCGCCATGTTCAAGGCATCCAGCTAAAATATAGACTTGCAAATTCATGTGCTGTGATGTGAATTCAGTTTGAGACTGCACATATGATTGGTGGTGCAAATACGTCTCTTGCCAGTGTGTAATAAAAGCAGAGTAGTTATTACTAATGTAATCTTACCTGAAGGGAAGATGTGCGACTATTAATAGAGGAGGCAAGAAGTCTGCTGAGAGTAGGCAGGGAACCATGGCAGTGTAGACTCACAGACATCACCAAGAAGAGTCTCAAGGGATATTCTAACTTAGAAAAGTAAATTAGAGATCCTGAGATCAGAGATATTATTACAAAGAAGACTCTAAAATGATTTGGGTAGTGGCTCCTTGGAGACAGTGACAGAGTCACAAGTAGTTAAGTTCAAAGTTGTCATCTATCAGTGAGACTCTAACCAAGAAAAAAGGTCAACCAGTTCCCTGAGACCAGATGGGGCCAACCATTTTAACTAACTCTACACAATACCCTTGAAGTTTCCTATCGCAGAGTAATTCAAAGTGAAGCTATCACCTCTTTCTTGAGTGTTCCCTGGTGTAGAAAAGGAACTGCATTGAAAATGTTATTCTACAGATAAATGTATTCCTCATAAAAACTAAAAATAATCAAATTTATACAATAAGGTACGGTACTAGATTCCAAATAGTTCAGTGGGGATTAGATCAACGGGCTCCTAAATTCATACTCCCAGTACTCCCCCATAAAGGCTCACTTTGTGGTTTTGGCTGATGAAAACCTTTTAAGACCTCTTTCTTTAGCATTTAGGTGAAAGCAGTTTTCAACTCTATAAGACCTTGACTATGTAGAACAAGGTGATTTCAAAGAGACAGCTAGCATAGGAAGTCTCCATTTCCTCTCTGCTTGTTATCTCATAGCCTGGTAATCCCCTCCCACAGGAGTACAGAACACAGCCAGTATTTATACCTGAGCACAGAACCACATCTCTGAGGACATCATTATAAGTTTATTGACTTACTTCTGTCTGATTCAAAGGTACAAGTAAGTTGTGTAGGGGTAGGATCCCATGTGCCTGTTAAGAGTCTAAAGTCAAACTTGTTAAAGTGAACGGGCAACTTTAACATTACTTTTTCCTCCACAAGTTTTCTAGAGGAGATCTAGATAATGAGATTCCTAAGAGTTTGAGTCAGTCCTTCTTATGTACCAGCAAATGGGAGGAAACTATAGGAAGATAGTGTGTGAGAAGCAAATCATTCTAGGTATACTTCCAGAAGGTCATTCAGATTTGACATAGTAAACGAGACATACCCCAATAAAAACAGAAAAGAAGACAGGAATGAAAGCTGAGAGACTCAATAGGAAAATTTAGAAAAATTATAACTTAAAATTTTTATCTTTGTTTTGAAAGTTTTAGTTTGTCAAATAAATTTAGAGTATATTTGATACTATACTTCATTATATCTAAACATGCAGCAAATACCACCATTAAATCAGCTAACACCTAATATCACTCAAGCTGTACATTGGATAACTAGATCTGAATCACCACATAATAGAAAGTTTGTACACTTTGATCAAAATGTCCTCAGTTCCCCTCCCACAACCCTCACAACCACCATGCCATTATTTGTTTTTGCGCCTTGGACAGAAAGAATACATATGAAGCAGAAATTCAATTCTCAGAGTCTCACTGCTCTTCCCAAGGTTTAAAGTGCCTGCTGTACTAAATTGGCTTAAACACACCTATCAAAATAAATGAGGCTTTCCTTTTTGTTTACTTAATTTATTTATTTTACCTCCCAACCTCAGCCTCTCCTTCCTCCTCTCTTCCCACTTCCTCCCCGCCCCACGCGCCTTCCCTCTGTCCCCCCCCAATCCACCTCTCTTACATATTCACTCAGAAAGGGGCAGGCCTCCCATGGGCATCAGTAAAGCATGGCATATAAAGCTGCCCTAAGACCAGATACCTCCCACTGTATTCAGACTGGGCAAGGCAATCCACCAGAGGAATAGGTTCCCAAGAGCAGTCAAAGCACCAGGGGCAGCCCCTGCTTCCATTGCCAGGGGTCCTACGAATTGAGCAAGCTACACAACTGTCATATATATGCCAAGGACCTCGGTGTTGGTTCAGACTCTGAGTTTTCATGAGCCAGGCTAGCAGGCACTGTGGGTTTTCCTGAGAGGTCCCTGAGCTCTCCGGCTCCTACAATCCCTCCTCTCTCTTCTCAGCAGGACTCCCTGAGCTAAGTGCAATATTTGACAACAGGTCACTGAATCTGTCTCCTTCAGTCACTGGATGAAGGACAGATGAGCGTTTTCTCATGCAGACAGCATTATCTTAAGCAACTTGTAAAAATTTATATAGTCAAATCCAATATGATTCATAATTTTATCTCAGAAGCAATCTATATTTCCCCAACTCTTCAAGGAGTGCATTCAATATTTTGGTGGCAGTGATTCATTTTGATTCTCATTTTTCTATCGATATTTTTCTGGGCAGGGGGCTTCATATTGAAGCAGAATAAAGACCACATGTGTTTTATTGGCCAAAGCTAACTGAGCGTTGTCATATGTGGCACCAACTTTAGACAAACAGTGCTTGGGCTCACTGGTTCATTTGCAAACATAGCAATGCAGTCTGTCATGAAGTTGCTATCAAATGTCAACAAGCATGATAAACACTTTCAAAATTTATCATAGCCGGGCGGTGGTGGCGCACGCCTTTAATCCCAGCACTTGGGAGGCAGAGGCAGGCGGATCTCTGTGAGTTCGAGACCAGCCTGGTCTAGAAGAGCTAGTTCCAGGACAGGCTCCAAAACCACAGAGAAACCCTGTCTCGAAAAACCAAAAAAAAAAAAAAAAAAATTTATCATAGAGCAGATAATTATAATATTCGTTTTAGGACTTCAGTGGCTTAGAGGAGTTTGCTAAGCTGTGAGCAGAAAACTGGAAATAGGTTATGTGCATCCGACTACAAGTTTATTTTCCTTTTAAAAGATGCATAGCTGTAATCTTAATATATTCAGAAGAAGAGCAAGCAGTAAGCCCTCATCTCCTCATTAGTTCTCACGTTAGGAAATACCCACAGTCTTCACAACTTTCACTCCTGGTTCAAAATGGATCCTGAGAATCCATGTTATAGAAAAAAAATTTAATGTTAAAGAATGTCCTGAATGATGATATTTAACTGAGTGTTAAAAGATTCTTAAAATTTATACCAACCTTACAAGGAATGGTGTACTACCATTATATTACAATGGAAATTCATTTCTTCATGCTGTTAATTATCTCTTTTCCCCTCCCATTTGAGGGTAAAAGATTGGTACTTTCTTTTATAATATTTACTAATGAGATTTTTGTTGCAGTAACCATCTGAGGACTATTAAGATACCATATGTCTGCCATATTATTTTCTGAGACTAAATTTCAAATTGAAATCAATGTTTACATGTTGCTGGAAATGAAAGGGCTTTATGCAAAAATCTCCAAAACATTACTTCTTCTAAGCTTGTATCTGAATTGCAAGGCAGATTCAAAGAGGGTTATAAGCATGCCATCATCTTCTGATGAGAAGATGGTCAAATTCCAGTCTTAATTGTGGAAGAAGTGTACTGGTCTACCTCACACTTCCTACACTCTGCAATGCATGCCTTCAGTTCTCAGACTAAAGGGGATTAGTGGCCTCATTTCTGTAGCCAACAAAACCACAAACAAACCTGTATGCTGATTAAATTTCCTGACCACTGGAAACTAGATTTTTCATTGAAAACAGCATAGTCTGATAGTGAACAATTATCTCAGGAAAGGTGACATTAAATCTTATACTAGAAACACAGTGGACTTTTGAAAACACTGAGTAGAAATGCACACATTGGGTCTCCCCCCCCTCCTCTTATACATAGATATCTTAAGGCTAAGTATACTGTCATAAAAATGGTGGGACTTTTAAGGATTTTATTTTACTTTTAATTATGCATAGTGAGTATATGTGTGTGTGTGTGTGTGTGTGTGTGTGTGTGTGTGTGTGTGTGTACACATGCATGCCCGCGCACATGAGTGAAGAGCCTGCAGAGCCAGTGTATACTCTGGAGCAGGAGTCCCCACTACAGTGCCCATTGTATGTTATAGGCAGCTTAACAATTGTCTGCCGTTTTAGCTTCAGGCAATCTGAAGATGTCTGCTAGTCTCCATAGGTATCCATACTCACATACACATACTCAAACACACACACACACACACACACACACACACATTTAAAAGTCAAGTAACACAAAATACCACAGATCTTTTTTCTTATGTCTTACCTCCATGTTTCTCCATATTGTTCAGTTTGCGGTCTACAATCCAGTTAGCTCACATACAACTGAAGCACCTATAGCATTCTCTGACTGTATCATACAGAAATGTCTGGAAGGTCTCACTCCTTGTGAGTATTCTGTAGATAAGCCGAAACAGCAGCACCCAGAAACTCATTAACAAATAAAGATGTCAGAGCCCACCTCATATGCCCTAAATTACAAAGACTCCCCAAATGACATGGGGACATCACACTTGAAGGGAAGGCCTCTTCCTCAGGTTCATAGTTAGATATGAAGAGACTTATAAGGAAAACTCCAACCCTGAGTCCCTCTCCACAGCCAATGTGGAAAATTTTTGTTTGTCTTTTCTCTTAGTTACTGTTCTATTGCAGTGAAGAGACACCATGACCAAGACAACTCTTATAAAAGAAGCATTTAACTGGGGGCTGGCTTAGAGTTTCAGAGGACTAGTGCATTGTCATCATGGCTGGAAGTATGTTGGAAAAAGGCAGGAATGGTGCATGGGACGGAGCTAAGAACTATGCATCCTGATTCACAGACACGCAGAGAAAGTGAGACTGACCCTGGTGTGGGCCTTTAAAACATCAATGCTCACCTCTTTTGACACACCTTCTTCAACAAGGCCTCACCTATTTCAACAAGACCACACCCAATCCTTCCCAACTGCCCACCAATGAAGAAGAGTTCAAATTCTCCTTCTCCTTCAAATCAGCACATCTGATTGAGGTGCTAGAGATAGAGGGTTGTTTGTGGTAGCAGGACTTCTACCACCAAATTATTCCTACAGTATGATTTGCATAGTTTTGAAAAAGCAGTAGGATGTAAGTTCAAAATGAAGACTTAAAAATCAGAAAATGAAGGTTTTCGTAACAATTCACTCAATTATTGTGATATTTACATACATTTTTCTCATATTTACTTCCCCAGAGAATGTTAATGATGAAAATATACGAGAACATCTGCAAATTATAAAACCCTAAATGAGTCTTGCTGTTAATGACTGACATTGCCATCCAGTAACATCAAATAAATAAATCTTTATTGAACAGATAACACAGTCTCCTTTTAACCCTTTGGCTTCAGAGTGGGTTGTATGGAATAACTGCATCAGAAATAACAGATGCTCATTAGAAATGCTAAAGATTCTCTTCTGCCGTAGGCCCAGTGCATTACTGTCTCAGGAAATAGAATACATGCGCATTCCTCGTTCACAAGCTATCAATGTCATCTTCTGTGTCTTCAGTCAGCAGCCTTGTGAACAAGCAGAGGAATCACAAGAGCTGAAGTCACAGCTGTTGTGCTTCTGTTCTACAGTCACGGCTGATGGGTACATGTATTGCCTCCCATCCCTACTAGATCTCTGTGTGATAGCACTATTAAGTTCCTCAAATTCCAGCTATGTGCAAACAAATGGAAAGGAACAGTTGGCTATCATCTGGGTCATTCTTAAGGGGCTTCCAGAGTACTCAAGTGCTAAAGAATTACCTGTTGTGAGGTGTTTGGTGAATTCCTAGTAATCCTCCCAGAGAACTGCAAATTAATCACCCTAACTCTTCCAGATTTCTTCCTACATATCGTTTTAGGGAATATTTCTTCTTAAACATTTTCCTGGTCTCCATAATACTGAAATACTTCTCCCAGAAAAGAAAATCTTCACAGGATATATCATGTGCTATTTATATGCTATTGCCTACAGTATGGGATCCATGGAGTGCGTGCTCTTGGAATCAATGCTCTAAAATAGTACCCATCATAGGATCGCATCATGTCTGAAACCCTTGCTATACCTGGCCTCCAAAAGCAAGACACTGCACTAAGGGGGCAGCTTTCTCAGTTTATTGACAGAAACTCTTTTTGGCAACATAGTTCCTCTTCATGGAAATACATAATTAATCATTTCTTTTCTGAAACATTAGCCTCTGTCAAGCTGGTTTACAAGCTATTTCTTTTGATGAGACTATTATAATGCCGAACAGTATAATGTTTTTTGTTTCTTCATTAGTGTAGATGTGTGTTCCCTACATCTTCATCCTTTCTATTGTAAGAACCAGTTTAACTAAAGGAAGAGAAAAGAACTGATTCCTCCTGACCAGGCTCCATGAGGAGTGAATGTGCTTGTGGGACCATCCTCTTGATACACATGAGCCCAAGACTCTGCTTTTGATAAACGGCTTGCTCTGTTCTATAGTACAGAGACCCTGTGCTCAATCCTGTGGTCCTCAGGCCGAGAAACACAGAGGTATGTGGGCTGTGGAAACTAATGTATAGACCCTAGTTCTGTAGGACACCAACATCTTTGAGCATAGGCTTGAAATAAGCTTATATATTTAAAGGAAGGTTGATTGGGATTCCCCTCTGTGTGCTGTGAATGTGTTTTGTTACTATTGGCTAATAAAGAATCTTCTTTGAGCTTATAGCAAGGCAGAATAGAGCAAGGCAGGAATTCCAAGCTGAGAATGAGGAGAAAAGAAGGGAGGGTCAGGAAGATGCCATGTAGCTGCCAAAGGAGAAAGATGCCTGCCAAAACCTTACCAGTAGGCCACAGCCTCATGGTGACACACAGATTAATAAAAATAGGTTAATTCAAGATGCAAGAGTTACCTAGAATTATGCATAAACTATTGGCCAAACTGTTGCAATTAATATAGTTTCTGTAAGATTATTCGCGTCTGGGTGGCTGGGGAAACAAATGAGCACCCTCCGTCTACAGAAAGATTCTAAACGTAAACAACAAAGCATTAGGTTATATGCTGTCATAGAATTTCAGTTCAAAATAAATTTTAAAGTTAATAATTACTTTACGAAAATGACCAGGAGCTCATAAAATATAAGAATAAGTGCTATAAGAAGTTAATGCTTAAAAACAGCAAAAAGTATTTTAAATCGTGCCTTTACATGGGAATCCAGCCATATATCAACTTTAATAATTACGATGTATATTTCAGACCTCTCTTTTAAATTTTTCCATTCTTTTGTTCATTACACTCTTGCTTTTTATTTAACTTGGGCATCTGATGTGGCTCCAGCCTCCACTCCAGCTCTATACTGTCGGTCTTTCCATGTGTGCATTCCCGCAGCCCCCTGTGTAATTCTGCACTCTGTGTATTGTCCCGCCACTCAGTTACATCACTTTCTGCCACATCTAGTGGCAGTCACATATGCCATTTCAGCTTCATTCCCACATCTCTGCTTCTTGGTCACCCCAACAACTATCTTGTCACTTTTCCTCCTTTCTGTTACTCTGATTTTCCCTCCAACACACCATTTTCATTGACCCTATAATCGTTTGCTAGTTCCTGACTCTCCCAGTGACAGAACTAGGGGTAACTGTTCTCTGTGTGAAGTCCAATGTCACGTTAATTAAAAACAGATGGTAGCAATTACTAGCAAATTCATCAATTAAGTGTTGAAAGGATGGTAAAATGTGGTCAGAGTTCCAGAATTAATATGAGGAGCTAAGAGAACTGGAATTTAAGGAGTAGGTCATCACCAAGCTACAATTATAAGAAAGTTTGGTACAGTATCAAATAAGCTTCAAATATAAATAAAAATAGGAAGAAATGAAAGGCTAGTTGTGATGTGTTAAAGAGGTTGTTAGGACTGGATCAAACAAAGATCACAGTGTACATTATTCTTAAATCCACAATTACTGCAAAATATAATGAATTTATATACATTCACAGAGGACCGGAAACATTACTTTTCTGAAAGGAGTTGCGGCCTTTGTTTCTTTTATTTTTATGGGTGTGTGTTTTGCTCTCATATATGGTAGTTATGGATGGTTGTGTGTTGCCATGTGGGCACTTGGAATTGAGCACAGGTCTCTGGAAGAGCAAGTGCTCTTAACTATTGATTGATCCCTGCTGCCTTTCCTTTTTTTTTTTATGTTCATAACATAATCACCATATATAGTTAAGTTGCCTAGCATACTGTGCCAGCCTGAACTGACCTGAACTGGTTGATCAGGAGATATGTACTCAGTTCTGCTTAGCAAAGGTTTTAATTACACAACAGTATTGAGGGTACCTGATGTTCTTGATCCACCAAAGTGTTTTGTAGGGTTGTCAAAGGAAAGGAGATGCCACTGTGGAAAAGGCTCAGCCAGGTTCCCAGAGTCCACACACGATAAGAGGGGCACCCCATGCAAGATGGGCTGTGAGTCCCAGCACCTGTTTGAGGTGCAATGGAAGGCTGACTGGCAGAGGACAAGAAAAAACAAACGGTAAATAAAATGACTGCACATCATGGACAGGAGCATTGTGTGGGATCTACCCGAGAAGATCACTCAGACATTGGTTTAAACCAACAGGAAGTTTTATTAGCTGGCTGACGATGACATTGGCTATTTGACATCCCGGTTTAGCCCCAACCTTTTTCAAAGTGAGTTTTTATGTACAAAACCACGCCCTGGGTTAACACATCTCAGTTAACAAGAGCAGTCAGCCAGAAGCGGGACTACAGAAGCCAAAAAGCAAGGTTAGTACATATAAAGACTTTCCCAGAACTAAGGACTTTGATGGATGAGGTCCTTGTTTTTGTTTTGGCAGATGGCGCTGTCTACATGATGTTCTATGGCCTGAATGGTCTAGAATACTTTATTGTCACATTCGAATGCCAACAGAAGAAAGTATCCTGAAAACGTAAGTACTTTCCAGTAGAAGACCACACATGCAAGAACATTGTGAGAACACAAATTGATTTTAAAAGATGTTTTTTTTTAAAGTGGTCACTAAGTTTGATCAAAGTTTGATGAGAAGGGAGGGGAGACTACATTTGCGAGAAACTTGCAAAGTAATAAATTTTTTAAAGCAGTGAAAATTTATATATAATCCTCGTAGTAATTTTTATAGAATATCATGAAAATGATGATGCTAAATTACTAGAACTTATTTAATTTAAAAGCTAGAAGTGCATAGGGACATAAAATGAATAAATTGAAATTTTGATGAATAGCAATACAATAACACATTAAGATTAAATACAGAAGGCAAGTTATTTTATGATGACAAATGCCATCTTCATTAAGATTTCAAAGTTAAGCAAATCGAAGTCACAGAGTTGTTCCCAGAATGCAAAGAGAACAATAGATCCTGATCTTTGACAAATTCCTATTAAGTCCTCTTCTCCAGGAACCATCACAGTGGCTCAAACTGAAGGATATTCTGCAGTGCATAAAGATTATAGTCTCTGAAATCACTCGGAATGTAAAAGCAATGATGGATATGTTTCAGATGGAGAGATTCTGAGACTAGGAAGTCCTGACCGTGTAATTCAACATAGTATTTGAACTAAAGCATTTTGTTTCAAAAGGCATATAAAAATAGTTATCTAAAATTGATTGGACTCTAGAGATCATATGTGATAATGTGTCAAGGCGAACTTCTCCATTCTAATGAGTTCATTGCAGGAAGATGTTCTTATTTGTAGAAATGGCATACTACAACGGAAATAATGAGGCCTTGCGTTGGTCATGAGCTCTCTTGTAATTAAGAAAATTTTAAAAACATGTTTTCTGATCCAAGCAGAAGGCAGTTGGTTACTGCAGCAATTGTGGCAGTATCACCAGATGGGCACATCTTACCTGACAGGTTGGTCTGCTTCATAGGGTCCACAGCTGGACAAGACTAATGATGTCTTTTCCCTTCCTGTAGCCCACACAGTACCCTCCAGCACTTCGAAAGTGGACCAGCCGAGATGATGTTTCCAGCTTGGGACCAACAAACCTGCTTTCTTGGCACCCTGCAGCCAAGACCTGCAGTGTCTTCAGCAAGTGTCTGATCCTCTGTTTCTCAAGGACAAGCAAAAGAATTGACAAGAGCCTGTTCTGGTGGCAGGCCTGGGGAATCCCTGACCCACTTCTGTGGAGGTGCCTCACACCTGGAACTGGAGACTATGTGCAGTAACCCTCTGCTTCTATAAAAAGCAGGTTTCAGGGTAACCTCCACCAGTCCTTATTCTGTGCCTTTCTTTAAACTACGACATAAATCCTTTTTACTTCCTTTGTCTCGGTTACTAATCTCCACCATCACATTCTCATCTCCCCAACACCCCACTTAACCTCCTTTCTTAAAGGTTTCTACCCACAGTCTTCCCCCTATTTCCTTTTACTTGTCTTTTCCTAGCCCCCTTCCCTTCAGGCAATCAATCCCCCATGTCCACTCTCCACCATAGGGACGGATGCCTAGTGCCGTAAAACCAGCTAATAAACAAGGCCTTGAGAGGTCATTAGCCCAGGAAGAAAAATTAACATTGTGTTACTAAATCAACATAGCGACAAATTGCCATATCAATATCCATGTTTATACCATACTTAAATGCTGCTCTCAGTCTTGATCAGAAAATCCTCCCCTTTCAATGGTGAAGGCCAAGGCTAGTGGCCCAAGAGGCTGAGAATGTGAGTTGTGAACTCAGTCCCCTCCCCTCAAGTTGATACAAACACTGCAATCAACAACCAACAGTGTGTGTGTGTGTGTACATGTGCCATGGTGCTTATGTGCAAGTCATAGAACAAGTTTGTATGAATTTGTGGGACTTGTTCTCTCCTCATAGCTTTATTTGGATTTGGGGGATAGAATTCATGTTGCCAAGCATACACAACAAGTGTCTTCACTTGGGCCATAGGATGCCCTAAAAATGGTGAAATGCTATTTAATATTACTAAACCATTATTAGTCTGGGCTTCTGTGAGCACCATTTGAACTAGTGTACTGAACAGAGCAGATGATGATCCCCTAAAGTGGAAGACATTATCCAGTCTGTACAGGGCCTGAATAGAACAAAACAACAGAGGGGAGCTGCACTGCCCCAGCTCAGATCTCGCTAAGCCTTCTGGTTTCCAGACCTCTAGTCCTAGACGGGCACCCACGCCACTGACATCTGACTTGAAAGTCTTTTAACTAGTGTTGATCGACGCATCAAAAATAAGTTGAGAGGGAACGTTGATACCATATTAAGCAGTATTGTTTATTTCTTTTTTTACCAGTTAATCACTCTGACTCTGTTTTTTTTTTTTTTTTTTTTGGAATACATCTCATTTACACTGCTGTTTATTTTGTTTTGCTTTCAGGTTTTACAATGTCTTTTTGATGGAACTGCGTAGAGCTTGGCATGATTTTCAGAGAGTACTGAGCACACTTTGAGATCTTCCCACACGATGACCTCACATAACTCTTTCTTGTTTCGTTCTATGAATGGAGTCAATCTCCTAGGAATCCTCCCCACAGATTCCCTCCAGAAAACTTTTGAAGGGGAAGAATGATGTTAAAGTTGCCCGTTCACTTTAATAATCTTGACTTTAGACTACTAACAGGCACATGGGATCCTACCCCTATGCAACTTACTTGTACCTTTGAATCAGACAGAAGTAGGTCAGTAAACTTATAATGATGTCCTCTGAGATGAGGTTCTGAGTTCAGGTATAAATACTGGCTGTGTTCTGTACTCCTGTGGGAGGGGATTACCAGGCTATGAGATAACAAGCAAAAAGGAAATGGAGACTTTCTATGCTAGTTACCTCTTTGAAAGCACCTTGTTTACAAGGTCAAGGGTTACAGAACAGAAAACTGGGAAATCTTAACAGATCTTTTATCAATGAAGAAAAATGAAGAGACATAATGAGATAATGTTTGTATGAATTTTGGAGTTTATTTAGTAGTATTCTAGTCCTAACTAAACTGTTTCCAGTTATATGACCTAGGATAATACATTTAATTTTGGGGAAATATATGTATTTTATAGATAAAAACATGCATCTATTTCAGTTTTATTAAGATTAACAGCTCCTCAGCAATATGTGTTTAATGGCTTCTTCTCTGCATTACACAGTCACCAAAGGTGTTGTTCCACTTTTAAATAGTATAAACATAATAGTAAACATGGCAATAAAACATAAATTGCTATCTGTTCTTCTGAAGACTCCTCAATTTTTCTTATCTGGGATTTTTAATTTCCATACTATTATATGCTGATGTGGTATTCCCCTCTGTATGCTGTGAATATCATTGTTTAATAAAGAATCTGCTTTGGGTCTATTGCAGTGCAGAGTAGGGCAAGGATAAGAGAGTAGGTGGAGTCAGGGAGATGCAATGTAGCTGTCCCGAAAAAGACAGACACAGGAATCTTGACTGTAGGCCACGAATTCGTAGTAATATACAGATGAATAGAAATGGGTTAAGATGTAATAATTAGCCAGAAATATGCATTAGTTAATAGGCCAAGCAGTGATTTAATTAATATAGTTTCTGAGTAGATATTTCAGGTCTGGACAGCCGGGAAAAAAACAAGCAGCCTGCACCAACAATATGTAGACATTCTCCATACTTTAATTTCCATATAATTATATGTAAGACATTCTCCATACTCCATACTATCTTTAATTTCCATACAGTTATATGTAAGACATTCTCCATATTCCCTACTGTCCTTTCTTGCCCGGTGTCCCCTGTCATTAGTCTTTGTTCCCCTAGAAAATTTAGCCCCTACTTTAAGTCACATATATATGCACATATAATCTTATATATCTGTATAAAATCTAGGAATTATAAACAAGAGAAAGAATGTCTTTCTGAAACTGGCTTAATTTTCTTCCTGTGATTATTCTCCTTTCTGCACACAACCTCTTTATAGTTAACAAAGAAAATTGCATTGTGTGTATGCATATATGCATACATATAATATTTTCCTTAGTAATCTGTTGTGAGACATCTAGGTTTGTTCGATAGCATAGCTTTGTGAATAGTACTACATTAGCCACTGATGAAGAAGACCCTCTGCCATACGGTTTAGAGTCCCACTAATCCTGTGATAACCATGTACTCTCTAAGATGAGTCTCTAATCTGCCCCGGTGGAGCCATTCCTGAATGTGAGTAATTCATTCATTCAGAGTCCCACTTTTCTATGATAATATCTATGTTATCTTTGGTGTCACTATCTATAGTTTTCTCTTTGTCACTAAGATATTTCCTTTTAGGCTTTCAGGGTGCCTTCATTTCATGCTCTCTGTCTAAATGTCCATGCCTAGCTTACAACCCATAGCAATCCTCCTGATTTCTCCTGCTCATAGTTGTACTTCTTTGTCTAAAGAGTGTGAGCCAGTTAGGAATGGTTGCTCTGGATTTTTCGCACACTGAAAAGTAATGATGTGTAATATTTGCAAGAAGAATCATATTATCTGAATCATCAAACAGAGGGCCCAGAATTAGTAGTGATGTGCTGGTTGGTTGCTTTAATCCTGGAAAGACAATGTTACCCTTAGCAACTGAACTCCATTAATGTATTGCTCTGGGTTTGTTGGATATATCATCCTCTGGTATGAGGGAAGGTCTACATAACATGGATTGTTAAATTAGTATGTTTAATACTCAAAATAAATAAGAATATTAAAGTTCAGAAAGAAAAGTCATTTGTCTGGACTCTTAAGGTGGATGAAAGCAAGGCAGGTATAGAGACAAGCTTCTTGTCTACAAAGTTTAAAACTGAACATTCAGATAAAACATAAAGGGTTTCTGCCTCTCTCACTAAGTGACAATCGCTTCAGCCTTCTCTTCTTCCTTCAGGGTACCCCACTAAAAACCCTTGTCCCTAGGTTTATTCAGTGAACTTATGGTTTGTTAAAAACCCTTGGTCACAATGCTTACAGCCCACTTCCTTTAGGAAGTTCAAGTGTGTGTATGACATTCCCAGGAGGAGGTTGCTGTAAACAGACTCATGAGCACATAAAGCTTCTGTTTCATGACTTCATGATGGTCATTGTCCTGTAAATTTACAAAGAAAAGCATAGTAAAATGAAGCTAGAACATTCTCCTACCTTCTGATAACTATTGATCACTAAACAAGATCAAAGGTGGAAGGTGTGGAAATTTGTGTTTGGAGGACTGCCTTAAGCAGCAACTTCATAAATGGTTGGTTTTGACCCGCTTGCAATGCTACAGTCCTTCACAGCAGGGATGTCAGAGCTTGAACTTGAACAGCTGGTGACATCACATCAAAGTCAGGAAGAGAGAGGCAAATGTGTCCACATCCATGTTCTTGCTTGCTGCCCAGCAGCTCAGTTTCTCGATTTTGACAGTCCTTACCTAGGACACGGTGCTACCAATCAGTCAGTACCATTACATCTGTGTGTTTCACCCTGTCATGTGCTTGGTGTCATCTCTGACCAAATAACTTGGTGATTGAGTTAATGAAGCTCTTTTTTTGAGCTGTCCAGTTTTACTTTATAAAATAACAATAAGCCATTAATAGGAAAGGTCTTAAAACTTAGGCATTTCTGAGTCAACATAAGAGGAGTCTGACAGATTAGCTCCAGGTTCCATTTTAAAATCCAATCTCTTCCCTCTCCCACTCTCTCTCCCTTTTCTTTTCCCTCTTCTTTTCCCTTTCCCTCTCCTTCTCCATCCCCAACCCCTCTCCCTCCACTTTTTCCTCTCCTTCTCTTTCTGCCTCCTCTCCTTCTCCCTCTACTGCTCCTACTTCCTTTTTTCTCCCTTTCCTTCTCCCTCTCCTTCTCCCTAACCCTAACCCCTAACTCTAACCCATCTCCTTCTCCCTCTTTCTCCCCTCCCCTGATTTTCTTTCTCTCTCTCCATCTCCTTCTCCTCAGATTTTCTATGAATTCACATACTTTGAATTATTTTCCTGACTCAAATAAACAACTGGACTTTAGATTTCCCAACCGAACTGTCAGCCTTATAGGATAAAAACCCAACTAAAGCATCAGTGGGTGAACCTCTGTGTGTCTTAGAATCTTTGCCTGTAAACTAAAAGTGATGTCATATAACTCTCAATATTATTGTGGAAAGTTAATCAAAAATAGCATCATATGAATATACTAAAATAACTATTATGTTAGTTCTGAATTTAAATTCTCTGGTTTTTTTCTCTTCAATTTCCTTTTGTTTCCTTCCTTCTCTCTTCTATTCTCTAAAACCAACTTCCTGCTAAGAATTAAGTGTGAATATTCCAAAAGGTTGTGTTATATTTAGCATAGTTTATTATATATTGCTCAATATTATTAAATTATAGTTCATCTTAGCATAAATAATCATAAAAATATTTTACTAAGAATATGGCAGAATTACTAATCTATCAGAATAGGTACTAAGGTAAGCAATAAATGTAGGTACAGGAGAACCTAAAAGCACGAGATTTGTTTCATGCAGTCTTAAGTGTTTAACTTTTTTCCCTTACCTATGAAAAGACCAATAATTAGCTATAGCTTATTCCTAGGTCATATCAGATGTTCATAACAGATATACATTGTGACTGGAATGTTTAGAATTATTAACATTATTAATAATAATAATACTCTTCAGTTATTTAAGATGTGTTTTTAATTGTGCCAGTTTATAAGGATTCTTTAATTAATAATTCTTAAGGTGCACATAGGAACAAGAGTGTAGACTGGTTAATATAATTTCTTTGAAAATGCTGATCAGGCATAAAACTTGACATTATATCGATTTTTTACAAACATCCCACATATGCTTTAGAAGAATGTGTGTCCCATCAGAGTGGGATTTATTTTTGCTCAAATATTTTACATCACTATAAATCTTCGTTTACTGTCTTAATACTTGAGAAGGATGTAAAGATCATTATATTGCTTCCATTATACTTGTTGAAAGTCTTTTGTTAGGAGACCTACCAGTCAGAATTGTACATCTATTGGGTTAAATTCACCTTCTATCATAATGCAACTCTTCCTTTATTAGAAATAAATTGTATTTTGTCATAAATTCATTTATTAGTCATTAATATAGAAATATCAGTACTTAAATAATTTGCCTAGCATGCATTTTCTGTCTTTTAATTTAAACATTTTTTCTTTATACATCTATATATCTCCTTAAAATGGACAGACTGAAGTAGGTAAAGTGCCCCTTTTTAAAAGTTGCATACCAATTAACATACTTCTTTTAATTTACTATTACCTCCAAAATGGGCTTGGCCTACATACCTTGGTTATGGCTATACTGTGCATGGAGTCTCAACAAAGTGCTGAGTGCACCGTATTTTTATATATTTATTTTTTTATCTGAACCTTGAATGATTAAAAGCAAATATTATTTTTCCCAAGAGCCTTTAAATCTATGTTTAGTGGGAACAAGATAGGGACTCTGGTCTGAAGTCTTGTGAATTGGTGTTAACTCACATTATTCTACTGGGGGATAAAAAATGCTCCATCTAAAAGCAGCCGCTTGATCCCATCTTTTGTGAAATCACTCTATCGATATGTTTAGGACATGAAATGTGTCTATTACTCTGGAAGTTGTTACATTCTAGTCTGTGCTTGCAGGATTACACAGTATGTGTTTGGGGTTCAGTTGTGCCTAGTACATCCTGTCAAAGCAAACACCGCTTCTGAAAATCCACTTTGCTCCATTGGAGTGTTCAGGCACAATGCAAGAACTCTGGGCTCAGCTCTCTAAATTAGTACCAGACCCATTGGCAGGTGATGCTGGCATTTCCCATGGAGATAACCTTATTACTACTGCATCCCTGTAGTCCTTCCAGCTTTGCTGCAGCTTGTAACTTCTCCCCAGCGTGTGTGTGTGTGTGTGTGTGTGTGTGTGTGTGTGTGTGTGTTTAGGATGGTAAGGACTCAATAACAGTCTCTGACCACTCCGGTTTACCACAATAAATGTTTACATACTGATTCTGTGACATGTTTGATGTGTGACATATAGACTCTGAACAAATAACTAAGGAATATGAGTTAATGGGTTTATTTTTCAAATTTCCATTGATAAGAAAGGATTTGTAAGCTCTTCTCTGACAAGTAGTAGCATGTAATTACTTTAGATTTTTACTCCATAGTCATGACCTCACCTCCTCAGAGTTAGACAAGGGAGCAGTATTATTTAGTACTGATTAAGGATGGCACCCTCAGGGAAAGTGGGGTCTTTATTGATCAGCTGGGTGCTAGTTCACAGGACCCCACTGTCCAACAACTAGGCACAGTTTCCATTTTGAACCACCATATTTATCCGTAATCTCACAAATCGAGTTCATGGAAGAACTTGGCTGAACATCTTTATCCACTCACCGACAAACGGCAAGTTTTCTCGGTTACCAGCTCTGTGTAACTGTGTTGCGGCTGACATCAGAGTGGATGATCCTGTACAGTGCAGGTTGAGGTCTTCTTCCTTCCAGCCTGCACTCAGCTCACAATACAAGAGGTGTGTTCTGCTACAGTGTCAGCTAACGTTTAAGAAGCTACAACACAGGATGCATTATTAGAACTTCTTCATCTCTATATTCTCATTATGAAAGAAGTCTCAAAAAAAGCTGTCTTTGCTAGGAAGCAAAACTGTCTCCCCAGTGATAATGAGCAGAAAAAAGAAAAAAAAAAGTTAATGCCTTAGCTACAAGATAATGTTTGTGTGACAAAATCCCAAAACATACAATGTATCAAAAATATTTAATCTCTTTTAATAAATTTTACTCTTGTGGATATGACAGAAATACATTTCTAACATTATACATCAGGTGGCTATTGCATTTATTTAAAAATATTAAGCATTTATTATATTCCCGACTCTGTTATAAATTGGATTATTGTAGGCTAAAGTAAGGTTCGATCATCAGGGAATGTATATGCATGTTGAACCCAAATAATAAATAAGTGAGCAAATAAAGGGAATGCCTTACATCATGTACCAATTAATATTCACTGTGCCTAGTCATCAAAGTGTACCTACAACGGACTATAAACTACCCTTAAGGGCTTTAAATAAATGTATTTCTTAAACCATTTTACCTACTATTTTCTAAATGTTTAAGAGCTTATTTTTCCCTGCTAGCTGTTACTAAAGTATTTTCAGCATCCTTGCACTTCTGTAAAAGTGTATTTAACAACTGTCAGTATGTCTCATTTCTGCATTCATAACAAAAACGTAACTGTAAAAAAGCAACCAAAATATTTTAATGCCTTTGAGTTTTCATGTGTCATTCGATCTTTATGTATTTTGTGTTTATATAAACACAACTTCCAATAGCAAGTCACAAAATCTAAATAAATAATCATTTATGTTTCATCAGACGATTTCCTCCCAGCATGCTCTGGACAGCAGCCTTCACATCCTTGTTCCTCAGACTGTAGATGAGAGGATTGAGCATGGGGGTCACCACCCCATAAAAAAAAGAGATGAGGACCTCAGTCAGACTTTGATGTCCTTCCCCAGCCGTGGCTTTTGACTTGGGCTTTGCATACATGAAGAAGATGCTACCATAGAATATAATCACCACTGTCAGGTGGGCAGAGCACGTGGAGAAGGCCTTCTGTTTGCCTTCAGAGGAAGGGATCCTCAGGACGGTGGTAATGATGAAAACATAAGAGACGGCGATGACTATCAATGGAACAGCTAGAAAAAGCAGGTTTGACCCGGCCATGCTAATCACGTTGATTGAAATATCTCCACAAGCCAGTTTCAGAATGGCCAGAATTTCACACTCAAAGTGGTGAATGACATTGTTACTACAGAATGGTAAATGCACTGCCAGAGATGTCTGCACCAACGAGTCAACAGTCCCAGCAACCCAACATCCAACCGCCATGGGCACATAGGTACCTTTGCTCATGATGACAGGGTATCTCAGTGGGTAGCAAATGGCCAGAAAGCGGTCAAGTGCCATCGTGCCTAGCAGCACACATTCTGTGGCACCCATGGCAAAGGAGAAGAACATTTGGACCATGCATTCAGGGAAGGAAACTCTCTTCCTTCCTTTCAGAAAGCTACCGAGAATGAGTGGGACAGAAGAGCTTGTGTAGCAGATGTCCAGGAAGGAAAGGTTGCAGAGGAAGAAGTACATGGGGGTGTGCAGGTGCACGCCGTAGATGACTACTGAGATGAGGACTCCATTCCCAAGCAGGATCAGCAGATACATGCACAAAACCAGCACAAATAAAACTTTCTGGAGCTTTGGGTGGTCAGAGAGCCCCACCAAGACAAATTCTGTCAACATGGAACCATTGGCTCTCTCCATATGAATACGCCTGTCCTCCAGCAGAACTCTGGGTATGATAGAAAGAAATCTATTAATGAAATTTTAAGATCCACTTCATAAAATAAAAATATTTTTGTTGCCGATGGCTGTATTTATATATATGTTATGGGGGGATACTTCTTCTATGTGATTAATAATTAAGAATATTTCATTTTAAAAGATTTTTAATTGAAACAGAATTACATTGTTCCCTATTACCTCTACTTCCTCCAGCCCTTCCCATCTACCCTCCTTTAACTTTTTTCATACCTCCTCACTCTCAAGTTAATCACCTGTTTTTCTTAGATTATATGTGATATATCTGTGCGTGTGTATCCACAAATATATATAAATACAATCTGATGAGTTCATTTTGTTGTTAGTATGTTAAAGTGTCTCAGCACGAATCAAGTCCTAGCATAAGGAATGCCTACCTGAGTTTTCTCCATAAAGACAGTGAATCTTTAGATCCTAAACAGTTATATTGCTGTGTCTACAAGTTTTGACTTAATAGGTTGTAAATGAGTGTCTAATCGCCTTGATGTGGTACAAAACTGTTGGAAATTAGTTGCCTATAATACAATGTTTGGTCTCGGTTTGTTGTAGTTAGTAGTGGATATGAACCAAACAAACTAGTGGGTTTCACCGTCACTTTTTCTTTCTTTTCATTAATACTGTCCAGGTTTTTGGTTTTATTGGTTTGTTTGTCACCCAGGATGGAAACCAGGAAGCAGCTTTACTGACTTACTAAATGTTCAGGGTCAACATCTTACGGAAATACTGACATACAAAATCTGAAAAGTGTTCACCAAATGTTTCAACTTGATCATTTAAACAGATGTATCAAATAAACACAAGTCGGGATCGGCAGTTTACTTGAAAGACTTTTCTGCGTTGCATTTGTGTGTGGGGGAGGGATGCAGTGAGATGGGCAAATGGTGCCTGACAACAAGTCTGACCCACAGGATAGAAGTAGCCGACTAGTTCCAGAAAGTGGTCCTCTGACCTCTGCAAGGACACCTTGACATGTAGGTGTCTGTGTGTGCACACACTTAAAGAAGCACGACAGCAGAAACTGGGAAGAATCTAGTACCCAGACCTGGGAGCCTATCCTAGCTAAGGTTTTTGGGAAATCTGGCTTGAAGGAACTGATCTGATCATGACATTACCTCTAGCCCATGAGGCTAGCGACAGCTCAGATGTTGATGATCTCTGTAACAGCTCTGTCACATGGATCTGCATAGGCAAAAGTGTTCAGAAATTGGAAGCAAATGAACCTAACATCTATAGCAACGTAAACAGATTACTAAAAAACTGTCAAAGGGATTTATGATTTATATACATAATAAAACAGGAATTAAAGTAGGATTTCACCAGGATCCATGTACTTTTAAGAGATAAATTTAAAGAGATTGTGAGTATAGGGAGAAAATATTAATGGAATCAGAGAATATACGTAAGAAATGGAGACTTTTGAAAGAACATGGGAAATCCTTCACAGGGTATAAATACAAGACAGAGAACAATTGATAAGAGCACAGATCAAAAAGGCACAGCAGATAAGAGCACATGCAAAAAGTAAAGGAGACATATAAGGCATCATTTTAAAGAGCACTGATAAAAATGCAGTTTTAGTGGAAGAGACCATTGTAAATATAAAATGGTGGAAGCAACCACTACATCATAAAAACAATAAATAAAGAATTGAAATAGAAAAGCATGGCAAGAAAAAAATTAAACCAAAAGTTGTCTAGAAAACATGTTTTTAAAAATATATTATGGAATCTAGCTAAAGAAAAAGTCATAGAGTGGAGGATTGCTCAGTAATAAGGGAGAATGAAAAGCAGCTCCCAGGATGAGTGGGAGGCAGTGTTTGCCCAAGAGCCTGTGGTCTAATCTGAGATAGAAAAACATGGCTATCTTAGTCTCAGAGTCACTAGGCTTCACTTAGGAGAAACTTTCTTCTTTTCACTTTCCGCCCCCTGCTGGTGATAAGCTGCCGTGCTCATAGGGCATACAAAGAACAGACCCGAAGAATGAAGGAGTTGTTCCCCACTGACATTTCTGATTTTATGTGGAGTGTGGCACCCTGCTTTATAACAGAACTCGGGAGCCATTTTGAAATTTTCTCTTTAGGTTGTCAGAAAGATCCACCAAGATATTGCAATTCGGCTGGGCTCTTCTTTCTTTAAAGAATCCATTTGAGTGTGTGAAGAGTTGGAGCACAATATGGGTGTTGGTAAAAGGACCACAGCAATGCTCTATGGTAAAGAATGCTTGTAGGAAACCACTTATTTCCCCCAGAAAGTCTCTGAATTGCTCAATGAATAAGCACAGACAGACTTCAAAGTATGGGAGGAAGCTCCTAGATAAGGGACTATGTCAGGATCTTATTACATGGTCCCCATGAGCTGAGAAGCACCATCTTGGGCAATTGACTGAAGGCCATTGTGTCCCTAGGGCACATAGAGAAGTGACAAAAGACAGCTTTCAGGTGGGTAAGGAAAGAAATGCTGACTTGCACATTTGTAGGGTATATTAAATGTAATGTTAAGAAATTATAATTTGTTCTTAAGGCAATTGGGAGCCATTGACGTTTGACCAGGGGACATTAAGTATGAAAGCACTAGGAATAGATTCACTGGGACCTTCTAAAGAGCTGTCCCTGTCACATCAACACTCGACTGTCAGCATGCACTCTGCACTCACTCTTCAGGGCAATCATTTCTTCTTCTTTGGTGCATAGAGAACAGGACTCAAATCCATCTTCTCTAGATAATAGAGACAGTTTATTTTAGGTCAGCTTGATACCAGCAAATTTGATTTTCCTAGAGAAAGACACAATCTGTCTGTCACCTATGAGTTCTCAGCTCAATTCTATAAATGCAAACCAAGTGTATCTACCTCATTTCAGCTTGGAGGTCAGGCTAAAGCTTTGCTGGGTTTGTCACAGCTAGGTCCTGGCTGATACTGAGTTATTAAACCAATAATGCCATTCATAACAAACACCGTCTCATTCTCCCTGGGTTTTCTGGTCTCCTTCACTTGTGAGTGTACAAGCCACTTCTCCAGAAACCCAGAGAAGGAAAAACCTGTAGGTTAAGTTCAGAGACTGAGGCCCTGGGCATCATTGGAAGCCATGTCTTTTGTTATCTATGGTTATTCTATTCTTATTTTTCCTATTACAAGAAAGGCTACCCCTGTCTTCTGCCCAGTTCTAGCTCCACTATTTCATGAGAAAGAACAAGTCCATCAGGGCACTTATCAGTGGGTAGAAAAATGTCCTTGGTTTTCATAAAGGGCACAAGTGTCTTCAGGACATCATCAGTTATCACACCTGCGATATCTGTTATCACAGTGTATATGTGTGTAAAAAGACCATGACCACTGCTGGGTAGCAGGACGCTGAATTTCTAGTTTCCTTCAGCTTTGTGTGCTCACATATGGCACTAACAGAGGCTCATTAGCTGAGCTAAGTTCTGATGTGATCGCTTATGCTGAATTTATGGTAGAGTGTAGGAATTTAAAACACATTTGATTCTTCCTTGGGTCATAATTAGTTTCAGCTAAGAGTCTCAGACCCAAAGTAATGTTCCTTTGCAAATAATAAACAAGAATAAAGAGGCTTTAATTACAGTAATTCTGGCTTAGGGAAAGCCAGAAAGTATTTTTAGAAGAGGTGGTTTATGTTTTTTTTCTATATACAGAGGATTGTATATAATATGAATTAATTCAAATTCAGATATAGGATTCATATTTTGTCATAATTTGAAACAAATAGTCATTGTGATATACATCAATGATATATTTCATCTACTTAAAATTATTTTTTAGGCATTGTGGTCAGAGACATATTCAAATTGTTGTATCGGAGTTTCATAAATTTGGAATAAAAATTTTCAGCAGATTATGTATGTACTAATAGTGTTCAAGTTACTTGTCTACTGAAGAAAAGAATTATTACCTGTTTCACAGAGTTTCTAGGTTCTAGCCAAGGGGAATAAAGCAAAATGAATGCTTTCATGTAAGCAAAGATCATGCTGGAAAAGAAATTAAACTTGAGTTTAGAACAAACAAAGACCTTCTTTGTCTGTCCTCTTCTTTAAATGACATCAATTCTTACCAAAGAGATTTCCTGTGGATGATATCCAGTGTTTCAAAATGCAAATCTCTGTGACACCAAATGAAGGAAGCTCCATATGTGAGGGAAAAAATAGATGTCTCCACTTAAAGCATCTATGTTGATAGCTTATCCACAACCTCAAACTCAGAATTACAAAACAAAGCCAGAATGGGATGTGATCCTGAGCCTGAAGAGTAGTTTGCTTTCCTGCTTAGAGTCAGGTCTGGTCCTTACCAGCCATTTTACATCATGTTCTAAAAGCATCTTTCTTCATTCTTGGCACTGTTAAGATACAGGGACAAAGGTGAGAACCAGACAGCATGGTGTTCTCCTGTTATTTTCTTCAGGTTTCTACTCACCTGTAGTCTATTATCAGGTAAAACCAACAGATGATGGTTCAAAGATTCTGGCTGAATCTTAGAAAACAATATAAAACGGGCCAGAGTTTCTTGCGGGTCTTTGTTATGCTCTAAGTGTTTGTTAACATTTTAAACTTCAGAAACATTTTCCAAAGGGCCAGACATTAGCATGTAGAGATAATTGAAATCATTATTTGGGTGAGCTAGAGAGTTAGACACATAAACATGAAGAGCTAAAAAAACTTTCCAAAACTCCAGGGAGAATGTTGTCAGACTCAATTATCTCTTGCAATTAGTATATTCTTGTGATTGGTATTCAAACACAGAGATTCTGTCATTCATAACGCCACAGTATTGGAAGATTTTAAGGCTCATAGACCATAAGCAGAAAAGCTCATGTATTCTTCTAAATGTATCTTTAAAAAAATTACACGAGATTAATAGAATAGCTCTATTCATTTACATAATCAAGCATTTATCAGTGTTCTCGGAACAGTCTGGTGAGTTACAGAATCTTTTCTGAGATGCAGAATTGGACTGTCTTGCAGATGGTTGTTCAGCATGTACAAGAAGAGTTTTAGATTCAGCTGCTGTCCGCATGTAGTCATGAGCTTCACTGTATCATGTCTTGCTGAGAAGCAGACTACAATGTAAAGCCTGCCTCATCCACTGCAGACAGAACTCCCCAAACCCAATTTAAAAACATGAAAAGCAGGAATGACCCATTCTGAAGGAACAATTGATAGTTATATTTGGAAAGAATTTCACAGGGCCATGTTCCACAACTCATCCTCTAGAACTCATCAACGCAATCAACAACAGTTGGGCTTAAGAAAGAGAAAAAAATAGATGTTCCAATAAGCATTACAAATACTCCATATTTTATAAAAAGATCCCAATAATCTATGTTATTCCAATCTGCCCTTTTCTTCACCTGTGTTAAATTTGACCACAGAATGAGTTGAGAGAGCTACCTCATCAACTTTCTGCTACCTCGACCATTATTATCACCAAATTCAATCAACAGGGGAATCCCAATTTTCAAAAAACCTGCTTCTTTGTGTATCAATTCATATAAGATGATTTTAGTCTCAACTGTTTATTCTATTGACAAGAATAATTCTTACATAACATTTTCAATTTCTGAGGGAAACAATGGGGTACATACCGCTTCATTGGTAATGTGCCTCCTCATACTCTGACGTCTTGTCCCAGGCTTCTCACCGACTTCCAAAGAACTAATAAAGAATCCCTCCATTAATCCCTAATCTTTTCTAAATTCAGAATGTGATTTTATCACAAACAGAGTCTTACCCACTTTAGCTGTCCATTCAGGGCCGTCAAATGTTCTATGACGTCTTATCTCATAGATGTATTGTTTTTCATCATCCAAGCTTATCTTTCAGACCATATTGCCAGTCACTATTCTAACTCAAAGAGCTGAAAAAACAGTATGCCCTATCATTAGAGTTATTATCCAGTTTGTCTGAAAATGAGATACAGTTAATTCTCAATGAGCTGATTTATCTTTTGCCTTTTCAAAGTGCAGCTAGCTAATATTGGTTGATTGTCAGCTACCATGAGAAAACACTCAGCTCCTTTTCAGGGCATCTTTCCATATCTAGTTATGCATATGTCTACGAGTAAAGGATGTCCTCAGATAGATGAATATACAGACCAAAGACACAGTGGGACTTTTCATGAATGATCTGGATGTCTCTAGTTGTCCTGCAGTTCATAGTTTTCACATTTACCTGGTGCCCTGTGTGCTCTTCTTTCTCACTAGAATGTTCTTTCCATACAGCCCATAATATGCATATTACAGTTCACAAAATAGCTTTGCATTCTTCCATAACAAAGGGAGCTTAAAGTGATGCTCAACTGGCCAGCTATTGCTTCCTAAAAGGCATAAAACTGAAGCCTTTTATGGTAACTGTAGGTAGAAATAGCTCTACTAAGGTATCATTATGGGATTTCTTTAAATGTGTCAATCAGTGTGATTAAATGTTCTTGATATTTTCAACTATACTTGATAATTGGACTTTTATGATATACAAGGCATTACTTTGTCAATACCTTTGGAGATTCTGAAGATTTAATTGAACTTATTTTTATTCAGGGCCTTGCTGACATTCAGCCTCCCCATTTCTTAGAAGCTTTATAAATATGGAATAATAACATTTCTAGATATGACATTTGCCTTCTTCATAAATCAAACAACTCAAAATTTAGTTTTTCTTCGATTTCATTTTGGAGCACACAGAACTCTTCTATGTTTCTTTTGATGGTTGGGGTATTAAAAAAATAGATGAAACAATTTCTAAAAATGTTATTTTATTTATGACTTTCTTGTGTTTAGGCAAGTTTAATCAATCTTTCTCTGGTTGTCCTGCTATTCATAATCATTCTTAATTCAGTATTTTTTAATATTCACATTTATTCTTCAGCATTGCACCATCAGAAGAATTATTACTAGCAATTTTC